>NW_005871121.1:2612049-2693584 GCF_000147115.1 Myotis lucifugus
GGGGGGGGTAGTTTTAGGGTGAGTAGACCAGCAGGCACAGTGGTGATCAGGCAGGCAGGCAGGTAGGTGAGCGGTTAGGAGCCAGCGGTCCTGGATTGCGGGAGGGATGTTCGACTGCCAGTTTGGGATCGGGCCTAAACTGTCAGTCAGACATCCTCCGAGGGGTCCCAGATTGGAGAGGGTGCTGGCTGGGCTGAGGGACACCCTCCCCTCCCCCCCCCCCCCCGTGCACGAATTTTGTGCAGCAGGCCACTAGTGTGGATATAAAATACGAGGAAAGACTTTTCCAAAGTATTTTGAAAGTTTTAAAAATATTTTATTACAGAACTGTCCAAAAGTAGACATTTATTAATCAGTTTTTCTCATTTCTGTAAGATTTGGTTGTGAGAGAAGTAGTAGAGTAGTACCTGTCTTGGAAGTCAGGAGATCTGGATTTTTGTGTTGATCTATAATTAATTAGCTGTATGTGACCTTAGGCTACTCATTTATCCTTTCTGGCTCTTATTTTCTGAAAAATGAAGGTCCTTTTCTGTCAGGGCCAGCCTGACAGGTTGAGCTGGGCTGAGGCAGGGAGGTGGGAATTGAGAAAAGAAAGAAAGACAGGAAAGCGGGATCAGGAGGACTGCAGCTCATTCGAGGAACTACAACAACTTTATTAGCCACACAATCCTATTTATACACAACACACTGAATAGGAGGTCTGTCAAGAGGAATGTATTCTTTGTTCCTCTTAATCTCTAATAAGGGAGAGACACAGCAGAAGGACAAGTTCTCAGTACAGCATATCTCAGTAAATAGTTACAGACTTCTTGGTAAGCCATGAAAGGCTGTTCTCATTCTACAAAGGTTGCTCTCATTCTACTGATAACCGCCATCCAAACAAGTCTGGGAAAACTGTGTGGGTAAGGGTCCCAGCCTTGCTAGCCTCTTCAGGTGCAGGGACCTTGCCAGCTTACATCTGGCCCCCAACACTTTTCCATTCCTACAATGCTAAGATGCTATTAAGTAAGGTTTGTAGTAAGTTCAGCTTATTGAAGATTTAATACAGATATTCTCTTTTTATATTTACATTCATATGTTTGGTAATACATTTGGTTGTCTAAACATTTGTTGAATGTTTTCTGCCCTCTACTATGCTAAGTGTCGGAAACTTAACTGAATAAGGCAGTTATGGACCTTGCCACTATGGAACAGTGTTTAATGGAGAAGAGTGGAATTAAATATTATGGAATTAATTATTTTATCCAGTTGTAATATATAACTGAGAAGATTGAATAGCAGAATGAGAAAAGTAGCAGAAAGAATGAGAGCAGGGGTACTGTGAGAGTGGGTCAGTAAGAAAGAACAGCGTATTTACAGGCCCTGAGTGAGGATCCTGAAATGCTAAAGAAGTTTGAGAAGGTGTAATTCCAGAGTGAGGCACACAGCATGTAACTGGTGAGATGGGATCAGTGTAGTAAAAATTACTTAATGTCTGTGAAAGTCAAATAAGTGTTTTTGTTGGGTGGTTATTAGTTGTTTCATATTGTCTGTGTCCTGTCCCTCCTCACTAAGAATGCCTGCGAATTTTAATGTATCGTTTACTGAAAATTAGCAAATTTATACACTGTTCTTGTTTACATTTTTGTTACGGAATTTATCTATTTGATTTTTATTTTCATTGCTGAATAGTTTATAAATGGAAGTTTCTTATGTCTCATACCCTGAATTTATAGGCACATATATTAGCTTTGTAACAATGTGGAGTTTTTGTACTGAGTTTTCTCAAGTCTGAGATTGTTTCATTTAAATTCCCCTCATAATACTGTTGGATCATGTGTTTTATCTTCATTTTGTTTATTTGTACAAACTTACTGACATAAATTGAGATAAACATTGATTTTTGAAGTGCCAGTAAAAAAATAAAATTTTCCAAATGATTTAGTGTTTTCCTGGTCTATGAAGTGGGGTGTTATATCATCTCCGGCTGCACTGTTGATACCCTTTTAGAGGAGGTGGTAGGCTCAGTCTTATATTCCGTAAGCATTAAGTCCAGCTAACCAGTTTCCATTTTATAGCAATGATTCCTGTTTATAAATAATAAAAAATTATAGATATTTTGATAATGGAAACTTTTTTTTTTATCCAGGACACCATTGCAGTGGCTGGTTTTATTGTTTTGTCTTCACCTACGACAAGCAAAGATGGTGAACATTGCTTATTTTTGAAAGCACTTGAGGACTTCAAGTCAACTGTTTATGTAAGTGTGTAACTTTTAGTCTCTACTCATGTTATGGTTTTAATGAGGTAAGGTGATGGAATAGAAGTAGTGTTTCTATAAATCTGCAGGTAAACTATTTAGCCTGACTGAATTATTTTAATTTAATATTTTAAGTTTTAAAAATAGAAAATATTTTTTCTGACTTTATGTTTAGATGACTCCAGGTAGACAATAAAAATCCCTTAAAGATAGTTACTTATTGATGAAAATGTTGAAACTCCACAGGCACTCCAGACCTCATCTTATTCTTTGCAGTTATATTGTCAGCCTCTTTGATGATCTATTGAATTGCACTTTTAAGTTGATCAAGTATCCCTTTTTAGGTAAAACTTATTTCCTCCTATTTTATTCTTTATGAAGGTGCTCATTCTCTCTGTCTTTACTTTATCCCTCCTCCAGACCCACCCCCCACCCCACACACATTTGGAGACCACCTGTTTGAGGAAAACTGTCATATAGAGTTGGGTCAAGCCATGTACATACAGGCCAACATCTGCCTGTTTCTCTCTAGTATGCACAGGGCATTATTGGGCTAGAGGTTGTCCTGTGGTATTAAAATTAATGAATTAGACTGAAGCTTAGCTTAGACAACTTTACACGTCACTGTTAATTTATAAGCCATAACTTTATGCCACTGTGATGCGTTTGAATATTATATACAGTTAAGTGTGTAGTTTTGCTACAATTAAAGGTCTGTAACCACATTAGAAGTTGTTGTATACAAATAAACCCTTTCTGTGTTTTTTTTTCAGGTTTATGTTAAATCTATAATAGATTTTTCTACAGAGTCAATGTCTTTGGTAAGATGATATTTACTTTAATTTAGAACATGTACACACACACCCACATATACACAACTATAGATACACACATGAATATATATGTATATTTATAATCTGATTTTGAAGTAGTATTTGATTCAGTGGGAAAACATAATCTCTACTTTTTTGATACCTGATGTTCCATTCAAGGTATATATTTACCTAGTAGTTATTACCTGGTTATTCTGTTGTCTGGAAGATCTGCTGATGTTTTCTCTAAGCTACATGCATAAGGAAACTGAAGCAGAAAAAAATTTTATTTGTGTGAAGACATTGGGATTTCTACTACTTTTAAACCTTAGCCAAATGTATTTCTTTCATTTTAATCAGATTGTATTTAAACAGATTTTTATGTGTTGAATTATGTAATTAGAAGTAGTTTTTTATGCTTGTCAGACATTTTGCTCTTCGTTTTTTTTCACTTTTTTCAGTATTTAACACTACGGTGTCGGGTGAATTTCCCGCCAAAATATAAGATGGCGCGGGCAATTATTTAGGTTTCCCGCACAAAATCAGAGTTAGTTTAAAATGCCTATATCTTTTGAAGTATGGGTTCGATTGAAATGAAATTTTCGGTTTCTTGTGTAAAAAATGAAAATTTATTCAATCACAGACATTTTTTTATCTATTCAGTACATAAATAATTCGATATATATAAACTAAATATGAAAAACCCAAAAAATACTTATTACCTAAAAATATACACATATTTTTAAAGTTTAAAATAAAATTTTCATAATAAATCAAAACAAATAGAAATTAATAGTTTTTTAGCGTATGATATTTTTCAAAACACGCCCCTTTATGTAGAGGTATATTGCAAAATTTGCACATGTAGCGTGTCTCACTGCGCAATTTATGAACGGAACATACGCGACACCTTCTCAAAATGTTTTTCTTTTTTCCACTTCCGACAATTGCCTGTAACGTATGCTTTCTCATGTCCATCGATAGCCTGCATGGTGGATCAGATGTAGGTGGTTTAGCCCGCATTCCAGAAGTAGACGGTACTGGTTGAAGGTCTGGAACAATGTCCATGTCCTCTGGAATATCATCCGTCAACCAGTGGATAGCTGTTTGTTTCAAAAACATTTTAAAACCCATTTTTCTTTGCCTCACTGATTTGTAAACTGCATAAGAATTAAATAATGCGCAATTTATCATATACATTGCCAACCTTTTTGTCCATTTGACCGTCCTCCGCAATATCGAATAATATGAAAGGTATTGGTCGGCCCGGTCAACACCTTTCATATGTTTATTGTAGTCAATGAGTGCATTCGGTTTGACAATTTTCTTTTTTGATGTTCTGTCAATATTCTGACTTTCTTCCATCTCCGCAGAATGAATCGAAGAAATCAGGTATACAGGCTTTTTTGATTGCCACACTTGTAACAATATATCATTTTTCCTTATAAATTTTGTTTCACCTTTTTTCAAAGAAATTGTTTGAAAATCTTTAGGTATACCTCGATTTTTCCGGATTGTTCCACATATTCTGAATTTGTTTTTCATAAGTGCTTCACAATTTGCGACGCTATTATAATAATTGTCCATATATATATGGTACCACGAATCAGTGTATGGAGACACTACTGTTTGTATCGTTTCCAATAATCACTTTCCTTCGCCGCAATAAATTTCCATGTTACAGATATATCCTGTATCACTTTCGCACAACAAACGAACCAATATTCCATATTTAACGATCTTGCCAGCATTATATACCCTAAAGAATAATCTTCCCCTCCAAGGTACGATCCCTTCATCTAGTGATAATTGCTGATGAGGTTTGTAAATATTTATAAATTTAGGCACAAAATAATCTAGTACTGGTCTCACTTTGCAAAGTCTATCTGATTCATTTACGATATCCGCATTATTATTGAAGTGCCAAGCTTTCCATATCTGTCGGAACCTGTCTCTCGTCATCGTTTTACCAAAATATGGCGTCTCCGTCCATGGCTCCGTGGTCCAATAGTCATCTCTTCTATCTTTGCGCACCTGTCCCATGAGAACAATTAACCCTAAAAACTTCATCTCTTGAGGGGTTATATCTTTCCACTTTAGGCTTTTTTTTGAAAGTTTGAAATTATTCCTATTTTGATTATAATACCTGTTTGACTCCTCTACAAGAAATTCAAAAAAATCATCTCCGATAAATAATTTCACGGCATCTTCTATATTATTTATAACAGCATCTGTGTTTAATCCTTGATGCCCTAAAAAATCTTCTAAGACCGGTGGATTATCAACATGCGACCATTCTTCTCTCCCGCCTTCTATATCTGACTCTGAGTCAGAGCTGGAGCTCGAAATTCTTCGTCGCCTCAATGTCCTGGGACGCACCATTACTTCATCATCACTAGAATCTTCATCACTTGTACTCGCATTTTCAAGATCGCTATCACAAGAATAATTGGACAACTTGTCTGCACAAAACTCATCATCACTATAGTCTGAATGCTGCGACATTCTAGGTTAAAGCAAATAAAAATAATACTAACTGAAAATAGCGGTACTCCGATAGATATCTGATATAAAAAAATAATTATTATGCGAACACTTTGCGGAACGATTTTATTTTATTTGGTTAAAAAATTCTATATGAATGTCTTTATCACAATATATTTAAATATTTAAACACGTAATAATATTCACAAAACTCAAAACTAAAGACGTCCGGACACAAGAAGTATTTCTCAATAACTATTCTCTTTGCATGGTGAGATATCCAGGGATATCGGTTATAACATGAGAAAACAATACATTGGTACCCTAACGGTATTGTACTCGACCAGCGCCATAAAGTGTTCTCTACTTACAAGGGATTTTTATGATACCTATTACCCCAATGGGTATGAAACGGTTCGCATACACAGGTAGGTATCTTTGTGAACGGCAAACAAACAAATATTTGGTAATACGCAGTTACAATCGGCCCGAGTTTACACGTTTCCCGCACTCCACCGCAAATCTATATGAACCGAGTTAAGACGGCTCCCGCGGAGTACGCGCAATTCACGCCAGCCGACTTAACTCGTTTCCCGCAATCCAAGTGTTAATAAAATTTTATTATCATAACACTAGGAAGTTCCCATTTTTACAAGTGAGCTACTTGTAGCTGAGTGCAAATGGAAAGAAGCTAATCCTATACAATGGGGCCTTGACTTACGAGTTTAATTCGTTCCGTGATGGAGCTCGTAACTCAAATTACTTGTATGTCAAATCAAAAAGTGAACGAGTGAGACACGTGATGCTGGGCTGATGTTGTGGCGTTCACTGTGGCGTTTGCTGTGCCAACTAGCGGTGGGGTATCTGAAGCTGGCTCATAACCTGAATTTTAGCTCGCAACTCAAAGCAAAAAATCAGCCGAGAGATGGCTAGTATCTCGAAAAACTCATTAGTCGGGACACTCGTAAGTCAAGGCCCCACTGTATAATAAAAGGCTAATATACAAATGGGCCGAACGGCGGAACAATCATTCGCTATTACGTGCATTGACCATCAGGGGCCAGACGCTCAATGCAGGAGCTGCTCCCTGGTGGTCAGTACGCTCCCACAGTGGGAGCACCGCTCAGCCAGAAGCTGGGCTCATGGTTGGTGAGCACAGTAGCAGTGGTCGGAGCCTCTCCTGCCTCTGCGGCAGGCAGACATCCCCCAAGGGGTCCCGAACTGCAAGAGGACACAGGCTGGGCTGAGGGACCCCACCCCCAGTGCATGAATGTCCTGCACTGGGCTTTTAGTGTCACGATAAAGTTTAATACAAAATTTGTATTCTACTATGTTCTTAAGCCCTTAGTTTCTAGTGGGCAAACAAGAGTTCAGAGATTTTGTTTCTAGTTGACAATGACTATTAGGTACAGGTTTTAGATTCTGAATAATTCTATAATGGTATAATTTGAATTTTTGATTTAGGGAAAGTATAACCAATTAAAGGATTAATGTACTTTGTTAAAATAAGTAAATTAACCCCAAATATTAGTATTTCTCAGAATTAGTATAAATAGATCAGGTTCAAGCATCCATGAACCCATAAATAAGGCAGAGGTAAACAAAGGAGCCTCTAAACTTGAGGAAAGTGGTTGTTCAGAAAGCCCAGGTATTCTGAACTATTAGGATATAACTTAGCTGCTCTGCATACATATACTAACTTATTTACATGGAAAGGCAAATTATGGTTAAGTTGTTTGTTGGCTATGAATTAACAAGTACATTACTTAGATGACCAAAATAGATATGGTCATTCATTTATACATTAGGGAGATATTTCTTAAGATAGTATATTGGTGGGTAGTAGGACCAGATGTTTGAACTCTTTTTTTTTAATAATATATTTTATTGATTTTTTACAGAGAGGAAGGGAGAGGGAGAGGGATAGAGAGTTAGAAACATCGATGAGAGAGAAACATCGATGAGAGAGAAACATCGATTCGGCTGCCTCCTGCACACTCCCTACTGGGGATGTGCCCGCAACCAAGGTACATGCCCTTGACCGGAATCCAACCTGGGACCCTTCAGTCTGCAGGCCGACGCTCTATCCACCAAGCCAAACCGGTTAGGGCATGAACTCTTTTATGGATTGTTTGACAGATATGTAGACTTAAACTTGGGAATCACTTTCCCTTTTCTTTCCAAACTTATATACAGTTATTTCAGAAAATTTCATTTTTCTTACCATTTTTAATGTCTTCACACCATTTATAATCAAAACCTAGCTTTATTTAGGCCAAAGTAAAATCTGTTTCCCACAGATTCTGAAGTGATATTACTTAGGGTTAAAAACCAGAACCAAAATCTTTTAAATGTCATTACTTAGAATTGTGTACAAATTATACCATTTATGATCAAAGTTATTCCTAAGAAAAATTAATACTAGTGGTTTATATAGCAACCTTTTAAGCTGTACATTTCCTTTTTCAAGCTTCAGCCTCTTATCAGACACTCAAAAGAAAAAAAATGTGGTTAGATGACTCTTCTTTGATCATAATATGATTCTAAAATGTAAATATTTAATATTGACTTATTTACTGTTTTTCTTCAGGTTCCAGCAACACGTTATACGTACACACCGCTGAATGAACTCAAAGGTGGCATGATTGTCAATGTCTATGGCGTTGTGAAGTTCTTTAAGCCTCCATATCTAAGCAAAGGAACTGGTAGGTATTCAAATTGGTCAAGATTCTAATAAACTGGCGCTGTTTTATTGGTTTCAGGAATACAGTTTCAGTATCCTGTCTTAGAAGCTCAAGTCATATTTACAATTGCCAACCAACACTCATGTGTTGGCCTGGGGCTTGTGGGCTGGGGGCAGCTCCTGTGTTGAGCGTCTGCCCCCTAGTGGTCAGTGCACATCATAGCGACTGGTCGTTCCTTTGTTCGGTCGATTTGCATATTAGGCTTTCATTATATAGGATACACAACACACTTTTACCTTGATTTAATTCAGCTGAACTAAATCAACATTACTCTATTTAATCTAATCTGAAACATTATCTGTAAAAGCCATTATTCTATGTGGTTAAGAAGAGAAGAGCACTGCCAATTAAGCTATGCTTCACTGTCAAATGTAAGATGTGATCAAATTTTAGATATGTTAAAAATGTGGATCAGTGGTGGTGTTGATGAAATACTTTACTACCTGCTGGGAACTGTGGCTCATGTTGGGAACACAAAGATGTTCTCACTGAAATCATATTTTTAAAAGATTTTGTATATCACATTATGGATGTGCAAATTTTATTATGGTAGAATGAGCTTGAAGTGTGCTCTTTAGTGGGGTGACGAGGGAAATATCTTATTTTCATATGGTCAGCTATTTTGTTAATGTGTAATGGAAAGACTTAGTCTATATGAAAATGGTCCTGTGAAGCCTGCTAGCATAGAGATGAGAAGTTTGAAATAGGTGTTAACTAAGTCTGAAGACCACAAAGGGTGTTTTATTGGAAAGCCTGTTTTAGCGGAAAGAGAAACAGTAAACATTAAAGTTAAAGCAGATAAATGTTTGTTTAAAAATGTATTTTTCCCATATTTTCATCTGACTTTATTTTTCCCAAGTCTTCATTTCCCACCCCATCATACCATTCGACATACATTTTTGCATACTTTCATCTTAGTAGTTTCTTCTGACCATCAGATTTTTTCCCTCTCTGAATCTTACATGTGCTCATTCTGGGAATTTGCTATAAAGAAATGATAACTTTGATCCTCCTCCATTTGCAAGTGTTATCTGGCTGGCTGTAATTGGCCTGCCAAATTGAGGATAAGCCACATTGCTGGTAATAATGTCCACCGAACTTGGTTAAAGATATAACTTAAAAATTTTTTTGCACTTGATATGTTGCTAATTCTTATCATTAAAAGTTTTTAGTAAATTAATCAGTAAACATATTATCAAAAATAATAAAATGATAGTAATATAGAATAAAAGTATAACTTTAAAGCATTGATAACTCAATATTAATTTTAAATTATTAGCATAATAAATTTCTTCAACAATGTTATTAAATCATGTACATATAATGAAAGCATTGGGGAACTATAATATTTATTATCCTATGTAATAAAAGCCTAATATACAAATTGTCCCCTTGACCAGGAGTTCGACCGCTCGCTATGACATGCGCTGACCACCAGGGGCTGGCGCGAATATGGCAGGCGTTGGGGATGCAGCGCCAGCAACAGGCAGCAGTGGAGGCGCTGCCGGCCCCAGTAGGTCCCAACAGGGGTGGGATGGTGGAGCAGGTGAGCGGGCGGCACCAGGCCAAGGCAGGTGCGCATGGGGGCCAATTGCCCCACAGACGGTGACCAGTGGCAGGAGGCAGGGTCGCCACCTGGCGCCCAGGCACTGAGGGAGCTGGACGGGGGCCCAATTGCCCCACTGATCACCCCACAGACGGCGACCAACATCCATTACAGAGAAAGGGCAAATAACAATATTAAAATATTTCTTCTAATTATTTTCCTTTCAATGTGCACAAATCCGTGCACCAGACCACTAGTATATTCATAATTGTCCTGTATGTCTATCAGATATGTTTAGTTGGATCCAATCCCTTATTTAAAAAAATCATGAGCCCTAGCCTGTTTGGCTCAGTGGATAGAGCGTCAACCTGCGAACTGAACTCCCAGGTTCAATTCCGGTCAAGGGCACATGCCCAGGATGTGGGCTGGATCCCCAGTGGGGGACTTGCAGGAGGCAGCAGATCCAGGATTCTCTCTCATCATGGATGTTTCTATCTCTCTCTCCCTCTTCCTTCCTCTGTGAAATCAATAAAAACATATATTAAAAAAAATCATGAGTAGTAATAAGCCATCTGTTGTGACAAAGATATTTCTGTATTATGAGATACTAAATTAAAATGTCATCAGTTTTATCATTCATATTCATTGAAATACTACTAGCAAGATGGTAAAGTTTTAGAACTGTCTATGTTGTAACTGTAGTTACCCCTATATTTTTATTTCTGATGATAGAACCCATCCTTTAACATGCTACAGGTGAGTCAAACAAATAGCACTGGTTTTATGTTCAGGAAAGGATCATCTTCATTAGTATTAGCACTGAGAAGTACCAGAATAAATGTACAGGAACAATCCACAGCTGTGCCTTTTTTATACTATGCTAGAGGCCCGGTGCATGAAAATTCATGCACTGGAGTGGGGGGGGTCCCTCAGTCCGGCCTGCCCCCTCTCACAGTCCGGGAGCCCTCAGGGGCGGAGGCAACCCGGCATTCAGGGGAAGGTGACGCCCCATCACACCTCTGCTGCTGCCACTGCCGGCAGTGCAAGCCTCAGGCGTCCCTGGGGCTGAGGGGACTGGGCGCCGCCATCTTTGAGGGAGGGGCAGTCAATTAGCATATTCTCTCATTGGCTGTGGGTGCCACCATATATGCAATGGCATGAGGGTCAATTAGCATATTCCCTCTTTATTAGATAGGATAAAGCATTATTTGGTAATACACATCTAAATATCACATATAATGTACATAACTACTTATGCGGAGGAAAATTACCTTTATGCCACTCAAATTTAGGTAGGTGGAAAATAATTTATTCTGTTATATATCATTAGCTGGAATTTTTTATTAAAATTTTATTTTATAAATGTAACATTCAATGTGGTAGAGGCAATTTGGTACAATTTAGCATCCTTTTTGACAAAATTTTTTTAGAGACTTTTCTCTCATCATTAGTAATAATGATTACATATGAACTGTAGCAGACTGCAACCTTATATAAGGTATCAAATGCTTTATTTCCAAAGCTTTATATTCAGTCTTGAAGAAGTTGTAGATTTAATTTTTGCAGAAGTTTATCAGTCCTGTTGTTAAAAAAGCTACAGATATGTTTTTATTCAATTGTGGTAACATTCATTATGAAAAACTGAGACTTTCTCAGAGATTATGTAAACAGCAAATATTAAAAGATCATTGTATTATCAAAATTGATTTTGATAATGGATCATCAGTGGTACATACTGTGGCCTCTTTCAAATAGGAAGACAGGGTCATTGCTGCCTTCATAGTATTTTGAGATTTTATAGCAATTATCTTCTCTGAAAGCCTCACATTTACTTTTGCTTTAGAGAGCTGGCTAAATGGAGTAAAAAATGCAGTTTTTTGTCTTGTACAGATAACATTGATCATTTTTTTTAGATAACACATATAGAGAATTTTAATTTTAGCTTTTTCTCAGATTTTAAAAAATTGCTTAGTCCGGCCAGTGTTGTGCAGTGTTTGAGCATTGACTCATGAACCAGGAAGTCTCGGTTAGATTCCTGGCCAGCGCACATGCTCGAGTTGCAGGCTCGATCCCCAGTAGAAGGCGTACAGAAACATCTCTCTCATCATTGATGTTTCTATCCCTTTCTTCCTCTCCCTTCCTCTCTCTGAAATCAATAAAAACATATTTAAAATATAAATAAAATAACTTAATTTTTTTAAAGCTTGAGACATTTTCTTTATTATTATTATTATTATTGATTTTTCGAGAGAGAGGAAGGCAGAGGGAGAGATATAAACATCAATGATGAGAGAGAATCATTGATCAGCTGCCTCCTGCACAGCCCCCACAGGGGATTAAGCCTACAACCCGGTCATGTGCCCTGACCAGGAATTGAACCGTGACCTGGTTCATAAGTCAATGTTCAACCACTGAGCCACTTTTAAACCATAAAAGTCTCTAAAGTCATGAGGAAGATTTTCTCTATGAGGGACTAATTTCACTCCCACCACCTGCTAATGATATCTTTTAAAATATAAAATTAAGACTAAAAAGAGTTTAGAAACATAACATAGTAATAAACTACAGTTGTAAATGAAACATTTTGTTCTGTGTAATTTGTATTGCCTGTATTCTTTAGGGGCATGACCCTCTAAATAATATTTTAGTTCTTATTTACTAAATTCTATTATGTCTTTCATATTGATTGTTGTTTACATTTACAGGATGCCCTAAGTGTGATGTAGTATCTTCTCTGTTGTATAAATGTGGAATTAAAAGTGCTACCTGTTATGCTATATTGCAGTAAAACTTTATAACAATGGGCAGCTGGCCCACAGCCATGTTTGCCTACCTCTGATTTCATTCATGGTTATGGTTTTCATCACATTTTAGAAGGATTCAGACAGTAGAGTGCCTGTGTTTATATTTGCTCCCTCTAAAGTTACAATAAACTCCAAGTTCAAAAAAGGTCTGATTTTAATGTCAAATAGAATGGAAGAGGAGATGATAGTTAACAAGATATGCTAGCCAAACTTCAATGCTGAGATTTGGATGGTTGATGCTAACTGATTTAACCAAGAAGACAGTTTTATTTTGATGCATGGGGACAGCATACGCAAGAAACACCATACCCCAAAGTCTCTGTTCTGTTTGCAGTCAATCCTCATTCCCATCCCCAGTCCTAAGCAACCACTAATTTTCTTTCTGTCTGTATATCTTTCTGGATACTTCATATAGAAGACTCACAGAACATACAGGCTTTGCTTCTGGCTTCTTTCACTTAGCGTATGATTTGAGGTTCATCCATATTGTAGCAGGTATCAATTTATATTACTGAATATCAATATACTTTTATAGGTATTTTAAAATATATTTTTGTTGTTTGGTCTTTCTTGTTTTAAATACAACCGTTGTGAAGATAGAGGCCATTGTTCGTCTTTGTAATTCCAGAATAGCAGGTATGAACTGTGAACTCATGGAATACCTATCTGTGTACCTGCCTACCTGTTTATTTAATCTCTGTCACTATATATATCAAAAGATCATAGTGATCATGCTTTCTTCTCTTTCCTGCTTCCCATGATCGTTTGCAATATAGTAAGAACACAAAGGGAAATTATATAACCTCACACCAGCCTATTAAAGGGAGTGCTGTTATATGTGTTGTATGATGCTTCCTTGTGAAGCAAAGATTGTAGCATATAGTATGACCTTGATTCGGTGATTTGCCTCCATAGCTTTTACTTGAATGTTTCAATAATAAACTTTTATAGGAGCGGAAAGCTGTAGCTGAAATACTGATTAGTTTAAAAGCAGTGCTGTAGTAGATAAAATGGTGAAGCAGCTTTCAGGAGGTATTTTTTGTGGGGGTTACATAATTTATCCATGGATGATTCTTTGATTAAGGACCTTGCTTCGATGTGCTACCAGCTTTTTCTTATAATAAAACTCCAAGGCAATTTACACTTAATCATACTGAGGAAATTAGGTGAATTGCTCAAGATTACAGAGCATAGGGCTTAATTTATCATTTGTTATCTTTTTCATATTTATATCAAGTTACATGAAGAATTACCTAAGTGTTAAAGTAGTTAAGTACTTTGTCAACAGTTTAAATATAAAGTCTTACTAGTGCGTTAAAGTAGTTAAAGTCATTACTGTAAAGGTTGAATATCTTTTTAGATATTATGTACTCTTTCGGTAAAGTAAGAATACTGACTTATTAAAGGTCTTTTCACTGTTTCTACCTTCCCTGCTGATGTTAGCTGTCGAGAAAATAGACTATAAATTTACCTTTTTAGCCTTTTAACTTTATTATTAAAATGTGAAATTATAAGTTGTCCCTAATTCCACAAGTTAATTTTTTCTTCATTTGGGGATAAGTAAAAAGTGGATCATGGGAAATGAATATTTTCATTTTATATAGTCATTATTTAAGGATTATATATGTATGTATGTTTGTTTGTATTTGGTAGAACACTGCTTAGAGTAGTTAAATAAGGCTTATTTTAGTAGTTTGCCTTTTTAGTATTTGTTAAAATGGGTAGCTTGTGCCCAGCCAGTGTGACTCAGTTGGTTGAGTGTTGTCCCATGCATTAAGAGGTCACTGGTTCCATTCCTGGTTAGAGGAAGCTGATGGATGTTTCTTTCTCATCGATGTTTCTATCTTTCTCTCCCTCTCCATTCTTCTAAAATCAGTAAAAAAAAATGTTAAAAAATAAATGGGTACCTTGTTTTCCAGTCATGTCATGGATCTATTGCCAATTGAAAGAACTCAGAAGCTTTTAATATTTCATTTAGATTGCTACTTGTCTTTATTGTTCTTGAGTGCAAATTATTAGACAGATTTTTAAAATGACACTTGTTTTTTCAATCTGAAATTGTGTTTGCTTCTCAAAAGTATATTCATATTTAAATACAAAATCAAAGTATATAAAATGGTATTTTATTTTGAACTCATTATTTTATAGATAATCTTAGGAGATTCTAAGAGCATCCTTATGTTTAGTTATGCCATCCCAGAGAACTTGCTCTGCAGCAGGTAGATGATATTTTGAAGAATACTGCTATTGTAAGTCTTTTTGGGCCTGCAGCTCAGTAATTGAATAGAACTGGTGTGTGTGTGTGTGTGTGTGTGTGTGTGTGTGTGTGTGTGTGTGTGTGTGTACCTGCAAGGAAAGTACTTATAAAGTTAGATTTAATATACTGACAAAGTTTGCATGAAGAAACAGATGACTAAGATCCCATATGTATCTTAGATTTTAAAAAGGTATGGTAGAGCCATATGACAATGGCAAGCAAGAATGTGTTTTATTCTATTTAAAAAGTAAAATTTATCTTTTTTTGTGATCTTTGGAAGACTGCTAAGATAGAAAAAATGTCATGAAGTAACCTCCTTACATTTGTTAGAACTACTAAAAAAGGAAACTCAGAAACTAAACTTGGGTTCAGTGGATCCTGCTAGTATAACAAGAGATGAACATATAATATCTTTTTTCTTTTTAAATTAAGGTTTTGTTTTTATTTTTAAGTTCTTTTTTTTAATGTTCTCTGAATTGTTTCCCCCTCATAGAATTAGGTTTCTCTTTTTCCATCCTCCCTCTTTACCTTTCTTCCCCCTTTTCCCTCCCACTTCCTTCCCCTTTCTCTCCAATCTTGCTTTCATCTACTCATCTCTCTCCTCTCCCCCTCCCAGTGTCCTCCCTCCTCCCCTTCCTTCTTTTCCTCCTTCCCTTCCTTCTTTCCTTCCTTCCCTCTTTCACTTCCTTCCCTCTTTCCCTTCCTTCCATCCTTTATTTCTCCTCCTTTTCTTCCTTCCCTCCTTTTCTTCCTTCCCTTCCATCCTTTCCTTCCTTCCTCCCTTCCTTGGTCCCTCCCTCCCTCCCTTTTCCCATCCTTTCTCCTTCCCTCCCTCTCTCTGTCCCTCATCCCTCCTTCTTTCCTTCCTTCCAGTTTTGTTTCTGGTAATTGCTGTCTTTACATTTTAAATATGGTTTAGATATGGTTTATTTGGGGTTGTAGACATTTGTATATGAGTAGTTTATTCTTCTAACTTGACCTCTTCCTTGCATGGGAAACCTGATGGAAACAGTACTTGCATAGGGTATTGATTGAAAGTGTCAGCCTAGGGTGGTGGGAAGAGAGCTGTCTATCAAGCTGTGAGCCCACTAATATGACTTGACCTAAGTCAAGCCTCTGTCCATCACCATTATCCCCCTCCTTTCCCTCCCTCCCCCTTCCCCTTGGCAGTCACCACACTGTTGTCCGTGCCCATGGGTTCTCTTTTTTTGCTCAATCTCTCCACCCCTCTGGACCCCACTCTCCAGCAGCTGTCAGCCAGCTCTCTCTGAGTCTGTCACCGATTTTGCTTGGTAGTTAATTTTGTTCATTAGATTCCACATTTGAGCGAAATCATCTGGTATTTGTCTTTCTCTGACTGGCTTGTTTCACTTATCATAATGCTATCTAGGTCCATCCATGCTGTCACAAAAGGTACGATTTCCTTTTTTATGGTGGAGTAGTACTCCATTGTGTATCCATTCATCTACTGATGGGCATTTGGGCTGCTTCCAAATAATCTTGGTATTGTAAATAAAGCTGCAGTGAACATAGGGGTGCATATATTCTTTCGATTACATGTTTTGGAATAAATTCCCAGAAGTTGAATGGTTGGATCATAAGGCAGTTCCATACTTAATTTTTTGAGGAACCTCCGTACTGCTTTCCACAATGGCTATACCAATCTGCATCCCTCCAACAGTGCTCAAGGGTTCCCTTTTCTCCACATCCTCGCCAGAACTTGTTGCTTGTTGTTTTATTGATGATAGCCAGTCCATTTTATCTCGTAACCATTTATTTTTCCATCTTCCTGAAATATATTGATATCCTTTGCCCTTTATTTTTCTCTTCCCTTCTCATCTCCCTTTCCTTCACTGTTCTGGGTTATTCTTTTCTATTTCTATGTTGTAATTACTAGGCTCTTGGGAAGGACAGGAGTCAACATATCATCATATTTTTTGAGTGTGAAGTTTTCTGAAACTTGTATATTAAAAGGCAGCATATGTTGCAGTTTTACTACTACCAGTATTTGAAGTTATTGTTTCCATTGCAACTCAACTATCATTAATTGTTTTCCAGTTTAAATTATATAAAATATTTCTTGCTCTAGTGTGTAAACTCATAGACGTAACTAGTAAATCATTTCCCATTTGAGTTTGTTGTTACAGTTTTCAATGTATTGTTCGTTCATTGGAATTACATATTTACTGTGAAATCCTAGGTTTTATAACCAGTTCTCATGGGACCTTTATGCAGTATATTGACTCATCTTCACATTTGTTGCAAACATCTTTTAGTCTTTTGCTTTCACTCTAAAGTTGTTTATTTTATAAATTAGATTATATTGAATGTTTTTGTCTGCATCATAATTTTAAATTTTGAGAAGTTATTGCCACTCCAGATAAGTTATATTAAGTAAGATTTTAATTTTTGTTTTACCAAATTTAGTTTTTATGAAACACTTGTAAAATAATTTTGTAGTGCATTTTGAGAGCAAAGAAAATGCCTCTGTGTTTTTATCTTATTCTTAGAATACTTAAAGACATAAAGTTTGTTTGATATTTTGAACTGAACATATTCTCATTTTGTCAAATCTTTAGAAATACTAAAAGTCAGGTAAAATATTCTTGTGTTTTCCAGATTATTGTTCGGTTGTTACAATTGTGGACCAGACAAATGTAAAGTTAACCTGCCTACTCTTTAGTGGAAATTATGAAAGCCTTCCAATAATTTATAAAAATGGAGATATCGTTCGCTTTCACAGGCTGAAGGTATAATTCATATTGTCTAGAACTTATATTTTTTAAGAGAGCACTGTATTCACTAAAACTAGTTAGCACTAATTACGTGGTTGCTTTGTTAGAACATGACATCAAGCATTTTCAAGAGATTAGAAGAAGTGTAAGTCATATCAGACTTCAAATAATGTATATTAGGAGACCTCTTTATTTGAGCAAGCTGCCTGCCTTTCTTCCATGCAAATGTGTTAGATGCCGTGATTCAGACTGGTTGTGCTCTTTCTTCTTGCTTCTAAATATAGATCGATGTTTTAAATGTTTTCCATGCAGAGTTTAATACAGAACTTTGTTTTAAAAAAAGTCTTGGGTCAACAACAACAAAAGTGTACAAAAGATTGGGAGATTGTATTATTCTTTCCTGATTGTTGTATTAATTCTGGTACAATGAAAGGATTGAGAAATTAAGTATAAAATCAAAACAAGTTGATCAAATGTGTTAAAATGTGAACAGATACTTAGATAATTTTAAAGTTCTGCTAGCAGTTAAATAATTAAATATAAGAAAACTTTTGATATAAAAATAAAGCTATTAAGTAGTATGTGTGTTTTTTAAATCAGTTTTTCAGTATTTTAATATTTTCAGTCCCTTAAGTTGTAAGCATTTTAGTCCCTCATCTTTTCCTCCTGTTACATGGGTTTCCATGCAACCCGTTCATTATCTTGGTTGTCTTTTTTTTCTAACTACTTCAGTTTGTTTGTGTCCCTCATGGTCAACATGATACCTACAAATGAGCACAATATTCCAGGTGTGTTCTGTTCTGTGGTGGGAATTACATCTCTTGATCTATCAGTACTTTTTCCCTAAGAATAGATGAATAGTAGAGAATATGTTCATAAAGATAAAAATAGAAATATAATAGCACTATATTACAGTTTTATTCAAATTTCACAAAGTAGGTTATTTTTCACACACTGTGGGGTCCTGTAATATTCATATTCATACAGCACACCCTCCACTTCTAACGTTTCTAGTTTCTCTTCTGTTGTTGAATTGAAGTAGAATATACATTTCCCGGTTCATATTCATAGTGTAAGCATATTCATAGAACTAGCACTCTAGAAACTTCCTTCATATCCCCACCCAAGGTTGTCATTAACTTTCTCCACCTTCAGTAGTAAATAGTCTTGTAACTTTTAACAACATGTTTACTTTCATCTGGGTTTGTTTTTTTATATAAAGAGGATAGATTATAGTTTTTTGCTTTTTATTTAATGTATGGTTTATGTTTGTTTTATTCAACCATATTACTGGGTATAGTTTTATTTTGCTCATTTTCATTGCCAAATGGTATTCCATTGTGTGACTACATCAACATTGTTGATTTGATTCTTGGGATCCTCTTCTCTAATGGCCGCCAAACTTTGACCTCACAGACCTCCAGTGGTCCGCGGAACACCAGTTGGCGACCACTGCTCTATTCTACTGTTGAATCCTTTAAATTATTCTTTATTTCAGTTAGTGTGTGCTTGATTTCTGACTGGTCCTTTTTCATGTGTTTGACTTTCTCACTAAGATACTTGAAAGTCTCATGAAGGTCTTATAACCATGGTTTTGAACTCTGTATCCAAAAGTTTGCTTGCTTCCATTTCTTTCATTTGAGACATGTTTCTTTGTCTCCCAATTTTGGCTGCTTCCTTGTGTTTATTCCTATGTATTTGGTAGAGCTGCTATGTATTTTGGAATTGGTAGAGTGGCTTTGTGTAGTAGGTGTCCTGTAAGGTCCAGTGGCTCAGCCTCCTCAGTCACCTGAGCGGGGCACTCTAGGGACATCCCTCTGTGGGCTGTGTATACAGTCTTAAAGTTGAGCCTTGATTGCTGTTGGCATCAGTGGTAGGAATTACCTCTAGGCTAATTGGCTGTGAGGACCAGCTCTGACTGCAGTGGGAGAGCTAATGTGCAGGAAACACCCCTATGGAGCAGGACTTGCTTCAGTGGGGCTTTGATGCTCGCTGAGTCTGCCCTTTGAGTGTGTTCCTTACGGATGCGTAGAGTTGTAATCTGCTATGGTTTGAAGCTGTCCACCAGCTGTACTAGCTCTAGGGCCTCCAGGGAGGTGCAAATTCAGCCATTGCCTGGGGCCACCTTGCAGGAGGTATTTGTATTGGGCTTGGAGGTGCCCAGGCGAGGCCCAGCTGTGAAGTAAGGCAGGCTGGTGCTTGTGTCAGGTCTTGGGCCTTTTATTGATAGGTTTGAGGCATGCTGACCCAGCTGCAGCTTGTTTTAGAGATTTTAGCAAAGTCTGAAGCCTGATCAAGGACAGGCCATTCATATGCAAAAGCTACTACAAATAGGTTCGGTGGGCTGCAAATTGGATGGAGTGGGATCTCAGGGAACCGCCAGGGCGGAGCAAACAGCTATGGCTGCCAGTCAGCCCTGTAACTGGGGAGGTCCCAGGACAGAAACAATGACCCCTGTGAGCACCTCCCTCTGGGAAAAAGCCTCCTGAGTTCCTGCCCTAATACCAGACAGTCCAGTTCTTCCTTGTGTGTGTCAGGATCCCCCAGAGCAGCGGTTGCCAACCGGTGGTCCGAGAACCACTGGTGATCCGTGAGGTCCAAAAGGTTGGCGACCGCTGCCCCAGAGTCTCACCCTACCACTGGAGCTCAGAGGAAGCTGGACCTTGTAAGTTCAGTTTGTGAGCCGGCCCTTTAAAAGGAACACCTGGGTCACGAGCAGCCTCCATGTCACTGAGCCCCAGTCTCCACTGATTTTTACAGCCCATAGTTACAGATACTTCTTTTCCCAGCTCTGGGACCCTGGGCTGGGGTTCTGGTGTGGGGCTGGGACCCCTTGCTCCTCACACAGGGCCTCCATAGGGACGATCTCCCTCTGGATTAAAAAAGTGGCACACATGCGTGCCAGTTCAGCCGTTCCACACCTTCGCCTCTCCTACCAGTCTCAGTGTGCTTTCTTCTTTACTTCCCTAGTTGTAGGGCTTCAGTTCAGCCAGCCTTCAGGTGGTTCTGAATAATGGTTGTTCAGTATTTTGATGGGAGGCAGCGAATACAGGCGGTTACCTCCACCGCCATCTTGGTTCTTTTACTCAGATGTTAGATTTTAAACCAAGACTTTAAAAGAGTTATAAATATTTTCAAAGAAATAAGCAAAATATATTCAGTAAATCACATTTGGTTAATGCAAAATAAGAAATTTCTGTAGGAAAATGGAAACTGAAAAAGAACCTAATAAATTGAGTAACTGAAAGGAGCAGCAAATGAAATGAAATGAAAATTTTACTGGATGGGCTAAACAGCAGTTACAAGAGGATTGGTCAATTGAAATTATGTGATCTGAAGAATAAGGATTAAAGAAAAATTGACAGGCCTTTAGGGATCTGTAGAATAATATCATACAGTAGAACATGACATTTGAGACAAAGGAGAAGAGACTGGGAATAGGAAAAATATAGAAATAAGGAACCAGAATTTTTTCCAAATTTGATGAAAACATTGACTTACAGATCCAAGAAATTCAGTACACTTTAGGCATGATGCACAAGGAAAAGCACATCTAAACAAATCATGGTGACATTGAAAAAGATAAAGAAAAAATCTTGAAATCAGCTGGTAGAGAAATGATATATTTCATATTGGGCGACAGTGATACCAGTCATCTTTGATTACTTACTGGAAATAATGACATCTGAAGAACAAAGTAAGGGTACATTTTAAGTTATAATAAAAAACGAATTTACCCAGATTTTTTTATATAGAGAAAATATCCTTCACAAAAAAAGGTAAAGACATTTTTATATAAATGAAATTGAGAGGACCCATAGCTAGCATATCTTCACTATAAGAAAGTATTCAGGGCAAAGGAGAATATTATCAACCAGAAACTGGATCAATAAAAAATGACCAAAAAATAAAAACGAAAGAAATGGTTAATGAACAAATATGAAAGACAGTGTTTTGTATTTCTATAATTTAACTAAAATACATATGGCTATTTAAAAGAAAAACTTATTTTGGAAGGTGAAGTGTGTAAAATATGTAGAAAAACATGACACCAACAGCACAAAGGATGGTGGGATGGTTAAATGGAATTATACCACTGAAAGATTGTTACCTTTAGAGGTTATTATATTTTCAGTAAAAAGTGTAAAATGGGATAGGAAAAGTGTGAAATGGAAAAGAGGAAGTGTTCCAAATTGACTGAGATGTTAGGATTCATCCATAGCTAAGGAGCAGTCAGTGGGACACATACTAGTATTGTTCAAAATAAGACAGGAAAGAAACAATGGAAAAAAATTATAAAAGGAAAATATGATAGTAGACTTAAATATAACCATTTCAATAGCTACTACATTTTCTTGTGAAAGAAAAAAATTGATAAAAAGCAAGAACCAAATATATCGCTACAAGAAATAAATATGCAAATAAGTTGGAAGCAGAGCTGTAGAAAAGATATGATATACCAAGCAAATAGTAAGTAAAAAATAAAATAACTATTAATATCAGATAGAGTTTACAAAAGATCAAATGGGGGAACATTTCACAAGGTCACCAAAGGATTTCTTTGTAAATACGTAACTATCATAAATGCATGTGCATCTAATAAATGAACTTCAAAATTTAGAAAGCTAAAGTGGCATATCTCAGCTCTCTCAGGCTGATGAAACCTTAGCCTCAGTTGCATTTAATTCACTTCAAACTTACACTTTAGGTGTTCTAGTTTTCTCTAGTATGCCCATAAATAACTGGCACTTGTTGTTTTTCCTTCTGTAAATTCTGTCTTAAACCTAATAAATGTAAAAGAACAAGCTTGGTAGGATTAGGGAGTCTAACACCTAGTTCTGTAGAAAATAGAAATAGATTTTGCATAGTGTTTTACAGTTTACATGGTGTTTGTGGATCTTGAAAGAACCCAGTTGATTTTATAATTCATACACTAATTAAGTGAAATACTAAATAATTATGTCTTCTCTTAACTATACTGGCAAGATTTTATAATCTTTCTGATTTTCAGCCCCCAGGTTTTGCATCAGTAAGCAGTTTTATGTGTTTCTGTTTTGTTTTCTACTTTGTCCCCTTTTCTTAGATCCAAGTATATAAAAATGAGACCCAAGGTATCACCAGCTCTGGCTTTGCGTCTTTGACATTTGAGGGAACTTTGGGAGCTCCTGTTATACCTCGTACTTCGAGCAAGTATTTTAACTTCACAACTGAGGACCACAAAATGGTAGAAACCTTACGTGCGTGGGCATCTACTCATATTTCACCTTCTTCAACGTTAGTAAAATTGTGTGATGTTCAGTCGATGCAGTATTTTGACCTGACTTGTCAGCTCTTGGGCAAAGCTGAAGTGGACGGAGCATCGTTTCTTCTAAAGGTAGATATTTTTAAATACTTGCAATTATTAATTAGTACCACCTACATGTCTTTAAGGTACTTATGTTTTAGCATTCTGATGGAATAATTATATATACTGCGTGTTATATGATGAACTTAAACTCCAACTTACCATGTTTGTTAAGCCTGGAAATTCATGCAACTCTACTCCTGCATTTCTCTTCTTTATCCTATATGTCTAGAGAAAAATGGTATTATCCGATCTACATTTTAAATGTAGTATACTTTATGTTATATTTATTTAGTACTAATAAAATATGTATTTTTATTTTAGTACTATGTATTTTTAGTACTAACAAAATACATATTTCTTATTTTAGTACTAAAAATATTACTATTTTTCAGTTGCAATTCTACATACGCATATTTTTGCTTCCTTAGCCTTCTCATTTACTTTCGTGGCCCTTTGATATCACATTCTCATCTGATGTCATTTCTCTGCCTGCTTCCTGGGTAGATCACAGTTTTGAAGTGTTCGTTGCTCTTATGTTTTTAAATCAACAGAATTTAAAAAGTGACATAAGTCCCATCTAGTCTTTGTTTACCACTCTCCCTGTTAAATCATGAGTAGCTTTTGAAGAAGGCAATTGTCTGATATTATCCTCCCCTACGCATCCTAGGCAGGATGCATTTAAACGAGCACTGCTTCAGCCTTGCTCCTGTGGGTTTCCTTAACTTCTGGCCCTTTGGAACAGTAGGGGAGGAAATGGATTGCAGTAGTTCTTGGACCAATATTGGTTTAGCATTATTATCATTTATATCTTGCCCATATTAAGGAATGGTGAAGATATAAATCTTTGAATAAAATGTGAAGTTTTTGAAGTTGATAATAGCACATGTTTATATACACATTAAATACTCTGAATATGTAAATGCATGTTATTGGCTTAGTATTCACAAGCAAAATCATTTATGTGTGCCTAGTACTCACAAGATATGAAAACCCCAAAAATAAACTAAAAAGCTATTTGGATTAATAAAAATTATTCAGTGAGCTAAGTTGTTTAAAACATTAGTAAAATATAGCCCTTCTACATATCAGTAATAAATAGAACAGATAATTGAACAAAAATCTTTCAGCCCTGCCAGTGTGGCTCAGTGGTTCAGTGTGGACCTATGAATCAGGAGGTCGCATTTCCATTCAGGTCAGGGCACATGCCAAAGTTGCGGCTGCCTGGATCCCCAGTAAGTGGCATGCAAGAGGCAGCCAATTGATCCTCTTTTTCATTGATATTTCTATCTCTCCCTCTCTCTTCCTTTCTGAAATCAATAAAAATATATTTTTAAAAAATATCTTTCAAAGTCTCAATGACTGTAAAATAAGAAAGTTCATGTAAGAAATATCTGAATTTCTGTGAGGAAAACTTTACTAAGGAGCTTTAAAGAAAACTCGAACTAATAAAAGATTTTTTATTTTTTTACTAAAGTGTTTTTAAATAAAGTAAGATTTTAATTAAAATCACGTTGTTTTTTTAAATTGATTATAATTCTGAAGTTTATTAGAAACAAATGACTAGAAACAAAACAAGAAAGGCTTGCCAAAGAAAGCTAAATGGGAGCTATCAGATATCCTATCTAATAAAGCGGGAATATGCTAATTGACCTTCACACCGTCGCAAAGATGGTGGCACCCACAGCCAATGAGGAGGGAATATGCTAATTGACTGCCCCACCCTCAAAGATGGTGATGCCCACAGCCACAAAATGGCCAGCAGGGGAGGGCAGTTGGGGGTGATCAGGCCAGCAGGGGAGGGCAGTTGGGGGCATCCAGGCCAGCAGGAGAAGACAGTTGGGGGTGACTGGGCTGGCAGGGGAGCGGTTAGGGGGTGATCAGGCTGGCAGGCAGAAGCAGTTAGGGGCAATCAGGCAGGCAAGCGGCTGGGAGAGGGATGTCCGACTGCCGGTGGGATCGGGCCTAAACCGGCAGTCGAACATCCCCCGAGGGGTCCCAGATTGGAGAGGGGTCCCAGATTGGAGAGGGTGCAGGCTGGGCTAAGGGACACCTCCTACCAGTGCACTGATTTTTTGCACCAGGACTCCAGTTTAAACATATTATGCAGTTATAATAAAGTTATAGTAAGACTGATCAATGGAAAGGATTAAAAACCTCAGGAATGTTCTTATACCTATGGTAATTCAAAATGTGATAAAAATAACATTTCAAATTGGTAAAGAAAGGTTGTTAAAAGTCTGATTTCTAGGCAATTAAAACTAGAGCATAAAAGCAATATAGCAACACTGTACCCTCTCAGTTCCTCCCTCAAAAGGCTTGTGGATTGGTCTGTAAAGACATTTTAAAATCACAGAAACAGTCTGCACAAAATGGAAGAACAAATTCCAAATGGAGAGTCATGTTTGTGCCATGTGATGTTACTGCTCCCAAAGTAATTGTTCTGCGTCTTTGAACTATTTAGGGAATAGAATGAGTGACACAAACCCATAATTGTTTATTAGAAACTTGCACTGTCACCAGCATTATTCAGTCCTTCCTCTGTAACCTGACCCTGGCAGACATCTTCTGTTTAGCAATGTGGTGTTTTTTATTCAAGTCAAACTCCTGACAGGCAGAGGCATTCCCACTTGATACCCTTTTACAGCACAGCCCGGGCTGGCTCTTGTCTTAAGGATGGGGCAGTCCATGCTGGCCCTGTGCCCTGGTCCCATCTTTATCTGAGTGCACCTGACATAGCAATCAGTATCCCTATTCCTTTTCCAGCACTATGACGTTCATGCATTTGTATTGGTAACATCTAACATAAGCAAAATAGGCCTGTCTGTACATTTAAAGGCCTTTTCCAAATTGAAACAACTGAACAAACATTCCTAAAAGCTAGGAATTTATACTTAAGAATATTAGCAGAGGCACTCATAAAAGTTTATATATGTAAGATAATTATTGCTAAGTTATTTGAAATAGTATGAAAGGTTTGAAACAACTCAAATGACCAATAAAGTGGTTATTGGTTTAATAAATTTGTGCATCCATACCAGGAAATAATGTGAAGCCATTGAAAATTGTATTTTAGAAGAATATTTAAATTTCCTGATAAATTGCTCAAGAATATACTAAGAAATGAAAAACAGAATATAATGCCAGTTTGTTAAAAAATAATAATAATACAAGATATAAGTACATAGGAGAAAAAAGTATAAAGTTCAACACTACGTTTTTTCTATGGTCATAGTAGTTTGAACTTTTTTCTGTACATCGTCATATGTAGTCCTTTTACAGTCAGAAAAGGTTATACATCATATTTAAAGTTTAGCAGATATTTGGGAGGATACATTTAATTACTTTTAAGTTATATTGCCAGCAAGTAAAACTCTTTTAGCCTCCACAGTTTTACAAAAAGGTCATTAAACTTTGCTCTGCCCTCTCCCGGCAGGTATGGGACGGCACCAGGACCCCCTTTCCGTCCTGGAGAGTCTGCGTACAAGACCTTGTTTTTCATGGTGATTTAAGTCACATCCGGCGGCTGCAGAACCTGGCAGTAGACATTTTAGTCTATGATAACCATGTTCAAGTGGCAAAATCTCTGAAGGTGATGTTGAATAGCGAGCCGTTTGCTTTTTTTTAAATTTTTATAAATGGGGGTAAATCACATTCATAGATGATATTTGAGGTCTAGAAATTAACTCCAAATTTATATTCTTTAATATTTAATTTGTAAAATGAATGTTCATAATAATTATTAGTGTACTAAAATATAATGGCTTGAACAGTTTTTTCAAAGTAATGTTTCCTGAATATCTTAAATCTATATGCAATGTTACTATAAAAATAGTAAAGAAAAATTTTGTTGTGTATGACGTACTGCTTTAAAATGACAGGATTTATAAAATATTTGTATATTTAAACATTGAGCTTTGCTAATTTTCTGTTTGATAAAATCTAGTCTTTGTACTTACTAGTTTAAGAAATTATTAATCTACCTCTACCATCATAAATTGTGTGTCTATTTGTGTGTGTGTACTGTACAGTCTATTAGAATTTGCTCAGTGTTTTGGGGATATAGCTTTAGGAAAGCATATACTGTTTAGATAAGGTAGTTTTTGCTTAGTAATAATATATTTTAAGGAATATTTTTCTTTATTTTTTTATATCTGATTTGCAAGTGTTCTTTCCAGCAAAGAATAGCATCATTAATAATAACAGTAATAATAGTAACATTTGTTAAGCATGGGAGATTGGTTTACTATCTCATTTATTTATTTACTAGAGGCTCGGTGTACCAGATTCATGCACTGGGGCGGGAGGGGGTCCCTCAGCCTGGCCTGCACCCTCTCGCAGTCCAGGACCCCTGGGGGGATGTCTGCCTGCCGGCTTAGGCCTGGGGATCAGCCTATGCTGGCAGGCGGACATCCCTCTTGCAGTCTGGGGCTCTCGCAGTCCGGGACCCCCATCTGTATTTAGCTTTATCCTGTTCAGTAGATAACTGTCATCATTTCCATTTTACAAATGAGAAAACGGACACACTCAGAGAGTAAGCCCAAGAATTCACAGCTACTTGTTGAAGCCAGTATTTGAATCTACACTGTCTGTTTCCAGAGCCAATCTCTTAACCAGTATAAAGAAATGATTTTCTTTATTGCAAATAGCTCCCATCCCACCTTTAGGGAGTTAGGTACACAGCTTACTTACAGAAAGTTATACAACCAACTTATAGGAAGAAAACTAAAAGTGAATTGCAATTTTTAGAACTGAATTTTAGTGCCCAGTTTTCCTTTGTAAATACATGTTTTTGGAGAAGGAAATATTTCCACTTGCACATTGTGTTACAAATAAAGCCCACTCAACCCAAGTCAATAAATTAGATTAAGTCAGGGTCCAGGATGGTGGTAACTACTGCACTTTCTTACTCCTTTATGCGTGTGTGTACATTCATGTTCTGACATATTTGAGAAAATTAACTGTTGGAGGTAGATCTTTAATGCTTTCCCCTCATTTTATCTACATTGATTCGTTTATTTTAACAAAAATGTAATGTTAAAGCTAGTGCTAAGATCTTCTAAAAATATAGATTTCTTTTATAAGTGAAAATGATTTACATTTTAGATCTGTTTTCAAATGCCCTTATCTTTCCCTATGCTGCTTCTACATGTCTTTCTGTTTCCCCTCACTTGTCCTGACTTTCTTATCCAAGTCCTGAGCAGCACCCAGCTCACTCAGTGCTTTCCATGTAGTAAGGATGAAAAAAATAGTATTTGCTGGTAAATGAGTGAATGAGTAAGTACTGTGAATTTTTTTTTCAGTTTTTCTCTCCCTTTTTGTCTGCTTCATCTCACCCACAAGAGGGTGCTGTGAGCACACAATTAAATATTGAGCTCTTAGTTTTTTTCTGAAGATAGGACATATGTATGTGCAGTGTAATAGAAAAATGAAGAGGATTTTTCTGTGTATAAGTAATATAACTGTAGTATTTTATTAATGTACACTAACATCACATTTTAATTTTTCTGAGACAACCTCTATATCAACCATTTCATATTAATTTAAGAAATCAAGACAGATGACATTGATACAAATGAATTCTTATCAACACTTGAGGATAACTATTTAAAATTCCATTTCTATACCGAAATACATGGAACACATTTTTACTGTTTAGGTACAGTAAGAAAAAAAAATTTTTTTAAATAAAGAGGACAGTTAAAGCAATTATAAAATAAATATAATTGACTTCTATTTATAACACATTTTTTACAGCATAAGTTGCCCATAACATTTTTCATATATCTTGTTTTTAAGTTATCTCATTGTCGGAGCATTTTACACAAACTGACAGTTTAAACCTTTTATCTGGAAGTTAAAGCAGTGTATATTCAATCCCCAGTCTTATCTTGACACAATTTAAAAATAATCATAAAACACGTAGTAACAATTTTGTTTAGCCTTCAGTGACTCAAGAGATATAATTTGGAGATGTATAGATCTTTAAAAATATTAAACCTAAAGTGAAATTCATGAGAGTTTATAAGGAATCTTTAAATTATTTCTAAAGGGATAGTGATTTCTTAATACCTGTACTTGCTCTGCTTTATTTTTAATGTTTCTGCATTGAAATGGGCTTTTGTAACAATTTTTAAAGTAGTTTTTATAATTGTTTGGTCTGACACCATCACTTGTATTTCTGGAATCTTATCACATTCCCGACAAAATTAAGTAATATTTGTCCATTATAATAGAGCATCTGGCATATTTCCTAGTATATTTAGTAAGCTTATAAAAATACAATGCTGCCTCCAGAAGGAATTTCTGGAAATAACAGTTTGTCATCTTTATGTAAATAAATTCTCTCTTGGTCTTTAAATTTTGTTTTATTTTGAAATACAATAATAGAGAAGATAGTATGATAAACATTGATATGCTTACCATTCATACTTAACATTTCTAAATGTTTTGACACACTTATTTTAGGTACTTTTAATTTTTTAGAACTAAAACTACATACTGAACCTTCTTTGTATCTCTGCTTATTCTATTTTTCCTCCTCAATATTCTCTTTCTACATATCCTAACATGTAGGCATGAATACCCATGTTTATTATACTTTTATATGCTTTTGTCTGAAAAATGTATATTGTATATGTATCATTCTGTAATTTGCTTTTTTCCTTTGACATTTTTAGGATTTATCTATGTTCATACATATGTCTGCATTAATACGAGACTGTCTTAATTGTTGTACCTTTATTTTAAAATGATATTCCATAATTCAAGGCCCCACTCGCAGTTGTCTTCAAAATTGACTTGTCTGTTCACTTTTATATACATTTTTCAGAGCAGCTTTTTACATTTCATGAAAGACATTGGGGATTTTAATCTACATTCCATTGATTTTTAAAGATGACTTAAGGGAAAATTATCTTTATAATGTAGAAGCTTTTTATTCATGAATATGCTGTCTTCCTCCTTGTGTTTCAGCCTTCTTTAAGTCCTTTGTGGGACTTATGTGTACTGTACTGATATATTATGTATATTAAAAAAAGAATCATCAATTATAATAAATGTTCAGAAAAGTCAGATAAAAGTAAATAGAAATAGACTGTTTTATATTTTGTTTCAGTATCTTACTTTGGATAGCATGAGGAAAATCAGTTCCTTTTTTTTTTTCTTTTTGTGTTTTCCTTCTCTGACCACCCTGTTCCACTGCCATGAAGTAGATGTTAGTGCAGTGATGGTGAACCTATGACACGCGTGTCAGAGGTGACACGCGAACTCATTTTTTTGGTTGATTTTTCTTTGTTAAATGGCATTTAAATATATGAAATAAATATCAAAAATATAAGTCTTTGTTTTACTGTGGTTGCAAATATCAAAAAATTTCTATATGTGACATGGCACCAGAGTTAAGTTAGGGTTTTTCAAAATGCTGACACGCCGAGCTCAAAAGGTTCGCCATCTTTGTGTTAGTGGAAGAGGTCAGAGAAGAAAAAACTAACTGCCTTGCCTCCTCCTCACAAAATCCATTATTGGATGGGAAAAAGACTCTTGTGAATGAAGGAGTAGCATCTGGGAGTGTGGGTTATCCCCCCCTTACTTTTTTCTCCCACTTCTCCCCTCCATCAAATCCAGAGGGTGGTGAGGAGAAATACATACAATGAACTGAGACAGCAATAAGCAGAGATGGGAGATTGGTTTACTATCTCATTTATTTATTTACTAGAGGCTCGGTGTACCAGATTCATGCACTGGGGCGGGAGGGGGTCCCTCAGCCTGGCCTGCACCCTCTCGCAGTCCAGGACCCCTGGGGGGATGTCTGCCTGCCGGCTTAGGCCTGGGGATCAGCCTATGCTGGCAGGCGGACATCCCTCTTGCAGTCTGGGGCTCTCGCAGTCCGGGACCCCTCGCTCCTTACCACCCGCCTGCAGCGGAGGTGGGAGAGGCTCCCGCCACCACTGCTGTGCTCACCAGCCCTGAGCCCAGCTTCTGGCTGAGCACATTCCCCCTGTGGGAGCGCACTGACCAGCAGGGGGCAGCTCCTGCGTTGAGCATCTGCCCCCTGGTGGTCAGTGCGCATCATAGCAACCAGTCGTTCGGTTGATTTGCATATTAGGCTTTTATTGTATAGGATTATTGATTTTGAGAGAGAGAAGTTGCCTCCCACAGGGGATCAAACCCGCAACCTAGGTATGTTCTCTGACTGGGAATGGAACCACAACCTTTTGGTGTATAGGATGGTAGTTCAACCAACCAAGCCACCTGGCCAGGGCTTCTTTTTTTTTATACTCCCCCTTATATAGCTTTGCTGTTGCATAGCATTTCACCACTGTTATTCAATTCTGAACTTGAAGTGAAAAAGAGAATTGTATTCCTGCAATCATCAGCAGTCAAGAGTGCTGTCTTATGCAAATAAATTAAATTTCCTATTTGGTAACTCCTTTTGTTTATAACTCTTTATAAAAATAAATATGATTTAAGTTATATAGTTTCTTCTTTTGGTGGGTGTCAATTTCTTTGACAAACAATCTCCATCTGCCTCATTTTAAGTCTTCTACATTAAAAGCATAGCAAACACTCTATAATTGAAGGTATTTTTAAGATTATGTTTAACAAAACTTAACCATAGAAATTAACTATAGACCATTTAGTTCCCAACTATAATTGGTTTAATCTAAAAGTTTTCATAGAACTTGTGGGATAAGGGATGTATTGTTCTGATATAGTAGCAGATTTTAAATTATTTTATAATATTCTTATAATGAGTGTTTTAGTGATCAGATTTAATTAAATCTTACATTAAATTAGTTAAAACAAGTTATTTTCAGGAACCTTAATCAAATAGGTTTATTAATCAAATAGAGTGCGTAGGCTTGATTTAGGTCATTTATCAATGCTATGACTCAATCTTTCATACTTCAATATCTCTGAAGTAGAAATGACTTATTTTTAACATATATATTTATGTTATATATGCTTATATATATATATATATATATATATATATATACACACACACACACACACACACACACACACACACACACACACATTTTGGGTTTGATATGGTGTCATTGGGGCTGATGTTCAGTACACAACCTACCAGTATAACATACCAGTATCTTTTCTGGTATATCATTGGCCTTTCTAAACTGCCCCTGGTGGTTGGTCTGTACCCCATATGGTTGTTAAATATTTTGGTTTTGTTTTTCTCCATTTTCTAAAAAAAAATAATCATCTCTTTTTAGGTTGGAAGCTTTCTTAGAATTTATAGCCTTCATACCAAACTTCAATCAGTGAATTCGGAGAACCAGGCTACATTGTTAGCTCTAGAGTTTCATCTCCATGGAGGTACCAGTTATGGTCGGGGAATCAGAGTCTTGCCAGAAAGCAACTCTGATGTGGATCAACTGAAAAAGTAGGCTTATTAGACATCTATTTAAAAATTGTAAATAAGGTATCAATTAAGCAGATTTTCAAGATAATACTGTTCTGGGATGGTAAGGGGGAATCTAAAAGGTTCCTTGTAATTGATCCTCATAGCCTTCTGTGGCATTATCCATTTTTTTAGTGAGATGAACCAAATGAAACAAATGAAGTGATTGTAGGTTCAAATAGCTAAATAGTAGCAGAGCTGGGGATATAGTCTACGGTTCCCACTTCAGTATGTACTTACCTCTATTCGTCTATTCTTGCACATATGCTCTTCCGTCATTGGCCACATTTTCCAAGGACAGCAACAAAGAGTGGAAACTGGAGCTTAGCTAAAGTTGGAAAATTGTATATATATCTAGCATTCCATTATACTTGATCCTACTATGAAAAAAATAGTGGCCTTTCTAAAGTGCTTGTTGCTGATAAAATAGGTAACAGAAGTGTTGTAGGGTGTCATATTTTTAAAACTTTTAGATGTTTCCAGAAAGTGAGTAGTACCCTAAGTCCTATATGCAGTTCTTTTTCCTGATGTGTTTCTAGTCTCTGTGTATAGGAATTTTTGACCAGTATTCTAGAGAAATAAAAGTACATCTTCTGCATATCTTCAAAGAGATATAGAAAATATCCCATTCAGTACTTTGAAATGATGTAGATATTTTCTAAATATTAAAATATTGAAAGCAGTGACTTTAAAATCCATTAAATTTGCTATTTTAATAATCTTATATGAGTTTCACTACTTTATTATGTTATAATATTTTAGTTCTTGGATCTAGAGTGAGATTGTTCTAAGAATGTTATCCATTAAATTACAAACTTATTTTTGTTCACAATATTGCATCATCCCACTGTTACACTTGTATTTTCCTAGATTCAGTTTTGTTTTGTTTTTAATTTTGAGGACCCTTGGAACTCCAGATATATAGACCTTCTACGGAGAAATGCATACACACACAGAATTTTTTATACAATTTTAGTGCATTCTGGTTCCTATGGGTAGAGCTAAACTGACCATATTAACTTTGTTTCATGTGATTTTAACTTACATTCTTCCAATTATAGGGCTTTAGAATGTGCAAGTTTGACAGCCAATCAGTGTTCAGATGGTGTATGTCAATCGGAATGTGAGGACAGCTTTCCAACAAGTAAGGACAATTTTTAACGTTCACAGTTTAATCTCTGCCAAGTAAAATGGTTTTATCAACATTAATTCTCTATTTTAATATCTTCCTATATCTGTCTCTTTTTTTAAAAAAAATCCTCACCCAAGAAGTGAGGATATTTTTTTCCATTGATTTCTAGAGAGAGTGGAAAGGGGAGAGGGGAGAGAGGAGAGTGAGAGACAGAAAGAGAGAAAGAGAGAGAAACATGATGTGACAAACACATTGAATGGTTTCCTCCTACACACATTCCAACTTATTTTGTGTCCTAGCATGTGGTCTATCTTTGAGAATATTCCATGTGCACTTGAAAAGAATGTATGTTCCGCTGCTTTGAGGTGAAATGTTCTGTAAATATCAATTTATCTGACCCTGTGTTCCATTTAAGGTCACTGATTCCTTGTTGATTTTTTTGTCTGGAAGATCTATCCATTGATGACAGTGGGGTATTAAAGTCCCCTACTATGACTGTTTTGCTGTTGATCTATCCCTTAAAGTCTACCACAAGTTTTAAAAAATATATTTAGGTGCTCCTATATTGGGTACATATATGTTTATAAGGGTTATATTCTCGCTGGATTGATCCCTTTAGTACAGACAGTTCTTGGGTTACGTCGGACTCGACGTATGTCGTTTTGTGGTTACGTCGCCATCTCCCATTTATTTATTAAAAAAAAAAAGTTCCGTCATTTGGACATATGTGCATATGTGCTTTATGTTTTTTATTATTTATTTACCACAAGTACAGGTCAGGAATTGTTATCTTTCTTTTAAATATTTTATACTGTTTCACTTCATTACTGCTGTTTATGTGCTCCATGTGAGTGACGTAGGTGCTTATGTAGGTGGGTTCCGACTTACGGCGAAAATCACGTTAGGTCACACCTTAGGAACAGATCTCCGACATAACCCGAAGACCTACTGTATTATGTAGTGAACTTCTTTGTCTCTTGTTATGACCTTTGTTTGGAAGTCTATTTTGTCAGAAATAAGTATTGCTACCCCAGCTTTATTTCGTTTTTATTTGCATGGAATATTTTTTCCCATCCCTTCACAGTCAGCCCATGTGAATCTTTTGTTCTGAGTTGTGTCTCTTGTAGACAGCATATATATGGGTCATGTTTTCTTATCCATTCAGCTACTTCATATCTTTTGATTAGAGCTTTTAATTAGTTTACATTGAAGGTTATTATTGATAGGTACTTATTTATTGCCATTGTTTTTCTTTATGCTTATGTTCCTTTTCTCTCTATTTCTTTTTCTTCTTAAAGCAGTCTCTATAGCATGTCATGCAATGTTGGTTTGGTGGTATTGAGCTCCCTTAGCCTTTTTTTGTCTGGGAAGCTCTTTATTTTGCCTTTGAATTTACTAGTAAGTGATAGCATGCTGGATAGAGCAGTCTTTGTTTCAGGTTATTGCTTTTCATTGCTTTGAATACTTCATGCCACTCTCTTCTGGCCTGAAGTGTTTATGTTGAGAAATCTGCTGACAGCCTATGGGAACTTGCTTGTAGGTAACTAATTGTATCTCTGTTGCTGCCTTTAAGATTCTCTCAATATCTTTAATCTTGGCCATTTTAATTATGATGTGTCTTGATGTGCGTATCTTTGGTTTCATCTTGATTGGGACTCTGTGCTTCCTGAACTTGCATGACTTTTTCCTTCAGCAGGTTAGGGAAATTTTCAGTCATTATTTTTTCAAATAGATTCTCTAGCCCTCGCTCACTTTCTTCTTCTTCTGGAAGCCCTATGATGTGGATGTTGTTAAGTTTCATGTTTTCCCTAAGTTCCCTTAAAGCAGCAGTTCTCAACCTGTGGGTCACGAACAATGAAAATACATCCTGCATATCAGATATTTACATTACGATTCATAACAGTAGCAAAATTACAGTTATGAAGTAGCAACGAAAATAATTTTATGGTTGGGGGTCACCACAACATGAGGAACTGTATTAAAAGGTCGTGGCATTAGGAAGGTTGAGAACCACTGCCTTAAAGTATCCTCTTTCTCTAATTCTTTTTTCTTTTTGCTGCTCTAATTGGATGATTTTTTTCTACCTTGTCTTCCAAATTGCTGATTTGATCTTCTGCTTTGTCAAACCTATTGTTTATTTCTTTCAATGTATTCTTTATATCAGCATGATATTCTTCATTTATACCTGATTTTTTTCATGGTTTCTATGTAACTTTTCATGCTGTTGAGCATCCTTATAACCACTTTGAAATCTATATCTCATTAATTGCTTGCCTTCATTTCATTTAGCTCTTTTTATGGATTTCCTTCTTTTCTTTTACTTAGGGTTTTTTTCTTTGTCTCCCCAGTTTGGCTGTCTCTTTGTGTTTGTTTTATATAGTATATAGAACTGCTATGACTCCCAGTCTTGGTGTGGTGGCCTTCTGTAGTAGGTGTGCTGTGGGACCCCATGGTGCAGTCTCTGATCTCCTGAGCTGGGCACTCTAGGAATGTCTCTTGTGTGGGTTATTTGGGCCCTCTTTTTGTAATTAGGTCTTGATTGTTTTTGACATGTTCATGTGTGGGATCGACCCTCAGGCTGGCTAACTGAGGCTTGACCCTGACCATAGTGTGTAAGCTGCTGTACAGGTGTAGTCTCGAGGTGTCTTGTTGGGCTCAGTGGCACAGTCTTCCAGATCACCTGTGCTCAGTACTCCAGGAATGTTTCTTATGGGTTATGTGCATTCCCTGTTTTAGTTGCATCTTGATGAATGCTGTTGGCCCTTTAGTGGGTGGAGTTAACCCTTCAGGCTGGGTCGCTGTAAGGGTTAACCCCAATCATTGAGTGAGACATTGTATAGGGCTGCCCTTTGAGGCAGAGTTGCTCTCAGCAGGATCTAGTGGCTGCCAGAATCTTCCTTTGGGTGTGTCTCTTGTGTGGCTGGTTGAATTGACCTCTGGTGTTGTCTGAATCCCACCACTGGCTGTGTCGGTTCTGGGTCCACTTGAGTGGTGTCCAGGTACAGGTCACTATCAGACATTGTATGTAACTGGTTTTGGTCTGCCTGTCTAGTGCTACCAGGTTGTTTACTGTTTGCGTCTGCATCTACTGGACCTGGGTTGCCACAGAGGGTTAATCTGTATATACGGGTCAGCTTCCTGGAGTTCTGAGCTGGGCTCAGATAAATAAAAGGTCAAGGTTCCCTGAGATCTGCATCCACCTGTTGGCTAATTTGCTCCTCCTCAAGGTTGCCTGGACTTCCTCCAGAGTCTTATGCAGAAAGGCTATAGAGTGGGCCAAGCTGGCCACGCCCCACTGAGCTCAAGCTTAGTAGGTCGAGGTGACCAGATCAGGCGGACAGGGCTAATGGGTCCCCTAGTTTGGGGCAGCATGGTCCGGCACTCAATGGGGAGAATGTGGTCCCTACTCCAGACTCATGCTGTGCAGTCTCTTCCAGAGTCTTCAACCGTAGCTCCCCCAGGAGGAGTGTGTCACAGGTTCAGGTAGGATGCCCTCACTGTAGGATCATGCTCAGCAGGACACAACAGGGTCACTGGGACTTGAGCATACAGATCAAGAAAGCCTTTTTGGGGGGTAGCACCAACTGTGCCATGGGAAGTGAGTGAGCTGTTTGTCTTCACTTAGCAGCACACCACCAGAGACCCCAACAGGAGGCTCGGAGGGGGTCAAGCCAAATGTCCTGGTTCTGAGTTGTGCTTCCTTCCCCCTGCAGAACTGTGCTTGGCAGGCCAGTGTCCAGCAGAATTTGGGAATGCAAATCGAGGCAGCCTTGTGTTGGGAGTGGCGCAGGACTGGGAGAGGGGTGCAAATGCATGCCTCCCCCTAGCTCAGCCGTGGGCAAACTACGGCTCACGGGCCGGATCCGGCCCGTTTGAAATGAATAAAACTAAAAAAAAAAAAAGACCGTACCCTTTTATGTAATGATGTTTACTTTGAATTTATATTAGTTCACACAAACACTCCATCCATGCTTTTGTTCCGGCCCTCCGGTCCAGTTTAAGAACCCATTGTGGCCCTCGAGTCAAAAAGTTTGCCCACCCCTGCCCTAGCTACACAGCTGCCTGCTGCCTGTGACCCTAGCATGAGAGTCTTCCATTGGGGGTGGTGCCTGCCTAACCTGTGGGAAGGGGGAAAGATTGGCCCTTGTTCCAAAGCCACTCGGTTCAGTGATCGTCTGAGAGTCATTTATAGTTTCTCCAGAAGAAGCGTGCACCTCAGGTCCCTGTTGGATGCAGCCAACAGTCCTTTCTGCTGGACTCAGTCTTGGCAGGATGGTGTCACCAGTATTTGGAGGACGGGGTTAGTGCACTTTTTCTAGCTGGTGCTCTAAGAAGACAAGTGCTCGACCTTGGAAAATGGCGCCTGAGGGTAGTATGGGATATTGACTCAGGATCCGCACCTCAGAAGCTAACCTTCCAGATCTCCATGGCTATGCCCCCCAGATCTTCTCTTTATGGCTTCCCTATACCCGAGTCTCCTTCCCTCTTCCAGAGCCCTGGGTGAGTGCCAAAGAGTGAGCCCCACTGCATTGGCCCTGGTATTCTAGCAAACCTCCCACTCTTTTCAGTGGACAAAGTCCCTGCTTATTTTTGCTGCCAGATGCTATGTAGGCTCTTCTTCCTGGCCCTGGTACTCTGGTTTGGGGTCCCAGTGCGGTGTTGAGACCCCACTTTCCTCAGGGGGGACTTTTGCAGCCACAATATCCCTCCAACTTCTCAGTCCCTGCCACCTGGGTGTAGGGACCAGCCTTCTCCATGTCTCCACCCTTCTCAACAGATTCAGTGTAGCTTATTTTTTTCAATTCTTGGATGTAATACTCCTGTTCAAGTGCCCTTCAGTTGTTTATTCAGGTTGATTATTCTAAATTTTAGCTGTAAATCCAGTTTAGTGTCAGAGGAGGTGTGTGTTGCTTTCATCTACTCCACAGCCATCTTGAACCCAGACACGTAAAACGTTTATCATATACTTATTGGCCCTTTTTACTCCCTCTTTGAATTGTCGGCTCTTATCCCTTATCTGATTTCCTGTTGGATTCTTTATAGATTCTTTATCATTTTTGTTTATGAGAGACCATGTATATATTTTACACAGCTTTTCTCATTACTTGACTACTTTTAAGGTTTTAGCCATGCAGAATGGCATTTACTAAGAAATCAGATTCATTGAAATTATACTTTCCCAGTTTAGCATGTCTATTCAAGTTCTCTTGTCATGGATTCTTATGTAATCTATTGGTGATAGTGAGGAAGAAGGACAAGTATTATACATGATAACCCTAAATTATAATAACATAATATACTACCCTATATAATAAAAGGGTAATATGCAAATCGACTGGTGGAATGACCAGTCACTATGACACGTACCGACCACGAGGGGGCAGACGCTCAATGCAGGGCCTCTTGGTCCCTTTCCCCCGCCAACAGGTTCCGATCACCCAGTGGTGAATGGGGAACCGAGGGTGGGTGGCGGCGGGGCACCGGGCTGGCTGCCAGCAGCCAGGGAAGATGGCTCTGATCGCAGGCCAGAACTAGGGACCGTATCTGTGCACGAATTTCGTGTGCCGGGCTTCTGGTTTTATATAGTAGAATGTAAGGTAGAGTAATTACAAAATATAGGTACTTTTTGAAGTCTTAAATTCTTCATTTTAGAAAGTATTATTAAAATTCAAATTTATTGCTCAGTTCACTACTTTTGCTTTCTTGTTGAATTAAAATTCTATCTTACGGTGTTCACCAAGTCATCCTATTAAATTTAGTAAGTTTATTATTTTATTCACCTTTCCTTTTATTTCCTTCACATTGTATTTTTCCAAAATAATGAAATTTTTAAACTTACAGAAAAGTTGAAACAATCTAAAGTGAGCACTCATATTCTCATAACCTGTTTCTCAAGTTAACCTTTTACTCTATGTACTCTGTCATTTATCTATCAATCCATATTATTTCTTGATTCAAATAAGTTACAGACCTAAGTATACCTCCTAAACATTTCAGAATGAGCATCATTGACTAGAGTTCAGTGTTTGTTTAGGATATTTTTTATTTTTGAAATAAAATTATATGCAATGAAATGGACAACTTATGTGTACGATTTCATGACTTTTCACTAATACACAAATCTGTGTAACCTAAATCTCTCTTAAAATCTAGAGCATTATCCTTGTCACAGAAAGTTCCCTCACGTTCCTTCCCAGTGAATCCTCATCACTACCCCACCCCAGAATTTGATTATTTTTCTATCATAGATGAACTGCACCTCTTCTAGAAATTCAAATAAATGAACTACTATGTACCCCTGTATATACTATGTTTTTTAGATTCATACTAGAGGCCTGGTGCACAAAATTTGTGCACAGGTAGGCCCTAGGCCCGGCTGGCGATCAGGGCCAATCAGGGCCTTCCAGCTGTTGGCCGGGGCTTTCCTTTGTTCTGCGCCACCTCCTGGTGGTCAGTGCACATCATAGTGAGCAATCAAACGCCTGGTCGAACTCCTGAGGGGACACTTTGCATATTAACCTTTTATATATATAGATTGTTTCATGTATCAATAGTTTATTCCTTCTTAATGCTAGTAGTATTGCATGAGATAGACATTTTTAAAATATGAATTTACAGTTGTATCACCTGCTTGTTTTCTTTTTCTGTAAGATGGCTTTGGCATCTTTGTCAAAAATCAAATGGGCATAAATGTGGATTTATTTCTGGGCTTTCTGTCCAGTGCCTACTAATATTATAAATTAAGCATTTTTTCCCCCTCACACTAATTTCCAGTTGTAGCCCCATTTGTTGAAAGAGTTTTGCTTCCCCTTTGGATTGCTTTGCTGCCTTTATCAATAATAAAATGATCATGTAACTGTGGTTTTATTTCTGAGCTTTCTATTTAATTTTGTTGATATGTTGGTCAGTCTTTCTGTCAGTACCATATGGTCTTAATTTAGCAAGTCTTTAAGTCTTGAGTATAAGTTCTCCAATTTTGTTCTTTGTCAAGATGTGTTCTAGATTCTTATATTTCTACCTAAGTGATAGAATCCGCTTGTGTCTTTCTACAGTTAACCTGCTGCAGTTTTGATTATAGGATTATATTGAATCTACAGAGTAATTTGGGAAACTTCCCATCACTTAACATGGCATATTTTACTATTTGTTTAAATTTTTTTCAGTTTCTCTGCAATGTATTATGGTTTTCAATGCCTCATTAAATTTTTAATGGATTTTAAAACTGTATAATTTCCTATTTTTCTTCCTATAGGCTCTGGATCAGTATCATTGTATGAGGTAGAAAGATGTCAACAACTATCAGCTACAAGTAAGACCATGTTTCATTTTTGAAATACGGCATAATCGTGAGCATATTAAAACATGTCCTTCCACAAATCAACAAATTCATTTCTATTAAATATTGAGAGCAGATGTCCATGAGGGCAAAAACATATCTATATTTCTCTCTTATTCCTCTACCTCATCCTAACTAGCATAAAATGAAACCCAGAAAAGAAATTCTCAGTTAATAATGAAACATGTCACATCTTATTCAAATTGAGCATCAAAATAAAACATACTAGTGATGGAATAGAACTTACTGAATAAAGTAGAATCCACTACCTCATGTGGATAGTAAATAAAAGAACAAAACAAATGAAGTTGAATGGAAAACTCTTTAAACTTTTTTTCCCCATTTATTTTTAGAGACTGGGAGGGAAGGAGAGAGGGGGGAGAAAGAGAGAGAGAAACATCTATGTGAGCGAGACACATCGATTGGTTGCCTCCCATAGGAACCCTGACCGGGGCCAGGGATCGAACCTACCAGGTATGTGCCCTTGACCAGGAATCAAACCCAATACTCTTCGGTGCAAAGGATGACACTGTCACCACTGAGCAGCACCAGCCAGGACTCTTATTAAAAATAGAATGGCAACTAATGAATGTAAAAGGAATGATGAAGCTAGGAAAAAAGACAACACCATTTTGCAACCATGGTAGTAATTGATTTATTTGTGAATCGCCAGTGTGTCCTAAACTAGTGGAATCTTTAATGTTTAATAAGATTGGGATATTTATGTTTTCCCCAATTACTTTCTTATTAATTAAAAAGGGGAAAAATAAATTTATAGTCAAGAAATCTGTTGAACACCACCTTAACCAACAAAATTAAATCCCCAGGAAAGAAAACACTGATATCGTTTGCCTCTTGATGTGATACATTGAGGAGGAAGGTCACAGTATTATTTATATAGTAATATTCCTGCCAGAAATGCATATTTTGTATCTGATCATGAGAAAAGCCAGGCATAACCAAATAAATGGCCTCTTCTCAAATACATCAGTATCATGAAAGACAGAGTAAAGCTGAGGAACCATTCTTCACCAAAGGGGTTCAAAGAGATTTGAAAAGTAAATGAAATGCATGGCTCATGATTGGATTCTCAACTGAGAAATAAAATGCTGAATAAGAATATTATGAGAGGACTGTTGGAGAAATTTGAATAAAGTCTGTTGTATTATGTAAATGAAGTCTTGTTTTTGTGAAATACACACTGAAATATTTAAAGTTAAAGGGGTGTGATGTCTGGAAATTATTCTCTAAGGATTCTCATATATACACAGTTATAAATGAATTACGTATCTGTAAGGTATGGGGTGTCCCCCAAAAATGTATACACACACTATCAACTGTTAGAATGTGCATACATTTTTGTGGGGACACCCTGTATATGTGGAGAGAGAGAGACAGAGATAAAGACAGATGGAGATGATGATAAATGTGGAAAAATCTTATCAAGGTTGACAATACAATTTAAATGGGTTTTTTAGAATATATTTTCAAGGAGATTCATGTCATGAATATACTTATTATTCTTATAGATTATTCTACCTTAATCTAAAATTTCTTTATAGTACTTACAGATCATCAATATTTGGAGAACACCCCACTATGTGCTATTTTGAAACAAAAAGCTCCCCAACGATATCGTATCCGAGCAAAATTGAGATCATATAAGCCCAGAAAACTCTTTCAGTCTATTAAACTTTATTGTCCTAACTGTCAGTCAATGTAAGTATCTTCCATAATAGCACAAGTTTCATTTCATAATACTTATGTATATGTTTTCATATATGTCAGTTTAAGTCCTGGAAATGAGTAAATTGTGATTTTCTGCATTATATTTAGATAGAATGCTAACATTTTTAAGAGAAAATACTAAATTCTTAGAAAGTAAATCCTTCTGATATTTCTTAGTAATAACAAGTAAAAGTAGGGGCTATTTTTAGATGTGAAATTCAACTTAGTAGCTCTGTCAAATGCAGACAAATAATAAACTATGAAAATATTTGGGGAGACTTACTCATTTGTCACAAAAAATATTCTTAAAAATAAACCATTAACTACTATAATTTTTTTATTTAAATTATATTTATTGGGATGACATTGTTATTAAAATTAATGATTTCATGATTCTTTACATAGAAAATGCTAAAGACTCCACCAAATAACTATTAGAAACAATACACAAATACAGTAAAGTTGCAGGATTCAAAGTCAATGTACAAAAATCCACTGCATTCCTATATGCTAACCATGAAATTTCAGAAAAATAAATGGAAAAAACAATTCTTTTGCATTTGCAACAAAAATATAAAATACCTAGGAATAAACTTAACAAAGAACATGAAAGACCTATATACTGAAAACTACAAAGCATTATTAAAAGAGATTGAAAAAGACACAATGAATTAAAAAGATATTCTATGTTCATGGATTACAAGAATCAACATAGTTGAAATGCCCATATTATCCAAAATAATATACAGATTTAATGTAATCCCATCAAAATCCCAATGACATTTTCTAAAGAAATAGAAAAAATAATCATCACGTTTGTATAGAATTACAAAAGATCCCAAATAGTCAAAGCAACTAAAATTCTTAAATAGAAAAGACTTCTGGTTAGTTGAAAATTTTAACTGACATAGAAAGCCTTGTTGGAAATATTTCTCTCCTGTTTAATAACTACAACATAGTAAATGCAACTTAAATTATTGTTAGTAATTGAAAATTTCTCAGTACCTTAAAGTCTTCATTCTAAACATCAATTATTATAATACTAGGGGCCCAGTGCACGAATTCTTGCACTTGAAAGGAACTGTGGGCCTCGAGGCTGCGGTGGGCACAGTTGCAGGTCTCTGCTCATCCTCCACGCCCCCGCCTGGCACCTCCCACCACAGGTCCCGTCTGCCGGCAGCTCCTTTCCCGCTGCTCCCACATGCTGATGGCGCCAGTAGCGGGTGTGAGCAGGACCGGTGCTGTCAGCAGGTGCGAGCAGTGGCTGCTGCCCCAATTGCCCCTCAGGAGCAGAGAAAGGTGGAGAAGCCCTCAGGGGCAATTGGGGCCAGTAGCCGCCGCTCCTACCCGCTGACGATGCTGAGCAATCGAGACCAGCGCTGTGCGCCAGCAGCGGGGTGCAAGCGCCGGGCAGGATATCAGTGCGTGGGAGCAAAGAATTTTCAGTAACCACCGTAGGCTCGCCCTGATGACAGCGACCAGTGCCCTGCCTTGGTCTGGTGCCCCCACTCACCTCTATCATCCTGCCACGGTCAACGCCCACCATGTTCCCTGGTGGTCAGCGCACGTCATAGCGACTGGCTGTTTGGTTGTTCTGCTGTTCGGTCTATTTGCATATTAGGTTTTTATATAGATAGATAGATAAACATATAAATGTATAAGACATTAGAATGAATATGTACTTACTAGCTTATTAGCTCAACAATCTTCCCTCTAAATATATGATGTATAAATACTATATACGCATCTCAATTATATTTGTGTGCTTATGTATTGTTTGTGTTTATGCCTCCATGTACACTGATATATGTATAGTCCCCTCTAAAATCTAAGTGTAATACTGTTTGTAGAGATTTTTGATCATCATGTCTTCTTAACTGAAAGGGGGGACTGTCTTCTGCCCATTTGAATTTTAAATGATAGTTGGAATTAAAGTATCAGACAGATTTTAGATAGTTCTTGAAGCATTATCAAATGATAGTTTGTCAAATTCTGTAATATCACTTAACTTTGTGAAACAAAACCACCCTCTGTGATCATTTTTTACACAAATAAGGAAATTGCCTCACAAAGGTTAAGAGGTGTTACCTAAAGTTACACAGCTGGTTGATTCCAGATCATGCCATTTCTACTCAAGCATACTTTACCATGTGACTTTTCAAAACTATTACTCTAGATTAAAAGAAATCAAAACAAATATTGGTTTGTGAAGTAGATGCCCTATGACAGTGAGATTTCTTAGGTGGTAAGTGGGTTGAAGACAAGGAGGGGACTGCTGTATTTTCTTATCTCACTGGGAAGTTAAGCATTCCTTACAAAGGAGAACAAATTGGTACTAGAAATAATTATAATTAAAAACTTGGATATCACAAAACCAGGCAAGGAAGTTGCTGGTGGTTAATGTAATTATTGATAAGGAGCTACTTAGCCATGAAATACAAATATCTTTCTATTGAATAACAGTCTTTAATCAGGAAAGTGAATTATCTCCATATTTTAAAATAAACTGGTTCTTCAGCACATAAACAATTCTTTGATTGGATAATTTGGAAAATTTGAATTTACAAGCTTATGCCAATTGTTTTGTGTTTTTTCCTTGTTGATTATTTTAGGCAGGAAGTTCTGCACGAAGGTGATTTGGATCGAATTTTGCAAGAGAACGCAACTAAAACTCCCAATACTAAACTACAAAATACTTCATTATATGATTCGAAAGTCTGGTCCACTAAAGATCAGGGAGAACGACAAGTAGCTGTTCATTTTGTGAAAAATAATGGTATTCTCCCACTTTCAAATGACTGTCTAATTTTGATAGAAGGTAAGATATTTAAGTTGTTGTTTTATTAGGTTATAGCTTTCTTATGTCTTTCTCTAATTATTATTAAACTTATTTTAGGGGCAACCTAGCAGTGATGGCGAACCTATGACACGCGTGTCAGAGGTGACACGGGAACTCACTTTTTTGGTTGATTTTTCTTTGTTAAATGGCATTTAAATATATAAAATAAATATCAAAAATATAAGTCTTTGTTTTACTATGGTTGCAAATATCAAAAAAATTCTATATGTGACACGGCACCAGAGTTAAGTTAGGGTTTTTCAAAATACTGACACGCAGAGCTCAAAAGGTTTGCCATCACTGACCTAGGATATATTAAGTCAAAATATTGTTAATTTAAATTTCATAAAATGGAATATATTATCAATAACAACTAGATTCAAATATATACATACACACACATATATATACTTATCTGAATGACATTTTGAAATTATACATTAAATTCAGGTGTTTGCATTTGTTCATTTTGTTGGATTTTTGCATGTAATTTTAATCAGATCCAAGCTGATTATCAAGCTGAGTAATAATTAAGAGGCTGCTTGTGATGTACAGTTGCTGTTATCTTGGCCTCTGGATGTCACTATCGCTTCATAAAAGTAGAATGAAATAGATAGCATCTATTGATATCTAACCAGAGAAGGGACCCTTGAGACAAGTAAAGATAACTTGACATGTTTTTAAAAAATTAAAATTTGAGTCTTATTTATTTTTGCATTGCTTTTCCACTTTTGCCTTATTTTTATCTAATATATCTACCACAGATTTTTTTCCCATGCTAAATTTAGTTTCATTATTTTCTTAAGAATATTCCATAATAAAAGGAAAACATCATCTTTGATTTTGCATTATAGAAATCTGTAGTTGCATTTTATAAATGAATGCTCTTTATTACAATGGGTTATGATCATTGTTATTACTGACATTTTTGTATTTATTTTGTAGCAATACATAACCCTTTTAGAAAATAGCTATATCTAGAATACACATTTTATCATTTTCATGAGAATCTTGTTTTAATACATTTATCGTGTATCAGAAACTATTTTAATTTCTGTGCAATAATTAAATCATTATGACAATCCTATACATTTGGTACTATTATAAGCTGTTTTGATGCATGAGAAAACTGAACTGCGGAGAAGTTAAATGTCTTTCCCAGTGTAGGTGGTAAGTGGTGGAACCGAATTGTTTTCTGTTTTTTGACATAGTAACTCTGATGAACTTTGGATAAAGTATAATTATGAGGGCACAGTAATTAAGCAAATGTTGCCCAGTTCCTTTGTAGTAAAGTTATCCTAGTTGCATATGCTTTAGCAGCATAGGCCGTTATCTGCTCCCCTACCCTCGTGATCATATACTAGCACTTTAAAGAATTTGGCTACTTTGATGAGTGAAATGTGGTATCTTAATTCCATTAGCAATATTTTAATCTGTACCAGGAGATAGATTTCAAAACAAAAGCACACAGACACATGCATGCAAAAAATGGAGTCAGAGTATTTGTAGGCTATAAAAATAAAAGAAAGCTGTGGTATTTGTAGGCTATAAAAATAAAAGAAAGCTGTGGTCCTAGGAGGCTTATAAGAACTGTCCTTAGGGCCAAAGAGAGGGTGTCCTGTGTGCCTCAGGGCCCTCCTGTGTGGCACTGCCTCCCACAGAATTCTGTGCTGAAGCCAAGATGGCTTTGAAGGTCCAAGGGAGCTTGAATTACAAAGTCCCTTTAGCTCCTAGTCCTATCTTACCACCCAGCCACAAACCTTCAGGCTCCTCTCCCATAATTCCCACCCCACTCTCCAGCCATCCTGAACTGGTGGCAATTCCTAAACCCTGCATCTTACTCTGTGCCTTTTTGCCATTCCATTGCTCTTCTGGGAATTTGTGCTCTAGTATATCTTCAGAAGTAAATTCAATAATTCCCTTTGTTTTGACAGCGGTTCTCAACCTGTGGGTCGCGACCCCTTTGTACATCCTGCATATCAGATATTTACATTACGATTCATAACAGTAGCAAAATTACAGTTATGAAGTATCAACGAAAATAATTTTATGGTTGGGGGTCACCACAACATGAGGAACTGCATTGAAGGGTCGCGGCATTAGGAAGGTTGAGAACCACTGGTTTAGCAATTCATGTGGAATCTAATCTAATAAAAGACAAACATGCAAGTTGACCATACCTTTGCTATGCCTTAAGCCACGCCCACCAGCCAATTAGAGTGACTATATGCAAATTAACCCATCCAAAATGGCGGCTGGCAGCCATGGAGCTGGAGCAAGCAGGAGGCTTGGTTGCTCCAGTGATGGAGGAAGCCAAGCTTCCTGCCTGCCGCGGCCAACTCTGAGCTCTACTGAAGGCAACAAAGTTTCAATTATACAAGGTAAATAAATCCCAGAATAAAAAAAAAAAGGAGAGGCTGGGAGCTTCCGTCGCCAGGGGGCTTGGCCAGCCTGAAAACGGCCCTCAGCCCCTCACCTAGGCTGGCCAGGCACCCCAGTGGGGACCCCCACCCTGAAGGGGTTGTGGCCAGTCTGCAAACACCCATCAGCCCCTCACCCAGGCTGGCCAAACCTCCATGGGGTGAGGGTCCCCACTGGGGGGGAGGGGCTTGACCAGCCTGCAAACAGCCATCAGCCCCTCACCCAGGCTGGCCAGGCACCCAAGCGGGACCCCCCACCCTGATCCGGGACACCCTTCAGGGCAAACCAGCCGGCCCCTACCCATGCACCAGGCCTCTATCCTATATAATAAAAGGGTAATATGCAAACTGACCCTAACAGCAGAAAAACTGGGAATGACTGGTCACTATGACACACACTGACCACCAGTGGGCAGACGCTCAATGCAGGAGCTTCCCTCTGGTAGTGCACTCCCACAGCGGGAGCTCTGCTCAGCCACAAGCCAGGCTGACGGCTGCCAGTACAGAGGTGGTGGTAGGAGCCTCTCCCGCCTCCTCAGCAGCGCTAAGGATGTCCGACTGCAGCTTAGGTCTGCTCCCCGCTGGCAAGTGGACATCCCCCAAGGGCTCCTGGGCTGCCAGAGGGATGTCTGATTGCCAACTTAGGCCCAATTCCCCGGGGAGTGGGCCTAAGCCAGCAGATGGACGTCCCCCGAGGGGTCCCAGACTGCAAGAGGGCACAGGCCGGGCTGAGAGATCCCCCCGCCAGTGCACAAATTTTTGTGCACCGGGCCTCTAGTATTTAATGAGCACCTATACATTTGAAGCGCTTTTTCTGATTCACCAGACAGATTTGAGTGGTTTTTATAACATACTGCTTGTATTTCCAGTGGAGCACTTTTCTTCTTGTATTATATTTGTGTTTTATCTGACTGTTCATAGAAGTTTTTTCTTATTAGAATGTAAGCTCCCTAAGGACAGGATACATGTTTATTTTAATCTATGTACCTTCAGCACCTGGCATAGAATGCCTGGCATATAACTGGCTCTCAGTAATTATTTATTAAATAAATAAGTAATTCAAAGCAATAACACTTTACCTTACAAAGATTTAAAGTGTATGTTGAAAGCACTTTAAAATATGAAAGGGTTTCATCAAAATATAATGTTTTTATTTTATTGTGGTTCTGAGTATTGTAACCCTGCCTAACCTGAGGCTAGGACCTAACTGCAGTGTGACCTGGCAGAGCTGTGGTTTCCAGCTCCCACAGAGCTGCAGACAGAGGGATAGGGGGAAGTTTATCCTTGCATTGTTGCGAGCCTTGCATTAATTTCTAGAGCTCTGGAAGAATTGCATTTAACAGTTTTGCCAGTGTTCATTTTGTCTTTATGGAGAAGTGTATTTTTGGACATCTTTAGTAGGCTATGCCAGAAATGCTTCCCATCACAACTGAATTTTAATGTTCCACATTTTATACAGATTTTAGGAAATACACCAAAGTATTTTTATAAATCATATTCTTTTTCCCTAAAGAGGAACAATTATCAATCTAAGTAAAAAGTACACCAGAAAAGGTACCAAGAGGTGTGAGTTTCCCCCCGAAAATACTGCCTTGTAATAATGGTGCACCATTGGGCGTACTGTTTCTTCTCAGCCAGCGTGATGGTTTTAATGCTCACCCTGTCATAGAATTGAGGTAATTGAGATGGTTTTCCAGGAAAAATGAACCAACACTATAATAGTACATGAATTCATATTACATGGACTATGCATCTTTACTTAATGTTGACCTGAAAGTTAAAAGAGTTATCTCAAACTCAGGATTGAACTTGCCTAGACATTAGTAGTAATAGAAAATTTAGTAATGAGAATCCTGTGTACTTTGGCTTTTAATTTTATTCTTTTGATTCTTTGAAACCAAGTGTTCCTGGCATAAGGAGCAACTTGTATACATTTAAGAAGATGATTAAAATTTCACAAGCCTTGTATTTTGCTCAAGTCTCAGCATTTTCTGTTCAGTGGTTTCTGTGCAGGAACCTGTTTACATATCATTTTTCAGAATGAATGTATAAATGTATTAAATCTCTAAATTCATGGCTTTGTCTTTTTTATTATACCTTACATTTTGCCTACATTATATTTGTACTACTTGAAGGGTTTTTTTATTCTCTTAATAGGAGGTACACTTAGTGAAATCTACAAACTGGCAGACAAGTTTCATAGTGTAATCCCTGTGAAATCTGGCCATGAAGACCTGGAACTGCTTGACCTTTCAGTACCATTCCTTATCCAAGGAAAAATACATCACTACGGGTATGTTTTTAGTTCTGGGAACTTTATAAATTAAAAATAAGAGTAATTTTTACTGTTATTATTTTACCCACTTGTTTCTGTATAGTCAGTGGATACTTATTGAGTACCAATTTATATGTACTAGATTTTTCATATATATTTACTGTTTTGATAGCATATATATTGAGTGCCTACAATGTGCTAGATATATAGCTACCCAGAGAGTAATTACCATTTGTTTGCTTTCACAAGGATTTAACTACTTACAGAGAAAGGTTCAGAGCTGCAGCCTCGTCAATGTTAAGTGATTGAATTCCAGAATTTCTGTGGCACAAAGTTACAGATTAGTTGCCACTGAGTAATTGGAACATATCAGAGTACATTAGGAACTAGAAATAGATTTTTACCTTTGGAAGGAAGTAGTGGGAATAACATCTCCTTTCCTTCACTTGATGAAACAATCATCTTGAAGTGCTCTGCTTTGAGAAACCTTGAATTATAGAATACATCCTATACCAGCCCTCCCCCTTGCATGCTCCTATATTTGTAGCCGTTGTTCATTGGTATAATATGAAAATCTTGATTTCAGCTGAAAACTGCATCCTGCAATCACGTTATCACTATGATTGTGACTGTTGAAGTCATTGGTAGGCATGTGGAGATTGCCCTGGGTTCTGTTCCATATACAAAATGTCAAACTTCAGGTATAAGTTGGAACTAGTGTGCCACTGAGTTAAAACCCTGGGTTGTAGCTATTTTTACTCTGATGTGCCTTGTGTTTTTAATTATATCTCTCATTGAACTCATGACTTCAGAGTCAAGCTCATCAAGATTTATCCAGCAATTAGTTCAAAACTAAAACTTTATTGCCCGGCCAGAGTGGCTGGTTGAGCATTGTTCTGTGCACCACCAAAAGGTTGCCGGGGCACGTGCAGAAGGCAACGGATTGATGTTTCTCTCTCACATTGATGTTTCTCCCTTTCCCTCTTTTCCTCTCTCTCTCTCTCTTCCTCTTTCTCCCACTTTCTAAGCATGTCCTTGGGTAAGGATTTTAAAAATAATAATAAATAAAGTTTGTCAAATTTAGTTTCTTTTTTTTATAAATATATTTGTATTGCTTTCAGAGAGGAAGGGAAAGGGAGAGATAGAAACGTCATCGATGAGAGAGAATCATTGATTGGCTGCCTCCTGCATGTCCCCTACTGGGGATCAAGCCCCCAACTCGGGCATGTGCCCTTGACCAGAATCGAACCTGGGTCGACGCTCTATTCACTGAGCCAAACCAGCTAGGGCTGTTTGTTTCTTTTTAATAAGTCACTAACATGGGCCTTCTCTTTTTTACATGCCCATCCTCATTTGCTTGCACTTTCTCTCCTCTTCCTCTCTTCCAATATACTTCCTAATATCAGTCACTTTGGCCAGTCTTGAACCAGAAAAAACAATATTAGTTATTAAGCTTTGGAATATCCTTCACTTACTAGAATCCTATATAAAATAAAAGAGAAACATGCAAATTAACCATCCCTCTGCTACGCTCAAGCCACGCCCACAAGCCAATCAGGAGGGAGTATGCAAATTAACCCAACTAAGATTGCGGCGGCCACGGAGCTGGAGCGAGCAGGAGGCTTGGGTTGCCCCCAGCATGCAGGTGGGCGGGGACTTGACTCTGGGTCCTGTGGTGTGCCCCAGACTCTGACAGGAGGAAGATTTTCATATACATTTTACTAATTTTCTTTCATCTCTGACACTTCTATTATAGATAAAGGGCAAATAGCAATATTAAAATATTTCCTCTAATTAATTCCCTTTTAATGTGCACGAATTTTGTGCACCAGGCCACTAGTACAATAATAAAAATATAACAAAACCCCAAAACCTTAGAGCAAATAAGTCATGATTGCCCTAAGGTTTTGGGGTTTTATTATATTTTTATTATTGTATCAGGATTTTTTTCAGTTCGTAATTGCTTAGTATCTTATTCTCCTCTTTGCTTTCATGTTCCTTTGTTGTTATCCTTTAGTAGGTCTCATGAATAAATAGTTATGAGTAAATTTTAGTTATTTTTAAATAGATGAGTTTAAAATGTTAATTTTTGATATAATTAGGTCTTATTTCTACACTTTATGTTGTTTTTCACCTCTACTATTACTGTTCTCTTATTTTTGTTATTATTTTACTTATTTTTCTTCAATATTCTTTGGAATTGATTTATAAAAAATGTTCTTAATTTTCTCCTTTTTTCTCTTTCACTACGTTAGAGCTAATGAATTCTGTATTTAATTTTTATTTGTTACCCTTAATTTTTCATTTGCATGCTAATTTTTTATTTGTATACTTGCTTTATCAATGTCTAAAGTTAATATTGCCATTTTTAAGGCAATAACATTTCTTTCAGTTGCCTTTTTCTGTTAAAAAAACACACACAAAAAACAGATTTGTTTGAAGAGTGGGAGGTTCATAAAGATTATCTGTTTAAACATTTTTGTTTTACCAAATAAGGCAATTAGCCAAATTAATTAATAATCTGGACCTGAAACCTCTCTCTTATTCTCAATTTATTGGTTTATTCTGAACTATACTTTCTTTTTGATTGCTTCTATTGTTAAAAGCTTATTAAAATAATTCTGATTGTAATATGCACAATATAGGAGCGACAATACTATTTTTTTAATTTGTTTTTTAAAACGTGCATAGTCGAACAGCAAAAATAAGTTATAATATTAAATGAGTTATAGGTAATATAATAAGTTATTTTAAAATGTTTGTTTTTGTTTTATTAATTTCAGATGTAAAAAGTGTTCTAGTTTGAGACCAATACAAAATCTAAATAATCTGGATGATAAAACATCATGGATTCCTTCTTCTGTGGCAGAAGGTTAGCTAAATTTCTTTGTCCTTCAATTTTTACTGTCTTTGTGTCAGGGGATCTCACTGATTATATTTCAGTATTTGTGGATATAGTCAAACCAGAGCAAAGTATAAAGTAAATGCTTAAAATATTTGGAAACTTAATTTTCAAGCATCTGCCATTATCTTTTAATTTTTACTCTTATTTTAATGTTCAGTAATTTGTTTTAGTTTAATCATTAATCACAAATACAGCTTCTGAAAAATCTCTCCAGCTCATAGTACCTTGATTTTTTTTTTAAATATATTTTGTTGATTTTTTACAGAGAAGAAGGGAGAGGGATAGAGAGTTAGAAGCATCGATGAGAGAGGAACATCGATCAGCTGCCTCCTGCACACTCCGCACTGGGGATGTGCCCGCAACCAAGGTACATGCCCTTGACCGGAATCGAACCTGGGACCCTTCAGTCCCCAGGCCTACGCTCTATCCACTGAGCCAAACCGGTTAGAGCAGTACCTTGAATTTAAAAGAGTTTTCGAGATAGCTATTACAACTTTTTGCCAAATACAAGTCTTTAGCTGGAACAATTATCTTTTTATTTCACATGTTTAACTGTGGTTGCCTAGCCTTGGCTTAAAACTCTTTCAGTGACAGGGGACTCATTACATTCCCTTAATTTTTAGGCAGTTTTTGATAGTGAGGCAAAATGTGCCTACCTATGATTTTAACCTGGGCCACATTCTATTTACTAGAATTAGAGGATATCTATTCCTTCTTCCAAAGATCAACAGACTTTGTACATTTGAAAATATCTGTTGAGCCTTCATTTAGTCTATTTCTCCAAGCAAGCATCTCGCTTCCTTTGGTACTTTCCCACATTCCTTTGTATTTTATTTCTCCTCCTCAATAAACATTTCACTTTGCCAATGCTCTCCTCCAAGTTTAGCATTCAAAGCTGAAAATAGGGCTGCAGATACTGGCCAATTCAGAATACAAACAAAACTTGTATTTCCCTAAAATTGGACACTTTGCTTCTCTACTGGCCGGAAAATTTCATTGTACAGCAGGTTCTTGAATAACATCGTTTTGTTCATTGTCATTTCCTTGTAACATTGAGGAGATGCCTTAGGAACTTAACTCTTGTTTATATCAATTAGCCTCTGGTAAAATTGGTTTTGTTATATGTTGTTTTGCAATAGTTCCAAGAACCTGTTGATAATGTTAAGAACTTACTGTGTTGATATGAATTTTTATATTAATTTGTTTTTTATATTAATTTGTATACTTGGTTTTGTTTTCCTTCTCTTTTAATTCAGCTGTATGATACTGCTATCTCTTATTTTGTTTGTGGTCCATTGAAATTCCAGGTTACTTTCACATGAACTTCTGTCCAGACAGCGTGGTCTTCCTATCCTATTCGTAATGCAGTTGTCTGTTTGTTTGTATGGTCCCTCAGAGTAGGTTTTGTGTTCATATTTCTTGGTTTTAGCTCACAGTGTTAACCTATTGAGACCCCTTAAATCCTAAAAGTCAATTCTCTGTTTTAACAATCACTGTCACAAATATATGCCCTAATTTGTTCTTCTTAGTTGCCCCCTAGTTAATTCTGTTTATTCCATTCTGTAAACATATTGAATGTCTTCCATTTCCAAACACAAAGATGTGCATTTAACTTGTAAATTTTCATATGATTTATTATCTCATTAATTTCTTCCTTTTTCTTCTTCTTACTAAATTATTAAATCTCAGATTCCGATATTTTTGTCCATTCACCTGATGATGTCTCTTAAAAAATAAGTGATCCCTATGCCTGTAGTACAGAGGGGAGAGACATGTTACATAATCATAAATATTGAACTGCATGCTATTTTTCAGAGCATTCTGGTATCTTATTTTTGTCTTTCATATGGTTAACATGTAATAAATTATATTTTCTTAATCAGTTTTTATGTTTTCTATCAAGATCAACTCATTTTAAAGATATATTAATATTTAATCAAAAAGATACAGTTGTTTATATGTCATTGCCTCTATATAGGTATATTGTAATGTTCCAAAATGAACCTGCTAAAATGAGCTTAATATATTGGTATTACAAAAAGATATGTTGGAGAACAAAAAGATATAGTATATATATATGTTTTTCTTTCTCTTTTAAATTATTTTAGTAAACAAAATTAACAGGTACATACTATCCGAAAGCAAATTCATATCATGTAATCTATTTTTCCCTTCACTAGTATTGGGTATTGTACCCCTTCAACATGTGTTTGTGATGACATTCACTCTTGATGATGGAACAGGAGTATTGGAAGCTTACCTCATGGATTCTGTAAGTAACAGGTGGTGAAGATATTTCTAACTAAAAATAATATTTTTTTTGAATTTTAATATATTTATTCATACCTGCTTTATTACTAACAAGATTTAAGGCAATGTAGAAAAAATAGTGCATAGATCTTAAATTGTCTATGTGTTTCTCTCTCTTTTGATGTTACACTATAAATCTTAATGTCCAAATAAGGAAAAATTGAGGAATAGGAATTTTAGGAGAGTCATTTTTTATACCACCCAGAAATCTGTCTCAGGAGTCAAAGGAAGTGTATAACCATGCCCTCTAAGCATTAACAATCAGCATTTCACTAGGCTTCTAAAGCCTCCTCATTTCCTATTAGAGGGAACACAATTATGTTGGTAGGGAGATAGTGACGTGGGTGAAGCTAGAGAGCTTTCCACAAGACCACCCTCCTTCCCAGCAGCAGTTCCAAGTTTGGGGATTTCCAAGACCAGCCTCACTCTGACGCAGGTTGCAAGGTCAGAGGTCCCCAAGACCACCATTAGTTTTGATAATTCACTAGAAAGACCCACAGAATTGACTGAAAGCAATTTTTTTCCCTTCTCCACCTCCCCTTCCCCCTCTCCCCCTGGTCATCACCACACTGTTGTCTGTGTTCATGAGTTTTTTATCTTTTTATTTTTCTTTTTTGCTCAATCTCTCCACACTCCATACCCAGCCGCACTCCCACCCCCACCCCCACCCCATGCTATCTTTGAGTCTCTTTGTTTTGCTTGTTAGTTTTACTCACCATTATAGTTTATTACAGCTAAAAAAAATGCAGATTAAAATCATCCAAGGGAAGAGGTGCATAGGGCAGAATCCAAGGAAGTTTCAAATGTGGAACTTTCATTTGCCCTCTTTCGTGTTGTAGAAGACGGCAGACAGAGTGACTTTCTGGCAACAGCGTGTCAGGGGACCTATGGAGTATTGCCAACCAGAGAAGCTCCACTGAGCCTTAGTGTCCAGAGCTTTTGCTGGAGTCCAGTCACGTAGTCATGGTTGAATGTACACGTGACTGATCTCAGTCTCCAGACCCCGCAGTGGTCAAGCTAATACTACATGACACAAACCCACATTGTTAGACTATCCAGTGTGACCCTGTGTCCCCAGGCAAACAAGGGCACTCCCATCAGGCATGACATCCACAGGTTTACAGATTACCTCCCAGAAGCCAAGGGAGAGGCTGGTAACATTATTTTTTTATTACACACATTGTGAAAGAATCGGGTAAGGTTGAGAATTTTCTCCTACCTAAACAATTCATGTATCCATTTATTAACTAAACTAGAGGCCCGTTGCACGAAGAGATTCGTGCAATAGGCTTTCCCTTCCCCTGGCTGCCAGCACCGGTTTTCCTCCGGCACCTGGGACCCAGGCCTTCGCTCCGGCCGGAGCCGCCTTCGGTCTTCGCTCCGCCGCTTCGCGCCTACGTATGCAAATTAACCACCATCTTTGTTGGGTTAATTTGCATAGTCTCCTGATTGGCTGGTTAGCGTAGCGAAGGTACGGTCAATTTACATGTTTTTCTATTATTAGGTAAGATGTTTAATGAGCACCTTCTATGTGCCAGGTACTATTCTTTGTGGTAAAGACATAGTAGTGAGCAAGGCAAACAAAAATCCCTTTCTTCCTTACATTCGAGTAGAAGAAGAAAAAATTAAGTAAATATGTTATACTCTTAAACTTAATATTTACACATTGTAGGCACTCAGTATATGTGTTATTAAGCAAATAGTAAGTCTCCCTGTTTTCTGATTATTATTAAGTCAGAGCCATTTAACTCAATTGTATATCTCAAATCTGTTATTAAAGTAAATCATATTTTAGAGTTCAGACTAGCACTGTCGTTTATGAATTCTGGAATCTTGATAGAGTGACATAGTCCAGATCAGTGGTTCCCAAACTTATTTGGCTTACTGTCCCCTTTCCAGAAAAAATATTACTCAGCGCCCCCTGGAAATTAATTTTTTTAAAATTTTAATAGCAATTAAACAGAAAGATGTATGTATTAATGTTTCTACCTTTTTCGTAAAATATAGTAAAGAAAGGTGTAAATTAGAAACATTGAAGTTTGAAATTATGAAACTATTTATTGAACTCAGAATAGAAAGGTAATACAAAAAAAGTTAAAACAAATGCACCTGTGGCCATCACCGCCCCCCTGGATCGCTGCAGCGCCCACCAGGGGGCGGTAGCGCCCACTTTGGGAATCACTGGTCTAGATCAGTGGTTCTCAACCTTCCTAATGCCGCCACCCTTTAATACAGTTCCTCATGTTGTGGTGACCCCCAACCATAAAATTATTTTTGTTGCTACTTCATAACTGTAATTTTGCTACTGTAAACAATATGTAATTGTATATGTGTTTTCCGATGGTCTTAGGCAACCCCTGTGAAAGGTTCGTTCGACCCCCAAAGGGGTCGCAACCCACAGGTTGAGAACCACTGGTCTAGATTATTTTAATTAGATAGTATTAAAATACAGGGGTGGGCAAAAATAGGTTTACAGTTCCTATGGAAAAAGATATGCAGGATTATGATTATTACAATAGCTTTATTAACTCAAAAGAATGTCAGTACAAATGTAAACCTACCTTTGCCCACCCCTTTTATATTAATTATAACTTGAATTAAAGATTAATATCATTTCCTTTTTCTTCTATAATTTTTAAGGACAAATTCTTCCATATTCCAGCATCAGAAATCCTAACCAATGATTACCTTCAGGAAAGTATGGATATGATCATGAATATGCTTTGCCCTCCAGGAAAAAAAATTGGTAAGCCATAGTATTTGCCATTCATTCTTTTTTAAAAAATAGCACCAGCATATATCTAAATTATGAACTTTTAGAGGTATGCAAACTTTGAAATGTGAATTCAAATAAATTACTAAGTAGTGCTTGATGACTGTATGATCTACCTTTTGATGAAGACAGTGGCAGGTATAAAATAGGTATGAATCGCCCTGACCGATTTGGCTCAGTGGATAGAGAGTCGGCCTGCGGACTGAAGGGTCCAAGTTTGATTTCGGTCAAGGGCATGTACCTTGGTTGCGGGCACATTCCCAGTAGGGATGGTGTGCAGGAGGCAGCTGATTAATGTTTCTCTCTCATCAATGTTTCTAACTCTCTATCCCTCTCCCTTTCTCTCTGTAAAAGATCAATAAAATATATTTTAAAAAATAGGTATGAATCATAGTTCCTGAAATGAAAAGGTTTTTTAAATATTTTGAAATACAATAAAGGGGAGGCAGTTTTGATCAAAGGAAATTTGACACTCTGTTTATACATACAAATATTTTATTTGAAATTATATTAACAGGGAGGAAACTTTTATAAGAAACATTTTCTGTAACAAACTCCATTTAGCCAGTTTAATTAATTGATGAATTTTCTATTCAGTATTAAATATTTTCATATTTTACAGTTTTTTATTTTACTAATTATTTTTAGCAGCTTTAGTTGCTTTTGATTTAACATTTGATTCATCAACCAAATCTTCAGGTCAAATTGTATAGATTACTATACCGAAAGCCACTGAGTATTCCTTTTGTGTCCATTATCTGTATTTACATTGAAACTTGCAGATCTAAATCATATTAAGACAGTTTGACCCTTCTAATAATTTTCCATCAGTAACAAATTTTACCAGCTGTAGATTTAACTGTTCATTTAACTTGTATAGATTTTTAAAAAATATATATGTTTATTGATTTCAGAGAGGAAGGGAGAGGGAGAGAAAGATAGAAACATCAATGATGAGAGAGAATCATTGATCAGCTGCCTCCTGCGCAGCCCCTACTGGGGATCGAGCCCACAACCCAGGCACATGCCCTCACCAGGAACCGAACCATGACCTCCTGATTCATAGTTCAGCACTCAACCCCTGAGCCACACTGGCTGGGCTTACAGGTTATTTTTAATCAGGCTTTGTTTTACCCTGGTCAGTCTATACATTTTATAGCAATTCTACAAAGATAGTTTTTTATACATTTGTAACAAAGTTTAACTTACATACTTTTATTTGATGGCAGTTTTAATTTTTGTTGGCTATTTAGATTCTTTTGAATAGATTTCTGGAAATAAAACTGTCATATCAAAAAGCACAGGTCAGGTAGACTTTTGATACATAACTTCAAAATTGCTTTTCAATAATATTTTACCTATTTATAGTTCCTGTCCTTCTTGACACTTGCCAGTATTGAGGACTAGATTAAATGTCTTTCAAATTCAAATTTGAAGAAACCATCAGAATCTTTTCTAGATGTTATAAATACACTTAACTGTGGTCATAACCAAAGCTTAGAAATGGCATCGATGGCTGCCAGCTTTGCCTTGACTCGGTACTTGGTACCTGTAGTTTTACCTTGATAAATGTGAGGTGTTCAACTGATTCGAGAAATTCAGGATCGATCCGTTTCTTTTCTTTGCAACCAACCAAGAGAGTAAATAAATAAATAAATAAATAAATAAATAAATCTGGAGATTAGCAGTTTTATAGTAAGAAATTAGCAGGAAAGAAAGGAATAAAAATTCACAATGAGGTAGTTTATAACATTCACTATCAAACATCCTGAAAATCCCACATTACTTTTTCCTGTTGTTAGAAAAAAGTTCAAATTAGTCAGAATCACTGTAAAATAATAACATGAATCCAATGTGTAATTTGGAAGAGTAGATAACATTACATTTGATAAGTATATTTATTTACTTTTCTATCTTCAAATTAAGTATGTTAATTTTTCTAGCTAAGCATTATGCTTAGATATGCCAGAGTTATTTGTTTAATTTTAATGGGTAAGTAACATTTTCTTTTGGATTTGTAGATACTTATCCGTGGTTGGAATGCTTCATCAAATCGTATAATGTCACAAGTGGAACGGAGCAGCAAATTTGCTATCAGATTTTTGACACCACAGTTGCAGATGATGTTATCTAATATTGACATTCAACTTAGCATATGTAAAATATTGTAATTTTAAAAACATTATTATTTTCTATGAGATTGCTATCAACATGTAAAAGCTTTAGCTCAGTAGTTTATTTTCCATTGTAACCACTATTTCATTAAAAAAAATAGACATTGTTTATCTTAACACCTTGTTGTAAGTTGAAAATGTTCCTGTTACTCAGAAATATCCAGTATGATGGCTGCTAGGGTTATAAAAGAAAGAGAGACAATGAATAAATTAAGACTTTCGCTTACTCTTCGTAGACTTCTCAGAGAAGCTATTTTGTTCCTGCATTAAAGTCACTTTCCCGTTGGTTTTACCACTGATTTCTCTGCCATCCCCCATCCCTGGTTGAGCTGCTTTTCTTGCCTAGGCCTTTAGATCAGCAGTGTTGGCGTTTAGCATGGTTATGGGATTAGAAGAGACCCTGGCCTTAAGTCTGAGCTTTGACTGAGTTCAAGGATGCTTGTAGTGGATTTGCTTTGCTTTAGTTTTGTACAAAGGGATCTGCTTAAACCAATACCCCTCAAAAAAATGCTTCTTCAAATGAGCCACAGTGTACTTTAAAGAGGGGTTTACTTTAAGTGGAAGTGGTAGAATTGCTTTCTTTGGGTGCTGATATTGACCAATTTAGGATAAATCCATTTTTTAGACCAGAATGATATGCTTTGATTGCTTATTTCTCTATATGATATTAGAAGTCATTCTATTTCATCCTGACTTAAGAAAGTGGTTCAGATTCACCTTTAGTGTATCTGGGTGCTGGGAATGTGGTGTACTTTTTTTTTTTTACTGTGTTTACCTATCACTTCTTTAAACTTGAAACTAACCATGTATTATGTGAACTGCCAATGTATGCATGTATGCTACTAAGAATAATGAGCACAATCATTACTGTCAGGAATTCTTAGATGTGATAAATTCCAACAATTGGGATATCTTTAAAACCCAGAAGGGGTGGGGGGGGGGGGGGGATACAGACTGCTCACCTCATTAAATAATGTTAAAACAACTGAAAAAATAAAATCATGAGTATTCAATTTTATGAAACTACTCTATATATCTGTACATATGTGTACATTTATGTATATTATTTGCTAAAGACAGATACAGATTTTTCTAGTTCAATCGTGAATAAATGCACATAATTCAGCTCTTTTGTTTGTTTGCCCTATTTGAACTCAGGCATGATTTGAAGCAAAGAATCAAAGCAGGTATATCAGTATAACATTTTTAGGACTGCACACCAGGTACTGTGCTAAGCACTTAACATGTATTGGAGTTTCACAACAACCCATTTTCCTGATAAAGAAATGGAGGCTCGATTGATGAGCTGACTTGTCTAAGTTCATACAATTATTAAATGCTAGTCAGTACTCTCCAGAGGTTGCACTGTTCCTACTTGAGGATTCTGGAGCAAAAGCCAACATGGGGTTTTCTGCAAATGCGTCCTGCCTTAAACATCTGAAACATTAGGAGTGAGAACAGTCAGTGATGTGTTTCCTTACACTCACCAAAAGGCTTGTAACATTTTATTGCAAAAAATAATTGAATATCTGATTTCCTCTGCTCATAACTAAATTCCAGTTTCTGAGCATGTTAGCACATCTCCAGACCTAACTACCCATCTCCCCTCCCACTGAAGTATCAGCTTGTTTGAGACAATGGGAAGAGACTGATGCTGCTGTTTGGGGGATTTAAACTCTTGGTTCAGAACATAAACTTGAACAGATAAGTTTCAGTGTTGCTGGTAGGCTTGGGCTGCAAAGGGAGAGAGACATTTTCTCTGCCTTCAGGAAGCACCGGGTCTAGAGGAGTAGGGGCAGCGGTGCCCCAGGCTCACAGTGTTAACCTGTGCTTCTCTGAAGTGAGGAGGGGAAACTGTGACGCTTCATGATGACGGGCTATTTCTCTTTTGTTTTCTTTTTCCTGGACACCCTACCTTGTCATCCTTAGTTTTATTTTTTAACTTCAGTTTTGAGCAAGATGAAAATTAAAATGACAATGACGTGTCACCTCACACCTGTCAAAATGGCTACCATCAACAAGTGCTGGTGAGGATGTGGAGAAAAGGGAACCCTTGTGCACTGCTTGCTGGTGGGAATGCAGACTGGAGCAGCCTCTGTGGAAAAGAGTATGGAGTTTCTTCAATATATTAAAAATGGAACTCCCATTTGACTCAGTGATCCCACTTCTAGGAATATAGCCTGAGAAACCAGAAACACCAATCAGAAAGTATATATGCACCCCTATGTTCATAGTAGTGTAATTTACAGTAAGATTTAGAAATAGTCCAAGTGCCCATCAGCAGATGAGTGGATAAAAAAGCTGTGGTACATTTACACAATAGAATACTATATAGCTGTAAAAATATAACTTACCATTTGCAACAGCATGGAGGGACGTGGAGAGTATTATGCTAAGTGAAATAAGCCAGTCAGATAAGTATCACATGATCCCCCTCATATGTGGAATGTAATGAACAATATAAACTGATGAACAAAATAGATCCAGGGACATAGACGCATGGAACAGACAGAATTTCAGAGAGAAGGTGGGGAGTGATTAACATATGCATATAATCATAGCTTGTGGATACAGACAATAGAGTGGTGAAGGCTTGGGAGGGGTGGGTACGGGGTGAAAGGGGTCAATGAGAAAAAACAAAGGGGATATCTGTAATACTTTCAACAATAAAGATAAATTTAAAAATTGTTTTAAAAATGGCATTACTATAAATACATAAAATAGCATCACGCTATAAATATATTTCTGCAACTTGCTTTTGTCACTTTATAGAGTAGACATTTTTTATGTCAATACACATAGAGTAAGTGTTCTATTTCTCATTATGCCAATACACTTTTGTAAGGATGTATTCCTATTACCTCTTTTGTTAACTTTATTACTTTATAGTTATTCATAATATTATTTTATTACTAGAGGCCCGGTGCATGAAAATTCATGCACTGGAGGGGGTGGTCCCTCAGCTCGGCTTGTCCCTCTCACAGTCCTGGACCCCTCAGGGGCGGGAAGCGATGCCCCATCACACCTCTGCTGCTGCCACTGTCAGCAGCACAAGCCTCGGGCGGCCCTGGGCGGCTGGGGGGCTAAGGGGACTGGGGGGCTCCGGAGGCAGGTGCGCGGCGGGGCTGAGGGGACTGGCCGCCGCCATATTTGAGGGTGTGGCAGTCAATTAGCATATTCCCTCCTTATTGGCTGTAGGCGCCACCATCTTTGCGACTGCCTGAGGGCCAATTAGCATATTCCCTCTTTATTAGATAGGATTATCTTAATCTGTATTTTAACTGGTGTTATTTTCCCTTTAACACATTAAGCGCCCAGTCAGTCACCAGTGACTGACACTACTTTCTGTCCAGAAGACAAAACAGGCTAGGTGCTTAACATGTTAAATAAACCTGGAGCCCCTGGGATCTAGTTTCAGCATATTTTCTGGAGGTTTTCAGGTGATCAGAATTTTGAAAGCCTGTCCAGACATCATAATACATATAGGAATTCTGCCATGACATAGGTACCTTGAAATATTCTTTCATACGTTAAAGAGCTCATTGCGAAAAGAATTATGTTAATATCAGAAAGGAAAATGCCTTCTGTATTACTTTTACTATGAAACTCAGGCTTTGTGAAGGCAGTGAGGTCACTGAAGTTCTAGAACATCATTTTAGGGGAAGTAAAACTATCTCTTCCTGTGCCCTCCCCTCAGGATCTCTGGATAGTGTCGAAGCCTCCTACACCCCAGAAAACGGAGACCTAGTCAGCCAGTAAAATCTGGGCACAGTGATCTCTTCCCTATGCTACTTGGAAATGGTATCGGAACTCCCCAGTGTGCTCTGGTATGTGAGATTCTGTCTGCTTTTGGCAGTCGGGAAATGAATCAGTAGCACCCTGCAATATTGTCATTTGAGCTGTTAGGAAATTTGAGATCACTTGCAGTTTCAAAGTGATGATCCTCTTACATGGAGATGAATGTCCCTTCCATTCAGGACTGCATTTGATGGGTTGAGAAGTGCTAGGCATCAATTACATGACAAGGAAATGCATCAATGCATATGGGAGCTCTCCCTCAGATGTGCCAGTTGGTGAAACATGGACAGTTCAGAAACTCCTCAGCTATTTTTAGACAATAGCAACATCTTAATTTTTATTTTTTTCCCTTAGAATCTAGGCCACAAAGTCACATTGGGGGGTGTGTGTGTGTGTGTGTGTGCGCGCGCGCGCGCCCGCACACGTGCATGTGGCTTACTTTTATTCTCTGATTTGAGTTTACTTTGCAGGGTATTATATTGTATTTTACTTGACAATCTAGTCATAAACTGCCAAAGAAAGACATTTTTTAACTGTGTGAACAGTTTCTTTTATTTCAGCTATTTGTTCACAATGTTTTGAAGATTTGGAGCATGTGTTCACTGAAAACCTATTTATCATCTCTTCATAAAATATTCCATCAAATATTGTAGTTCTGAACAAGTACCTTTTCACATCTAATCTTAAAGTTCAAGTATATACCTTCTTTTTTTTCTACACGTTTAGAAACAATTTCCGGAGGATGAGGCCCAGGAGTCAGGATTTAAAAAAGATTCCCAGGTGATTCTAATGTGCAGCCAAGGTTGAGAACCACAGCTATAGATAATATTAAAAATATATTTAAACGTGCAATTCTTTGTCCAAAAAATGAGCATGTTCAAAAATTAAATGAAGAAAATTTGGATATACTCGATGGAGATTTTCACACATATTTGAGTGATGATTCCATTGATTCCACAGATGATGCTGAAAAGGAAAACTTTCCCATAGAATTTCTTAATAGTATTACTCCTTTGAGAATGCTGTGTCATAAATTAAAATTGAAAGTGGGTGCAATCATCATGCTATTGAGAAATCTCAATAGTAAATAGGGTCTTTGTAATGGTACCAGATTTATTAGCCAAAGATTACGACCTAACATTATCGAAGCTGAAGTATTAACAAGATCTGCAGAGGAAGAGGTTGTTCTGATTCCAAGAATTAATTTGTTCCCATCTGACACTGGCCTCCCATTTAAATTGATTCGACGATGGTTTCCCGTGATGCCAGCATTTGTGATGACTATTAATAAATCACAAGGACAAACTCTAGACAAAGTAGGCATATTCCTACCTGAACCCATTTTCCCACATGGTCAATTATATGTTGCTTTCTCTCAAGATTGAAGAGCATGTGACATTACAGTTAAAGTTCTAAATACTTCATCACAAGGGAAATTAATCAAGCACTCTGAAAGTGTTTTCACTCATAAATGTGGTGTACAAGGAGATATTAGAATAAGTTAAATCACTTTATCAGTCATTGTTTGCATCACTGTTGTTTTTATATCATGCCTTTGCTGTTGTTATATCCTTTTGTTACTGTTTATTAATAAATTTATATATTATTTTCATATACATTTTACTAATTTCCTTTCATCTCTCACACTTCTATTATAGAGAAAGGGCAAATAGCAATATTAAAATATCTCCGCTAATTCCTTTTTTAAAAAAATATATTTTATTGATTTTTTACAGAGAGGAAGGGAGAGGAATGGAGAGGGATAGAGAGTTAGAAACATGGATGAGAGAGAAACATTGATCAGCTGCCTCCTGCACACTCCCCACTGGGGATGTGCCCGCAACCAAGGTACATGCCCTTGACCGGAATCGAACCTGGGACCCTTGAGTACACAGGCCGATGCTCTATCCACTGAGCCAAACCGGTTAGGGCAATTAATTCCCTTTCAATGTGCATGAATTTCGTGCACCGGGCTACTAGTATGCATATAAGTCCTCTGGTTAATCTCTTCCCATACCCCCACCCCCAACAAAAACTAATTTTTATTGCTCTTCTTTAAAAGATTTGAAATTCATCCTTCTGTTTAGTGTCCAAGCAAGCCCTGGTCAGTGGTGACAAGGGAAACAACCACGCACTCCAGGTCATTGCAGGTCCCATCTACTGAAGTGATTGCAAAAGTGGGAATGGAATGGAGTAAAATCATTGGATCAATTGACCAAAGAATCCTCTCCTAAGAGGGTTATCTTACATGGTTTTATTATTTAAAATCCCATTTTCTCTATTTCATTCTTGTGAAAAATACAGAAAGACAAACAAACTCAAGATATACAGCAACCATGTACCAGTAGAGCTGATACTGGTTTTGAAATAGGGAATAGCTTGACCAAGTGACAAGGGGAGGAGTCTGAAAACAGCACAGTGTGCAAGCCCTGAGAAAGAGAGAAAATATTCTGTCTGGTTGAAAACAACCCTAAAGGCATGGTGGGAAAGAAGAAAAAGTCAAGTAAATATTATGGGGAACGTTTTTTGTAATGTAGTCTGTAAAAGTCTCTTCAGTTTCTTCATTTGAGTCACGTAAAACTAAAATACAAATAAATTGGTGGATTTCCCAATGCTGTTATCACTCAAGAGTGGTTATATTTAATAAGTCATTCCCTGTCTATTTATTAGTTGTTTTTTAAAGTCATCAAGAAAGTTTCTTAATATTTGGTAGCATCCAATTTTGGAATGAGCTATATGGCTCCATGTACCTGTCTCTTCTTGTTATACTAGAGATTTAAACAGAATAAGGACGTAATACACCACTAGTGTTCAGTCCCTGTGGTTTTAGTTAAATCTAAATGCAAATCAAAATGCATTTTTTATGCCAGGATATTTGGTGAGCTACTTTAATCTTATTTTATGGTTCCACAGACCGTAACTGACACCTATTCGAAATCATTGAATTTCCAATATTGAATGTGCAAAATTACGTTCTACTCTAAGATCACCAAGAGGGAATGTGACACATATCATAATCTAAATGCCTCAGAAAATAAGATTTGGTTCTTATAGAAATAACACAGATGAGGTCCTTAAAATTTACCTAAACCTGGCTTCCATGTCTTCTTGTCTTTATGACACAACACTTGGTTATCCTAAGATAGTGATAGAACAGATCTTTCAGAACCAGACCACACCTGAAGGAACATGGCAGAGGAGGTTAAACTACAATCCAGTTACTTCCCTTAAAAGGGAAGCCATCCATAACAGGATTCCCCGGGATCCACTCTTAATAGATCAATGCTTTTTGAAAAGTTAATAACCACTTCAGACTTGCCTTAATCTGGCTCTTTACCAGAAATTTCTCTCTGCCAAAAGAACACCGCATAAGAGATTGAACTTGGAAGAGCTTCCCTTGTTTGGTTCAAGGCCTTAGGCCTTCACACAATGCAAACAAGTCTGGAAGAAAAGCAATACTTTATGTTGTTATAAATATTTAAAGTTAGTATAAAATCTTAAGTGGCATTCTACTGAAGATAGAGGACTGTCCAGGCCTTCCAAGTACAAGAGTAAGAGGCCACATTGCACAACTCCAGGGATCACCTCCCACAGGCTCAGTGCAAGGGCACCAGCCTCCACGAAGAAGTTTGGAAGTGGAGGCGGGTCTAGAAGATGAGGTTGCTTGGCCCACCTCTCCCCAGCTGGGAGTCAGCACACTTGAAATCCAGTTCGAGCCTTCACGCACTCTGATCCCGTTCAGTACGTGTGTCCATACATTTTTTCAACAAGCACGTTTCCAGAGCACTGCAAACTGGGAATGCAGCAAAAACAAGACAGTCCCTTCCCTCAAAATCATACCCATGCCAAAATACAGGCAGAGCCAGTCTGAATGCTAACAGCTTTCGATTTTTGAACCTTGTCTACACTTTTTCAAATCCTGTGAGGATCGTGTAACAACTCATATTCAAACTAAAGCATAAACACATTTTTGTCACGTTACTCAGTTTACTCTGCTTAGATGAGGAGAAACCCTAGCACAGCGGTTCTCAACCTGTGGGTCTCGACCCCTTTGGGGGTCGAACGACTCTTTCACAGGGGTCACCTATGACCATCGGAAAACACATATATCATTACATATTGTTTTTGTGAATAATCACTATGCTTTAATTATGTTCAATTTGTAACAATGAAAATTCATCCTGCATATCAGATATTTACATTACGATTCATAACAGTAGCAAAATTACAGTTATGAAGTAGCAATGAAAATAATTTTATGGTTGGGGGTCACCACAACATGAGGAACTGTATTGAAGGGTCGCGGCATTAGGAAGGTTGAGAACCACTGCCCTAGCAGAATAAAAGCGTCTTTCTTAAACAGCTTGAGAAAAGTAGTCTCATTACATCACAGCATTAGGATAATCTTCACAGCATGTTCCTCCTCTCTGGGATAAGGGGGAAATTAATAAAAAGAGCACACTACTTTTGCATATTTTCATGTTGCAACTTAGAGAGGTATTCTTTTAAAATGTAATCAAATGTCCCCAGGGCACCTGCTGCATTTATGTAAAGCCAGGGTTGTGTGGAAGGTGGAGAATCTTCCAGAAATGCTAGAGTCCATTGGGACCAGCAGGACATCATAAGGCAAGTCATGAGACATTCGCTGTGAGCCAGTCTCTTGTGTCCCTACATGTCACCTTCCACCGTGTTGAGAAGCTCTCACAGACACCCCTGATGCTCACCATATGGGGAGCCCAGGGACCTGATTTGGTGCTAAAACCACAGTAAGTATGACACATCCTCTAGATTCAACATGTCCTGGTTTATCATGCGCACAAAAATAGTGCCCTATCTTAGTCAATTTTCCCTGCCAATCAAAACAAAGAAAATACTACTGTCAAAGAAATAGTATGCACCTCTAAATTCACCCCTTTCCTCTTCATCTGCACCCAGAATATCCAAGAGGGCGCTAAATCCTTGCCTGATAGGCCCCATTTCAAGAATAGACCTTCCTTTAAAGGTGGAGTGAAGTGAGACAAAAAAGGTCATTTTGAACTTATAAAAATACAATTCAATTCACAAGAAAAATACAGATACTAGTATTTTCTTCTTAAAAGGAATGTACAAAATGTAGGACATTTTAGAAATGTCTTTTTTTCCCCCACTTCTTTCCATAAATATGTACACTTGTTACAAGCTGTCAGAGCAGAAAGGACGTTCCAAGGCTGGGTGAAAAAGGTGAAGGGATTAAGCAAAACACACACACACACACACACACACACACACACACACACAAAACCACACCCAAACATCCAAGACTCACAGACACAGACAATTGTATGGTGATTACCAGAGGGGGAGGAGGAGGGAGGTAGAAGAGGGTAAAGGGGGGAAAGTGGTGATGGAAGGAGACTTGACTTGCGGGGTGAACACACAATACAACATACAACTGATGTAGTATAGAATTTATACCTGAAACCTACATAATTTTATTAACCAATAGATTCAATAAAAAAGAGAACAAAAGAGTAGATTAAACTAATAACTCTCATGTTCAGAAGGTAAAATGCGGTTGGGGAAGGGGAGAATGGGAAAGTTGTTTAATAGGTAGAGTTTCAGTTTTGTAAGGTGAAAAGAATTCTGGAAATTGGTGGGACAATGTAAATGTACTTAACACTATTAAACTATAAAGTTATAAATGGTTAAGATGGTAAAACAATGAGGAATTATATGCAGAAAATGTATTAAAAATCACCTAAAACATCTATTTTTATTAACTCCCTCTCTCCTTGTACTTAAACATATGGCAGCATTTGGAACCAAAGGGTGTGGGCTCAAACATTGACTCTTTAAATTCTACCAGCCCAGGGTTCTTTGGAATGTTTCGTACCTGCAGCTGTAACAATGAGGAAAAAAAAATGTTCTAAAGTATTTGTTCTTGGAGTGGTTAATATGAAAATTAAATGGAGTAAAATATTAAAAAATGCCTATCCCAAGTGGGATAGTAAATATGTTGTAGGCAGCTAGACAGGCCTAAGCAGAGCAGGAACGATGGGCCAGGTGCAGAGAGTCACAAGGGCGGAGAGGCCCTGGTGCCTAGCAATGGGCAAAACTACAAGCCCTTGCATGACACTCCCTGAGGCACTAACCTCTGGAGGTGACTGTATTTCAGCTCCAGGCCTAGAGAAGCAGCAAAATCAGAATGAGTCATGCCTGACATCAGGACCAGCTGCAAGGAGTAATGACCCCCCCCCCTCCCCGGCACTGACCAATCAGTGAAGACCAGGACCCTGAGGAGGCACAAGGAGAAAGCTGGTGAGTATTCTACTGAGATCCGCCCCTGAGACCTCAGATAAAAGCTCCCTCTATGGAGCAGGCCTGTGTGTTTCCCCACCCTCTTCTTGCCCCAGAGTGAGTTTCTCTCTCTCTCTCACCCCCCACCCCCTCTGGAGCATGCTCAGACTTCTCCCTCTTTGGTCTCTCAAGGCAGGTATCTCTCTCCTAAGCTCCAAGGGCCCTTCTTTTGTCTCTGTAACTGTTTCCACTTTCTCTTATAGTTTGAGTCTTGGCTCTGAATTCCTGGTTCATTTTCGTCTCCACTTTATAATTAAACTAGAGGCCCAGTGCACAAAAATTTGTGCACTCGGGGGGGAGGGTAGGGGGGGGCCCTCAGCCCGGCCTGTGCCCTCTCGCAGTCTGGGACCCCTCGGGAGATAACGACCTGCTGGCTTAGGCCTGCTCCCGGGTGGCAGAGGGCAGGCCCAATCCCTAGGTGCAGCCCCTGGTCGGGCTCAGAGCAGGGCTGATTGGGGAGTTGGGGCGCTGCCCCCTGTCATGCACAGAGCAGGGCGGATTGGGAGGTTGCGACGCCACCCTCAGTCACGCTCAGGGTATGGCTGATTGGGGGGTTGGGGCACCGCCCCGTCACACTCAAGGCAGGGTCGATGGGGAGGTTGCGGCGCCACCCCCTGTCACGCACAGAGCAGGGCCAATCGGGGGGTTGGGGCTCTGTACCCTGTCACGCACAGAGCAGGGCCAATCAGGGGGTTGGGGAGCTCCCCCCTGTCACACACAGAGCAGGGCCGATAGGGGAGTTAGGGCACCGCCCTCTATCACCCACAGAGCAGGGCCGGTCAGGGGGTTGCGAGGCCACCCTCAGTTACGCTCAGGGTATGGCTGATTGGGGGGTTGGGGCACCGCCCCCTATCACACTCAAGGCAGGGTCGATGGGGAGGTTGTGGCCCCGCCCCCTGTCACGCACAGAGCAGGGCCAATCAGGGGATTTGGGTGCTGCCCCCTGTCACGCTGATCCGGTGCCAGGAGGCCTCGCGGCTCTGCTGATCCCGGTGCTGGGAGGCATATTACCCTTTTACTATATAGGATAGAGGCCTGGGGGCCGGCTGGTTTGCCCTGAAGGGTGTCCTCGATCAGGGTGGGGGTCCCCACTGGGGTGCCTGGCCAGCCTGGATGAGGGGATGATGGCTGTTTGCAGCTGGTCACACACCCTTCAGGGTGGGGGTCCCCACTGGGGTGCCTGGCCAGTCTGGGTGAGGGGCTGAGGGCTGCTTTCAGGCTGTCGGTTGTTGATTGAAGCTCCCAACCGCTCCTTTTTTTTTATTTTATTCTGGGCCAGCTTTAGCTCTGGCTCTAGCTCTGAGAGCAGGTATCTGGTTCGTTTCGGTTCTATAATCGAAACAATGTATAACTTCAGCTCTGAGATCCCGGCCTATATTTGTTAGAATGTTTCAAACTGCCAGCTCAGAGGCCGGCAAGGCAGGCCAGGCGGGGAACATTGCAGTCTGCAGTCCCTGGAGCAAGCAAGCCTCATGTTCGCTTCCAGCTGCCTGGCTGCCGGCCGCCATCTTGGCTGACAGTTAATTTGCATAAGGATATGCTGATTAGCCAATGGGAAGGGTAGCGGTCGTACGCCAATTATCATGTTTCTCTTTTATTAGTGTAGATTTCTTTAATGTACATTTTAAATGTGTCATTCTGCATTTCTAACACCTTTTCCATTCTCTATGCCTGGCTGTCTCACTGAAGCCCTCTTATTTGTTAAATTAGTCTCTGCCCAGAGCAGGCCCAGACCTGCTTATCTTCTTCACAGTTACCCTCTTTTGACATCCTGTTGTCTCTCACGCCAAAAGCTAGTCTATTTCCTTCTCAAACTGTTTCTTGGCATTACGGGTGCTATCCTGGATCTTGGAACTCCACCTTTAGTTCCACACCAAATTCATTAGCCAGTAGTGTACCCAGGAAATGACAAGGAATTGTGGGAGAAAGCATTGTTTTTAGTCTGAGATGTACAGTGTAGTTGATCAGTGCAAGGAGTCTGGGACCAGGCCTTGATTGAAAATATAGCTCTACTACTTCTTGGCAGTGTGATCTGATCAAGTTATTTCATTCCTTTGGCCTCAGTTTGGTTCAATTTCTTTCAATTCCCAACATTTAAAGAGAATAATGAATGTAATGCAATTAGAGTCCAGAACAGTAGCTAACATTTAACTTGTGTTTAATCATATTAACTTGAGGATCTTCCAAATGAAAATTACTTTAATTGCTTTGTGTTTTGCTTTCAATCTCATACCTTTTCATAGAAACTGCTTTTTAAAATTTTATTGATTTTAGAGAGAGAGAAAGAGAAAGAATAACATTAATTAAAAGTCTCTTTCCTCCACTTATTTATGCATTCATTTGTTGATTCTTGTTTGTATCCTGACTGGGGATTGAACCTGCAACCTTGACATATTGGGACTATGCTCTAACCAACTGAGCTACCTGACCAGGACACAACTCCTTTCTTTTATTCATAATCTTGTAAAGTTTCTAACAAAAGTTGAACTTTCATGATTGAGATTCAGAAACAGGAGTCCATTTTTAAATATTTATGAACAGAAATTCTATCTTAGAATGGTCATTTAAATGTACCCATTTTAATCCTGAACACATATCTAAAAATTATATTTATTGGAATGAATATTATAACAATGTGTTGTAATGGAGGTGGCAGGTGAGGTTTTGAGTATGAGTGTTTTCTGGCTTCCTGCATTTTGAATATTTTATTTTATAGCACTTGTTATCAACAAGTGAAAAATTATCTGGCAAATATTAATTAAAACTCTCTTGACCTTCAATATATCTACAGGTAAGGCAGATCTTTCTGTGGTTTGAGTCACTTTCATTACAAGGCTAAAGCTTTAAATTTTAATATTTGGCATGCATACTTCTGTCAAAATTTATTTTAACTCATACATAAACATGTAATTTGCATGTTGATTAACTGCCACAATTTCCTCTGTAACAATTTCAGATTGGAAGTGCACATAAATCACAACTGAACAGATTTCTATTAATTCCAAAACCTCATATGAAATAATATTTGTTTTTCTGAAGAAAAGCTGTAGCCAATGAGGAAGTTATACGTTTTGTTTATACATGCAATCTATGGCTGATGTTTTAATTATACATTTATTTATACATGAAAGCTGGGTTTCCAAATGAAGGGCTATCAATACAGGGAAGATCTAGCCAGACTAACATGCAAACTTCACGTGATCGAATGAAACAGATTGGCTGCGGGAGGCAGTTAATGAGCCCACCCTGGCATGACCTTCTGCGAGGCAAGCGAGGGAGCGCCTCACCTAACCCTCCCGGAGAAAATCAGGCGTGAGAAGCCAAGCCGCTCAGAAGAAACAGCCCACAAGTTCAGCGGCATCATGGCAATGCCAGTATTTGGAGACCTTGCGAAATATAATGAGACCTAACGCAGCTGGGGGCGGGAGGACCTTTCACAACTGTGGGGCGGTTCTCAGAGATTCTGGGTAGTTTCAGAGGAAGTCTAAAGTTGCAGTGTCCACTCAGACTGAAAAAGCGAGGGCTTTCCATTCAGCTCACCCATGTGCACTCCCAGCCCACAATCTTTTTTTTTTTTAAATATATTTTTATTTATTTCAGAAAGGGAGAGGGAAAGAGAGAGAGAAACATCAATAATGAGAGAGAATCATTGATTGGCTGCCTCCTGCACGCCCCCTACTGGGGATCGAGCCCACAACCCAGGCATGTGCCCTTGACTGGAATCGAACCTGGGATCCTTCAGTCCGCAGGCTGATGCTCTATCCACTGAGCCAAACCAGCTAGGGCCCAGCCCACAATCTTGAATGTGCTGGACTCAGACTAGAGGACTGGGCGAGTGCCTCTGACTAGATTCCCCAGGTAATTAGGGCTGCTGGGTTAGGACAGCTTTACTCCTGGGTAAGGTTCTAGGAAGTGCAGGAGAATAAAGTCGATTTTCACTTTGGCCTCTGGATTTTCCCCTTCACGTATCCTTTAAGCGTTCTGTAATAACTTTGGAGGACTGCAGCTTTGAACTGCTGCTGCTCTCTTTAAGGGAGGATTTTAGGGACATATTTTGGGGAACTCGACACGTAGAATCTTCCTGCATCCCTTTTGTTCTGTTTTAATTTGTACTATGATTGTCACAAGCCTCACCTCTTTACTTAGAGCATTACGGATAGCTTGGAAACCTTTGGTTTAGTTAACAATGAGAGTGAGGATTGCACACTCCCAGGCCTTAAGACCGAGTCTCTACTATATTGATAACATCTAGGCTCCTGTCCTTCTGAGTCAGTTTTATGTTATACATTCTAGAGCAGTGGTTCTCAACCTTCTGGCCCTTTAAATACAATTTCTCATGTTAAGACCCAACCATAAAATTATTTTCGTTGCTACTTCATAACTGTAATGTTGCTACTGTTATGAATCATAATGTAAATATCTGATATGCAGGATGGTCTTAGGCGACCCCTGTGAAAGGGTCATTCGACCGCCAAAGGGGTCGCGACCCACAGGTTGAGAATCACTGTTCTAGAGGCTTTGAGGTACTCATCTTATCATTCCAGTCACTGCCATTAGTGCCCCAAGTGGGAGCATTATGTTCTTGCTTTTAGCAAGTCAACGGACATGTAGTTTCAGCAGAGGACTGAACATAAAAACCTGGGTGACACTGAAGTGTAACAGGATGAACTCAATAGTTCACATAAAATTTCTTCTCAGAAATAAAAAACATCTGCACACATAGATTACCATGTGGAAAAGACATATTTCAATAGATTTCTAACGTTCATAAAATAGTGCAAGGGGTATGTATAGGGTGTCCCCAAAATGTATACACACACTTTGAATAATTATAAAGGCAGTGCTTATTAAAGTACATTTCACTTTCACAATTGAGCTATCAGCTGTTAAAGTGTGTGTATATATATTTTGGGGGCACCCTGTATATTTTCAAGAAAAATGAGGAAAATGGAAACCAAATGGCACATAATTGGAAAATTGACATCTAGCTTTTCTTCAACTAAAATCTTCAGCAAGGGAGGCAATCTGGGTCCTAGACAGAAAAGCAGGACAGTGAGGACACGGGGGTCCCTGGCTCTACCCCTAAGTAGCGGTCCTACTGAGTCTCAGCTATAGAGTTGAGATGGAAAAGTCATTTGAAAGCAGTCAAACTTATCCATACAGATGGTATTGATTAGGAAAAAAACAAAAGCATATACTTCATGTATATGCACCTATGTCTATACATGCAGCTATAAAGACACTAATCTCTATATGATATGTATGATATCTACCTAGGTATCTCCACTCCGGGTCATAGGTGCACCTGTATGGAACGGGTTTCTTTTTCTCTTCATGCTGCTCACGTGACAATGTACTCACCACCAGCCTCCCTGCCCTTTTCTAACAGTTCCATCCGCAAAGGCTTCCGTAGTGTTGCTCAGGGCCTCGACTCAATTGCTTGCTCATGTGATGAGTCACTGTAATGTCAGAACCGCAGGGTCTTCATTTCTAGAGTGGGAGCGGTCATTTCCACCTCACAAGAGGATGGGCATGTGATCAGCAGAATGACGTCAGGTTCCAGTGGCAAAGGGTGAGGAACCTTGTGGAGATGGGAAAAACGGACAACAGTTCCATGAAGCAGGGGATTGATTCCCAGAGACGGGGATGGCTCCTCACGTTCCCCCGCATCCAGTGGGATGATGCGGCTGGGCGGGTACTGCCTGAATGGAGTGAGGGCTCCTCCAGGTGGGGGAAGCTTCCTTTGCCGTTTTCAATTTTTTTAAAAAAAATAGTCTGCACTTGGTTCCAGGCAGGCTGTTCCGGAGACCCTGGCTACATGCCTGCCTCCTCACTAGGTGCAAATGACTAGTGCAAAACAGAATTAGCACTTTCCTGCGTGTTTACGCGGAGGTGGGATGCGGTGAGGTTCTGTGACCCGCGCTCAGGCCTCAGCATGCCCGGGACGCAAGCTCTGTGAGGATCCGCCTGCAAGCAACCAGCTCACAAAGATTCAATCTGGAAACGTTGAAAGCACCTGACACATAACAGGCAGGAAGTCCATGAAAAACTGGAGTTCTTGTGTAATAGTGCCCATAATTCTATAGGTATATGACTGTGTTACTAAATTGATTTGAAAAGAGAATATCCTATGAGCTGGGTTCTCTTTATTGCTGAAGTCACCTATGTCAGGAAGTTATTATTATTATTATTATTATTATTATTATAAAAATGTGTTTATTTGTATATTGTTGTTCAGTGTGCTATGCTTAGAGTATATTCAGATCTTTTATATTCCCAACCTCTTGTACATGTACTCTATCTTAAATTCTCTAAAATAGGAAGACTTCACTTTTAATGTAACCAATACTGGTGGGTATATAATATTTTATTCATTATTTTGCTCAGGAACAACGGTGTATATGCAAAGGGTGATTATTCAAGTATTTAATTGGTTTTAGTCAAAACAAGCTTTCTCTTGATCCTCTTCATGTGAAAAGCAAATTGTGCTATAGGGTAGGGCAAAAGTAGGTCTACAGTTGTGAGTGCATGAAACACAGTGTTTATTCTTGTATTATTTCTTAATTGTTGTAGTATTTTCCATCCAAACAACTGTAAACCTACTTTTGCCATACCTGTATTTTGGAATACAGACCATACATTTAAAAAGCCATTCAGTTACATTATGTTACAAATGATGTGCAAAACTTGTGATTGATATCTTCATAAATGATGCTATATTTGTGCTTTCCACAATCTAGATATAAACTACTTTATATTCAACTCCAATTACTCCTTCCATATGGAGAAACTGTTAACAAGGACAGTTGTTTGTTGGTAAAATTAAGAAATGATCAAGTAAAGTATGAGTATGAAAGAAAACTGGATCAAGCCATGCCACTCAAGTAGCATGACACCCTCAATGCCAGCAGACACACCCATGCATGAACACACACACACACATGCAAAAACATGTACACACATAAGTCATACACTCCTTTGACTTTATATATCTCTCAAGATAGAGGCAAAACCACGTATCATAGCTGTGAGGTCCTTCGTGCTCTGGCTCCTTCGTCTCTCTTTCAAACCCATGGCATGCCACAGCACCATGGCTCGCTCTGCATTAGCCAATGACCTCCTTCCAGTCTCAACGAATCAGACCCTCTCTTGTCTCCATGCTTCAGAAGGTGGATGTGTCCTCTGCCTGGAGTATCCCTTCCTCCCTTTTTGAGTGATTAACTGCTAAGAATCCCTCTGAACTTCTTATACAGGCCATCTTTGATCTTCTGGATGAGATAAAATCATAGATTCTATGCATTGCATAGCTCGCCATCAAATTTGTATTTACCACAGTTTCATATTTGCTTGTGTAAAGATTTAATTACTATGCCTGCTTCGCCATCCCCACCCAGTAGACTCAGGGCTTGATGAGGGAGAGTCCTTGTTGCTTTCTGTTCACCATGACATTCTTCCAGTGCCCAGCACTGTGCCTTGGAGTAGTGGAAGCTTGATAAACATTTGTAGAAAGAGTGAACAATGCGTAGTAGCAGTGTACGGAAGCCTGTAATGTTGGCCAGGTTTCAAGCCCGTGTATTTGTGTAATTAAATATCAGAAGACATAAAAGATGGTTTAATTTACGTTTGGAATATTGAAATCAAGAGATTATAATGAATGAAGTGCTATTTGTTTCTGCCCTTGCTTTTGATTCCTTAGGGCACCTACTAATTTGTCAAATGCCTTTGATGAAATTGTTTGCATTGTGTTGGATGTTTATTTGTTTTCTTGTTGTCCTTAGGGAGCAGAATGCCTGTCTGACTCACCCTGACAGATCAGCAATGGCAGGTCTGCTGCTTTAGAAAATTATTCACCCCGAAGGCTGTACTCTCCTGTGGGGAAGGCTCAAGAGCAAATGCCCTCATTGGCAATGCATTGCTGAAGACAGTGAGAAAATGCCAGGCATTGATTTGGTGTACAGGTTTTAGTAGAAAACTATGATGAATTTTCAGATTAACACAACAATAACCTTTAATCTAAATCCTGAGAGCTTCCCTTGTTATTTTTATTTTCTTATTTTTCTTGCCCACTGTTTTAAATTTAATGCATTTGTCTTCATATTATTCATGGAAACATGCCTTTATCAGAGAATTATTTTAGCTATACTATTGGCTTTCACTTCACTTTTTACATAGTCTATTTCATACTTCGTATTTAAAATCATCAAAAGAAAACTTCCCCAAAGTGAGGATAATAGGCATATCAGGTTTTCTTACATAAGGTCTTTTTTTTCTTTTTTAATGTACGTACAAGTACACTGCACTGTCTTTCACATAACAGATAGCAAATATTTGTTGAAGTAATAAGCACATAAGCCTGGCCTTGTGGCTCAGTGGTTGAGCATTGACCCATGAACCAGGAGGTCACGGTTCAATTCCAGATCTGGGCACATGCCCAGGTCGCAGGCTAGATCCCCAGTAGGGGGTGTGCAGGAGGCAGCCAATCAGTGATTCTCTGTCATCCTTGATGTTTCTATTCCTCTCTCCCTCTCCCTTCCTCTCTGAAATCAATTTTTTTAAAAAAAATAAGCACTTAAAATAATTATATCTGTCTATTTCTCCCCTTACAAACTATTCTGAAAAATAGTAACACTTTAATTTAGTCAAGGTAAAATGCTTTTTATTTAAATATTCAAAAATATAAACTATAGTGATAATCCTTTGCTCTATAGGAGCCAACAAAGTTGAGTGAATGGACTGATTTGACCAAGAAATGAATTCCCTAAAAATTGTAGAAATTAGAAGAATAGTCAGGATTAAAAGCCAATAGTTAATGGGTACTTCTGAGATAATTTTGCTCAGCCTGTTTTCTTTAGATCATTATAGTTCAGGATGTATCTAAACTTTGTTGATAGTGAAAGGATTTGAAAAGAAAGGAAGGGCTTGAGGTTCAAGTGTAAGATAGATGGAGCCACAGAATAATTATTTAACATACTGGCATCTGAATAAATAGTATGATAGGAATTCTCTTATCTAATTAGAGGAAAATCTATAGTTGGTTACATAATTGAAAAGCAATGAATGTGAGGACTCATTAAACAGTGATGAACACATACCTTGAATAGTTTATAGTAATATAAACCTATAGATTTATTGTTTATTCACCAGCCTTTTGAGTGTTGTCTTCTGATGCAAGGTCCTCATCTTCTTTCTTGCATACACCACACCCATAACACATCATTTACATTTCCAGTTTAGTTTCATTAAGGAAAAAAAAGACTTATCACTCGTAAAGCAATCTAAAAGTATAAGCATTTTAAGTTTTTATCATAATATTTCACAGTTGTCTCACCATCACCTAACTTAATAGCATTTTAATCATTTCTTTATAAAATATTCAAAGATAACAACACTTTATTTTCATAATTACCTCATTAGATTTTACATAATGGTAACTTAAATAATTAGAGTGATAAGAACAACTGGGTTTCACTTGTAAAGAAACAGACACAGCTGATTTTGACTCTGTAAGCCACACAGTTCAAGGAGAGGGAGGAAGCCAAGTGTCTGGGGCTGCTGGGGAGTAACTGTCAGGGACTGGGTGGGCCATGGGCAGACCGACCGTGTCTTAGAGGTGAATGAAGCGCATTAGTGAATTCAAAATTTTGGTTAATTCTAAGTGGACAACATGCTTTTAAAAATTTACTTTTTCCTCATCTTAAGAATAACGTTTTTTACAGAAATTTGAAAAAATATATGAAAATAAAACCACACATATGATGTACCACCTGAAAAATCACTATAAATATTTTCAATCATTTTTTCAATCATTCTCAGTTCATAAGTGCACAGACCACATGCAACCCAATAGTTTTAAACACGGTCCATGTTTTTAGTTAATAGTACATGTATCATATACCATATGGTAGACACAGCAACATGTAATTGTAACAAGCCACTATTTCTTTATAACTCATAAATATTAGTAGTGAAGTTGGTCACTTATATTAGAGTTTTTAAATTTTTTTCTTTTCTACAAAGGTCTTGTACCAAAGAGATATTTTTATAAATAATATAAAAATGTATATCACTAATATGGACATTATGTGAACATTTAAAAAAATTACTATTTTTTGGAATATTACATTTTTTAAATGCCTTACCCATTTACAAATGATGATACATGACGATAGGAAGATTAGAGACTCTCCCAAGACTACCTTGCCTGGTACTTAATGAAAGAGTTGGACATCCTTAGCACTGCCATGGAGGTGGGAGAGTCTCTAGCCACTGCCCCTGCGCTCGCCAGCCATGAGCCCGGCTTAGGGCTTCTGGCTGAGCAGCGCTCCCCCTGTGAGAGTGCACTGACCACCAGGAGGCAGCTCCTACATTGAGTGTCATCCCCCTGGTGGTCAGTGGAGGTATAGCAACCAGTCGTTCTGTTGATTTGCATATTAGCCTTTTATTATATAGGATTTGAGGTGCAAAAGAAGCGGGGATGCTGGAAGAAAGGAAAGGCTACTGGCAGAAAGAAGAGAGTCAAAGGGTGGATCGTTGTTCAGATGGGTTTCCTGCACCTCCACTGACTCCCGTCTCCCCCTCAGGGCATCCTTGTAGGGGGATGCTCTGGGGAAATCACTGGCTTTTAAGTGCATTCATAATGTGTCCTTTCATCGCCTCTCTGACCTGACGCTCCCTACTTTATTTTTAACTCTATTCCCAGTCACATTGTACCGCTGCCACTGTTGTAGTGTCTATCTTGTTGAATTTCAGCTCTGTCCTAGTTTCTTCTGGATGTCCAACTCTCCCCTCCCCTCCCCCACCCCATTCACTTGCAGGCCTCAAGGGAAGCTACTATAACCTTATTTAGACAGTCTGCATAAGACAGCTCTTCATGTTTTCATTAGCAGCCCCACCTCCCTATTCTAGAACTAACTTTGTCATGGTACATGGTAGATTCTAATTCAGTGCCTACTTGCCTGATTGAATTTCCTATTATAGTGTAAGTTTCCTTGAGGAGATGGACCATAGCTGTTTTGTTTGCCACTATATGTCTTGCACATACAGCATAAATTTCTGGCAGAGAAGAGGTAAGCGATAAATATTGTTGAATAAATAAAAGGATTATATTTAAATATTAC
>NW_005871121.1:2694724-2698065 GCF_000147115.1 Myotis lucifugus
TGATGGGCTACTTTGTTATCTGAGAGTGAAAATGAAAGGCTTCCTACCCCTGAAGGTGGATGCTTAGGGAAGGATACTGAATGCATGAAGGGATGAACATGAACCTGTTGGTGGTGGCAAAAAAAACAGCACCAGGTGTTAGAACCGTGCAGTCAGATCGGACCTCAGTTCAGTAACCACGGTACTGGCGTTCCGGTTAAGAAAGAATTCAGAGGCAAGACTCAAACTATAAGAGAAAGTTCATTTAGAAAGTCACAGAGGTAGAATAAGTGATACATAGCAGAAATGGGCTCAGGGAACAAGTTTCAGATGCAAAAAGAAGGTTCCTTGGAACTTAGGAGAGAGGAAGGTAAAGGCAGCTCGCCTGGAGGGAAGACGAGGTGGAGAGGAAAGGTTCTGGCATGACCAAGGAGGGAGAGCCACAAGGACACTCAAGGGTGGGGATTTTTAGGGAAGGTCCCAGGGGTGGATCTCAATAGAATAGTCATCAGCTTTTCCAGCTGTATTCTTTTAGGGTCGCTGTCTCCACTGATTGATCGGAGCTAGGGTAGGGGGTCATTAGTCAATGACCCCCTGGTCCTGGCATTGTCTGGAGCTGAAATACAACTGAGGTTTAGATGTCCTCTCTAGGGAGGAAAGGTCAGGGGGTCTAAATGGCAGGACCATTGATATGCCGGGGAGAAAAGGCCACCCAGGGGGTGAGGTCTGGCACCAGTTTTGCCCCTTGCTAGGCACCCAGGGCTTTCCATCCTGGTGACCTTGTGTATGTGGCTGTAAGTTAGTTGCTCACCCATTTTGTTCAGCTATCCGTCTCCGTTTCCCCCTTCCACTTGCCAAGGAATTTTTCTAGCTTCTTACTGTCCTGCCTCAGCACAATTTATGTTTTAACTACTAATCAAGAATGTAATTGCTCAAAGTAGCAGGACTTAAGGCTTAGATATGTCCATTGAATCAATTTCTTCCCTGGAGCTAAAATTTAATAGATTGCCGAGAGAGCCAAATCAGTGATGTGTTCCTCGCTTATAATCCTTCTATCTCAGCTTTTCAATTTTCATATAGAAATGTATAAATGTTCTTCACTGGTTTTGTATAGAAAAATTACATTCTAGTCAATTGGCTAAAAATTCAAATTAACTAGTATTGAAAACTTTTTAAAAAGAATGCTCTGTAGTTTGGCTTTACTTGCTTTTATATTTGAGTATTATTAAGTATCAATATTACACAGAAAGCTGACTTAAAGTTTAATAGTGGATCAGAGACCCAGCAATAGTAGAATAGGAGGATTTGTTTTGGAGAGTCTTAGAAGGAATCTTATTAAATCAATATACAGCTTGGATCCAAATAATAGAAGGAAGTAAAATATGTATCTTTATAATGTCACATTTTTCTTTGGACACTGTTGAAAAGTTCTGCTTACTATAATTACTTATAGGATTTAAAGCTAAATTAATAACTAGGGGGAATATATTGCTTGAGAAGTGTGCCGAGCCAGCTCAGCCAAGGGTTCGAAAGCCTGAGTGAGGGCAACGAAAGGATGAAGAAATGACAGAGAAAATAAGCTGGGTCTAGGTGGATCTTCCTGTGCCTGGCTGAGACCAGAGAGAGAGATCCAGAGACAAGCTGAGCCTTTATTTTATAGCCAGAGGTAAGCAAGGTAGTGGTCACCATAGTTACAATGTTCTTGTGAGTTTCACTTGTTTTGGCAGCACTTGTTTTGGCTGCACCTCCCACAGCCCATTAGCTACCTAGGAAGGATCTAGGGAGCGTCATAAGGTCAAGCCTAATTATGCTAAGAAGACTGTGCCCTCTAAGCTGGGACTTGTTTGTGGCTTTGGCAACAGGTCAGTCTGAGGCTTAACCATATTAGTCGCCCTACAGAGAAGTTAAAAGGGCCTAAAGCTTGAGGTCCTCTGGTCTCCAGTGTATCTTACTGGCTCAGTGCCAACTGGTACCTTTGCTTCTCAATGGATTTTCATCACAAAGTGAGGCTGAATTTCACAGAGCATTCACTTCCATAAAGAGTTGCTAAAGGTTAGAATGTATGTGTGTTAATTCATCCTTAATTTTACCCCTTTTTACATTCATGTCTCTTTCCGATTAAAAAAAACAAAACACAAAAAACACAAAACACTTGGCTATGCAATATGGTGTAGTGGTCCAAACATATTTTATGTAGCCCAACAGACACATTTTTCTGTCTTAAATAAAGGATTGTTTTCATTATTGTTCTTTCATATTAAATTTTATATAATTGTATATTGGTAGGTGAATTTTGAGATAGACATAATCATATTGGCGATTTGTCCCTAACAGTACCATTTTTGTTATTGATTCTAAAGGGATTGTTACATGTGGCAAAGGGGAAGGATAGTCAATGAACGGCTTTCAAACTAACAATTAGTAATTTAGGGACAGAGAAAGCAGTCACAATCTTTTAAAAAGACATGTTTTGAATCTCAGAAAATAATAACCTATTGGTTGCATGTTAGAATTTCTCAAAGAGAAATGGTCCGTTTGTATTCTCTGGAGCCAAAAGGAAAGAATAATTATCTGAGAAGTAAATTGAGTGCTGAGTAACACTTTTCCTGTTCATTGATGTATCTTAAAACTTAAAATAGTCATTTCTCTTATTTTGTACTATGTCTTTTTTCACACACCAAACACTAAATGAAGTTAATAGATTGTATAGCAATGCCAAGACAGGTAATAATTTACATGTTCTTTTTTGTATATAAAAAATCAATATTATGTATTAGAAACCCTGTGGCATGCTGACACAGAAAAATCCATGTTCAAATCAGTTTTTGTACAGACAAATGACCTCTTATGTGAACCAGACAATGATTAGCCAACATATTTTCTGATTATATTTCTAAACTAGAACCTACAGAAATAGATGAGCTGTGACAATTTTCATTTAAAAAAATATAATTACAGATGAGATAAGCTTTGGGAAAAGATTTGAAAGACATTTCTTTTTTCTTTTTGCAGTGAATGCTTTCTAAATTTTCTTAGAAAATAAACTCATTACTTTAATTTATTAAGCATGATCTCTTTCAAGACTTATATGTTCTTGATGGCATTTAAATTTTGCTAATAGCAAGAAATAGTTGAACTACTAAGAGCAAACAAATATTGTACACTTGTAAAATCTTTTCTTATGTGCCTAATTATTGTAACAACATGGGTGGGCAGAGCTGAGACCAGGTATGAGTATCCTTGTTTTACTGATAAGAAAATTGTGTTTCCCAAATGATAGGTGATTGGCATTGCAAGCTCCAATAGAGTGGCCGGAGTTCTCTGTGATTTTATTCATGGTCACCAAGTCTTTATTAAGGTGC
>NW_005871121.1:2699543-2701620 GCF_000147115.1 Myotis lucifugus
AATGCGCCATGCCATGATGCTCATTATTGTGCAGGAGTGGTTTCAAGAACATGAGGGAGACTTTTCCCTTGCTTTAGGTGGCCCCCACAAATCACCAGATCTCAATCCAATTGAGCATTTGTGGGACGAAGTTAAAAGAGCCATCAGGCAGCTGGTTCCACAACCATCATCTCACAGAAACTGGACAGTGCTATTCATCAGGCATTGGTGTCAGATTTCCTCGCATCACCTTTCAACATCTCGTGGAGTCAATGCCAAGAAGAATTGCTGCAGTATTGAAGGCAAAAGGTGGCCCCAATGAAGTACTGATGGGGTGGTCATAATAATCTGGCCACTCACGTTCAAATACATCCCATATTCAAAGGCTGTTAAATCGAGTTGTTTACCCATATCTTCAGAAAAAAATCACTTCTACTGTCGTGGTAAACAACCTGCTTCCCTATTTATAATGGTCTGGCCCTCTAGCAACTTCAGCGGGAAATTATAGCTAATTTGCCTACAAACGTCAGGTGGTCATAATAATCTGGCCACTCAGTGTATAAGTAAACTAGAGGCCTGATGCATGAATATTCGTGCAAGAGTAGGCTTTCCTTCCCCTAGCTGCCGGCACCAGCTTCCCTCCAGTACCCAGGACTCAGGTTGGCTTCCCTCCAGCCCTGGCTTTGTCAGGAAGGATGTCCGGAATGACTTCCGGAAGACGTTTGGTCTAATTATCATATTACCCTTTTATTATTATAGATAAGTCTATAATTTTTTCTCTTTTTCTGTCATTGTCTGATTTTGATAGTAAGGTTATTCTGGCTTCATAAAATGAATTGTGTAACTGTCAAACATTTTGTATAATGTATATTTTATTCCAAACACTTTGTATAAATGTATATTGATTTCTTTGGATTTGCTATGGTCTAGTGTTTCCTTGTGAGTATAGCATGATGATTTGATTTCTTTAATGTTATAGTTCTACTTGTTTCTAAAACATTTCTTCTTGAGTTATTTTTGTTAGTTTGTATTTTTCTATAAAATTATTCTTGTTAATCTACATTTTCAGGGTAATTGGTATATTAGTTTACTATTGCTGCTGCAACAAATTACCACAAACTTAGTGGGTTCAAACAACACAAATTCATTGTCTTACAGTTCTGGAGGTTAGAAGTCTAAAATGGGCAAGTAGGGGCCTTTTCCAGGTTCAGTAGGTTCCCAGCATTACTGGGCTCATGGCCCCACTTCAGTCTAACCCTCCTGCCTTCCCCTGTGACTTCAAGGGCCCACCTGGATAGTCCATGATACTCTCCCCATCCCGAACTCTTTATAACTGAACCACAACTGCAAAGACCTTTTGCCATGCTCACAGGTGTTAGGAATTAGGACGTGGACATCTTCTGGAGGGCCATTATTCTATCGACTACAATTGGCATAGTTTTCATTGCACTTTAGCCTGTCTCTTTAGATGCTGCCTTTTTTTCATTTCGAAAAGTGTTTATCTCTTCCACTGTCACTTTCTCTCAAACAATTTGCATATTCGCCCACTTTAATAACTACACCCTGACAGCTGTGGTGGGAGTATGGGGTTCATTATAAAGGTTGGAAAGGCACGGTCAGCCGTGGTGACACATTTGTGCAAGTGAATTTCCCCCCATCTCCCATCTCCCGCTACTTCATCAAGCAGAACTACTTGCATTATTGTTCTGGATGGTGCTAAGCAGCGCCTGGTAGACTGCTTCCTAACCGCCTTCGAGGTCAGGGTGGATACTGAGCATTCGCACCCTGCATCCCACGCTGGAAACTGTCCATTCTCTCCGAATGAAACCTCGGAGCTTCCTTTCTCTCCCGGAAAACCCGAGGAGGTGCGCGCCTCGCTGTACTACCCGCGGGGGCCGAGGCCTGGGCATGCGCACGGGCCGCAGCGGATTGGCAGCGCTCGCTCGCCCCTCCCCCCCCCCCCCCGCCCCCACCCTCCCGCCTCCCGGACCGGTCGGGCTGGTTCCCACACCTGGGGAATGAGCACGTCCCACCCGTCCCTGGCCCCGAGCGGCTCAGGATCCGCGCCTCCGCCCTCCTTCCCGACCGGCTTCCAGCT
>NW_005871121.1:2704544-2705990 GCF_000147115.1 Myotis lucifugus
TTTTTTTTCTTAAATTATCAAAATTAGGAGTAATATTTTATTCAACAAAGGAAATCTGCCTTTCTTTGTCAGTTGGCCTCATGATATATTAATAACCTCCTAAATTAGTTTAAGTGTCTTTGGCTGTCTGCCATGCTGTCCCATCTAAACTCTCATATCATTTCTTGTTTCTTTCTGTTTCCGTCTCAATTTCTCAATACTTTCATTTATTTTGTATGAATGAGCATAAGCAAAAATAACACTTTGGCCATCCGGGGACAGAATTTATTTAACATTCTCAAAGTATATATGTTTGCCATTTGCCATTGGCTATTTTAAGGGATTGACTCTAAAACTAGAAGATTTTTTTTAAGAAGAGGGGCATAGAATAGGTTCTAAACTTTGGAAACAAAATTTTTTTCTGCGTAAAATGTGACTGTTTCACCCTACAGCTAGTGTCCTGCACTGTTATTATGGCAGTTGGAATGTGCTCTTTAAATGGCCTCTCTTTAAACACCAGCTCTTGGAAGGAGCCCAAGTGCTTTGCTGCCAGTTGTGTCTTTAGCCAGCTGGCCCTTGATTTCCTCCATTCATACTGCTTGTTTCATTTATGGAAGCAGAAGAAGGGAAACTGTAAATATCCCGGAGCCCCTGATCCCGTCTGGCACCAGGGCCAGTGACACTATGTTCAACATTGTCCCAGGGCCTAAGGCTAGGGGATAAGTACACAGAAACAGTACCTACTTAGAAGGACCAAGACAAGAGACAGTAAATAAGACCCTGTGTTATCCTGGCAGGGATCAGATGCAGAATCAGGCCGTGCTTGCTAAATCAGCTGCTCCTACTTTACCAGGATCCAGGATTTCTCTTGTTGCCAAGCTCCAAGGAACCCTGAAATATCCAGTTTATTTGGTAGACCATTCAATGTTGAATTGCAGAGAGGTAGTTGAATTTATGTTGGTGAATATGTGTCTACCAATTGCCTTTTCAAGGTCAATTTCAACTTAAAATTTCTTTTGTTTAAGAATGTAGAAGAAATTAAAATATGTAAAGAAGAGGCAACAGTAAACTATAAAATAAACAGGAGAGTTACTCCAATAAAAGGCATATGTATTGGACATGGAGAAACCTTTATCATTAGAGGAAATAGTAATAAAGAAGACAGAAAAAAAGAAACTGGGGAAAGAAACATTTTTACCAAAGTTCTTGAAAAAAAAACTTTAAAAGTAAAGAATTCCATCTGAATTCACACAAAAATTGGTTAAATTAATGAGACCTATAAATTGTGAGCAATGGTATTTATTATGTATGGGCTTTCATTTTCATTCTAATTCTAAGAAGTTTTAACAGATATCTCCTGTGATTTCATTTGTATTTCATCTTCCAATTTAATTCTCTGCTCCTTAAGAATACTTGTTTTTACCTCTTATTATTAACACTAGTGGCCCAGTGTGGCATGGAATTGTG
>NW_005871121.1:2706170-2707054 GCF_000147115.1 Myotis lucifugus
AACGTTTATTTTCTAAAATTGCCCAGTGCCTGGTCATATGTACTGGCCAGTCGGTTGGTCAGTCGGTTGTTCAGACAGATGTAGGGTCAGAAACTTAGCCTTTTATATATAAAGACTAGAGGTCTGATGCACGAAGATTCGTGTAAGAATAGGCCTTCCTTCCCCTGGCTGCTGGCACTGGCTTCCCTCTGGCACTCAAGACATGGGCTGCTTTGCTCCTGCCACTGCCAGGCATCTGGGACCGGGGCTGCTTTGCTCTGGCCGCTGTCGCCACCCACCGGGGGCATGCTTCGTGCCTGGTGTGTGTCCGCTGGGGTGGGGCATGCTCTGAGCTGCGCCGTGGCCGCTGGGGCTGGGGGTGGCACCCAGTCCCCTCCCGCCCATCTGCTCTCGCAGCTCCTCCTGAGCCGTCCTGATGCAGCCTCCTCCTGAGCAGTCGTGATGCCTGGCTAATTTGCATATTACCTGATTATATATATAGACTAGAGGCCCGGTGCACAAAAATTTGTGCACTCGGGTGGGAGGGGGGCGGTCCCTCAGCCCGGCCTGTGCCCTCTCGCAGTCTGGGACCCCTCGGGAGATAACGACCTGCTGGCTTAGGCCTGCTCCCGGGTGGCAGAGGGCAGGCCCAATCCCTAGGTGCAGCCCCTGGTCGGGCTCAGAGCAGGGCTGATTGGGGAGTTGGGGCACCGCCCCCCTGTCACACTCAAGGCAGAGTCGATGGGGAGGTTGCGATGCCACCCTCAGTCACGCTCAGGGTAGGGCCAATTTGGGGGTTGGGGCACCCGCCCCCCTGTCATACTTAAGGAGGGTCCGAAGGGGAGGTGTGGCGCCATCCCCTGTACCGGATAGAACAGGGCAATAGGGGGGTTGGGGCTCTGTAC
>NW_005871121.1:2707667-2741277 GCF_000147115.1 Myotis lucifugus
CCTGGATCAGGGTGGGGGTCCCCACTGGGGTGCCTGGCCAGCCTGGATGAGGGAATGATGGCTGTTTGCAGCTGGTCACACACCCTTCAGGGTGGGGGTCCCCACTGGGGTGCCTGGCCAGTCTGGGTGAGGGGCTGAGGGCTGTTTTCCGGCTGGTGGGTGACTGAAGCTCCCAACTGCTCCTTTTTTTCTTTTTTTTTTTTTTTTATTCTGGGCCAGCTTTAGCTCTGAGGCTTGGCTCCAGCTCTTAGGCCTCTGCTGCTGAAAGCAGGTATCTGGTTTGTTTGGGTTCTATAATCGAAACACTGTTTCAACTCCAGCTCTGAGATCCCGGCTGGCTGAAAGCAGGTTTCTGGGGTTTTGTTTAGCTTCTATATTTGTAACAATGTTTCAAACTGCAAGCTCAGAGGCCGGCAGCGGCAGGCAGGGAACGTTGGAGTCCTCCGTCACTGAAGCAAACAAGCCTCATGTTCGCTTCAAGCTGCCTGGCTGCCGGCCGCCATCTTGGCTGGCAGTTAATTTGCATATTGCACTGATTAGCCAATGGGAAGGGTAGCGGAGTGACACCAATTTGCATGTTTCTCTTTTATTAGTGTAGATGGTTATTTTTTGGTCTCTGTATTTTTTCTTCTTTATAGACCTACTTAAAAAAAGTTATTGGTACCAGGCTTTATTTTCCCTGGAGAAGCAAAGGTTTGGGGGGAAAAAGATTTACTAATTTTTTAATTGAAAAATTAGACTACAATATATATTTTTACTGTTAAACTATGAGTGAAAATATCAGTCTTTAATCTAAAATGTAGAATGTGTTCTCTACATTCCTACCTAATCTTATTTCTCTGAAATAATTTTATAATGTTTTATCATGCTTAGTGAAAATAATTACAGACAGTCCTCTCGACATACGTCGTTTCATGGTTATGTCGCCATCTCCCATTTATTCTATTTTATTTTTTTTAATATATTTTATTGATTTTTACAGAGAGGAAGAGAGAGAGAGATAGAGAGTTAGAAACATCGATGAGAGAGAAACATCAATCAGCTGCCTCCTGCACATCTCCCACTGGGGATGTGCCTGCAACCAAGGTACATGCCCTTGACCGGAATCGAACCCGGGACCTTTCAGTCCGCAGGCCAACGCTCTATCCACCGAGCCAAACCGGTTTCGGCAATCATCTCCCATTTATTTATTAAAAAAGAAAAGTTCTGTCATTTTGACATATGTACATATGTGCTTTATGTTTTTTATTATTTATTTACCACAAGTAAAGGTCAGGAATTGTTATCTTTCTTTTAAATTTTTTTACTGTTTCACTTCATTACTGCTGTGTATGTGCTCCATGTGAGTGATGTAGGTGCTTATGTAGGTGGATTCCGACTTACAGTGAAAATCATGCTATGTCGCACCGTAGGAACCGATCTCCCACTTAACCCAAGGACCTATTGTATTGGGCCACTAACAGCTTCATAAGTCCTGATTATGACAATAAGTACAGTCCAAAACCCAAAATAAAGCATTTCTGCCTCCAGGAGGCACTGTTATTTTCACAGAAGTCACAGAGATTTATTTAGAGCCTGTTCCATGTCAGGTTTCCCCCAAAACAGACCCTAATGTGGGAATTTGTTTGCAGGAAGTATGTTGGGTACACACTCAAGTTCAACACCTAGTAGGGAATGAAGCATGCGGGACTGGGCAGAAGGAGAAGTTGAACTGTGATGCAGATGCCACAACGACCACAGGGAGCTCTAGGTCTGAGGTGGCCCTGCCAAGATATCCTGAACTGAGGCCTGAGGGCCCACACTTTATGTCTCCTAATGGACCAGTCATTAGATACAAGTGGCTCCCAGAAAGGGGGCACAACCTTGAGCTGAGTGGATCTCTTTGGTCAAGGGCAATTTCTAAAGAGGGATGCATTTAAAAGCCATCAACCACCAGTAGTACTAGTGGTTGGGTGAATCAGCACTTTATTAGGGCAGCAATCTGGGTGGGGAACCACAGCCTTCACCACAGTAGCTTTTGAATTATCATGTTAAATTGTAATCAGATGGCATTTTAATCCAACTCCTTGATCTTAAAGATGAAACATGAGATTCAGAGAAAAGAAATGACCACCCTAAGTATATATACCTACTCAATGGCAATCAGATTCTTTGTCTCAACATTTGATGTTGATGTTTACTATTAGACTAACGTCTTTGAGGCAAAAGGGTTCCTGGAGTACATTCATTTTTATTTCTGTTCTTTGGCATCTTTAAAAAGTATTTCTATATCCAATAGATGATAATAAAATAATAGACATCAATTGGTATATGATGGCATTTATAGCTTCTTATATTATTACCAGAGGCCCGATGCACAAAAATCGTGCAAGAGTAGGCCATCCTTCCCCCAGCTGCCGGTACCAGCTTCCCTCTGGCACCCAGGACCCAGGATTCCTTTGCAGCCCCTGCTTCATCTGGAAGGTCGTCCAGAAGGACATCCGGTCTAATTAGCGTATTATGCTTTTATTATTTTAGAAGTTTCATCTTGTTTCTCATAAATGGACAATAAGGTTCTATAGTTGTTAGCTCATTAAATTTTTTTGAAATTGCAATAACCCTAGACAACTGCACTTTAAAAAAATAATTATTTTCGTGATCAAATAAAGTTCTATAAGTTATATTTTATGTTCTTAAAATCACAAAGTGTTTTAGATTAGTGAAGAACATTACAACTTTAAACAATTGAAGGTTTAAATAAATCAAACATTTGTTTAAGCTTTCTCCAAAGCCCATCTCTTCCCAATCATTTTCCTTTTGACCACAAAACTTATAAAAATGATTTGAGATTGTATCTCCTTTTATTATCTAGCTTTTGTCTTTTCTTCATTTATATTTATTTTATTTGTTTGCTATTTTCCTTTCTTTCTTTTTTTATCACATACCCTCTTATTTATTTACAATGTATGCTTTACCATTTTTTTCTGTTTTCATGTTATTTTTAATATTTCTCATTTTAAAATTTTATCCATAATTTATTTTTATTGAGGTATTATTGACTAAAACATTATATTAGTTTCAGGTATACAACATAATGATTTGATATTTATATACATTGTAAAATAATCATCACAACAGGTCTAGTTAATACTTTTCACCTTACATAGTTACCAATATTTTCTTGTGATGAGAACTTTTAATATTTACTTTCTTAGCATCTTTCAAATATGTGATACAGTACTATTACCTATTATAATCATGCTGTGCATTACATCCATAATTCATTTATTTTATAACTGGAAGTTTGAACCTTTGACCCCCTTTAATCATCTCTTCCACCCTGCACCTTACTCCTGCCTGTGGCACCCGTCAATCAGTTTATGACTTGGTTTTTTTAATTTTGGGTTTTTTGTTTTGTTTTGATTCCATATATGTGTAGTCATGCAGTATTTGTCTTTCTGTGTGACTTATTTCACTTAGCATGCCCTTGAGACCCATCCATGCTGTTGCATATGGAAAGATTTTATTATTTTTTATGCCTGAATAATATTCCATTGTATGTATGTATGTGTGTGTGTGTGTGTGTGTGTGTGTGATATATATATATCATGTCTTCTTTATTCATTTAGCTGTCAATGGATACTTAGGTTGTTTCCATTATCTTGGCAATTGTATGCTGCAATAAACATGAGGGTGTATATATCTTTTCAATTTAGTACTTTAGTTTTCTTTAGATAATTTCCCAGAAGTGGAATTGCTAGATCATATGGTAGTTCTATTTTAAAGTGTTTGAGGAACCTCCATACTGTTTCCCATAGTAACCACAATTCATTTTGATTGATCTTTACAAATCTCCTCTTTTGCATTATTTTCATTTTTTTACCACAGTTTTTATTATTTTTTTATTTTCTGCAATGCGAGGATTAGCATAATCTTAAAGAGGTAGTGGAATTTTGGGGAGAGTTGGGTTTGTATAGAAAAATAGGAGACATTACTTCAGCAGAAATTATACTTCAGCAGAAATTATAGATCTTTGCAATTTGCATTCAACTCTTCTTTTTATTTCGATTTGTTGACATAGGCTTGAGGAGAACACCCAATCTCCAGGATCTATCACTATAAAGTTTTATCATATTTAATATTGCTTTGAGTGGAAATATACTGGGAACACTTGTAGTTGCTAACTTCTTCCTTTTCTTAATCCTCACTGGAGAATATTTTTTCCATTGATTTTTTTTTTTTTTTTTTTTAGAGAGAGTGGAAGGAGGGAGGAAGGGGGAGAGAGAATGAGAGAGAGAAACATGGATATGAGAGAGACACATCGATTGGTTACCTCCAGAACATGCCCAGACTGGGGCCTCAGGGATTGAACCTACAACCCAGGTATTTTTCCTTGACCAGATATCAAACCCAAGACCCTTCGGAACTCAGGCCAATGCTCTAACCATTGTCAATGCTGGCCAGGACTAACTGCTTCCTTTTTATTCCAGGATTATGATGCTTTGTGGCTTAGTGATAAGTCCCATAAGGACCAAGGGCAGATGGAGTGGTATGAAAGGAAAATAGGAGAGAAGGCATCCTAACATACGCATTATTTTAAACTGGTTTATGAGATAGTCATCAGACAAAAAACTATACTCAAATCAAGATTTATATGTGGAGAGAGAGAAAGGGGGAAAGATAGAACTAGAGTTAGGGATTAAGATAGAGACAGAGATGAGATAGAGATAAAGATAGAGATATAGAGATAGAAAGAGAGAGAGACAGAGACAGAGAGAGAGATGGAGTAGAGGTCTGGATTACAGTAGAAGAATGACAGAGGAGTTTCCTATCACACCATCTAACAAATGGTAAAAGCCAATATTCAGGCAATGAATGTGGCAAGTGAAATAGCTTTTTGCTCATTACTTGATGGAAGCCAACCAGAGTCCATGTATCCTCTGATACAGATCCACTGCTAAATATTTATTTCTTTGGACTTTAATGGGAGGTTTTGAATTATATAGACTCTTTAGTTTAAAGAGGTCACACCTTCACGGTGTGTGGTAGGGCAGAAGACATCAAATAGTTCTAAGATAATTCCAGCTCTAACTGTATTTTTTACTTTTACTTGGATACAGATTCCTGCGTGAGGGTGGAAAATGAATAAAGGGAATGCATTTCACCAGGGTCTCTGGACTAGAAATGATTTGTGAAAGGTCTAGAATCTCTTGTGATGAAAAGAGCCAGTTTCTCCCAGTGGCTTTAGAAATACTGGTTTTAAAGTGAATGAAACAAATGGACCTTTCATTGCTTTAAAGATTGTAGTTAGCACCAATGGGTAAGAAAGGAAGGTACTGAAAGCAGAAGATGATGGTACAACACAGGTAGGCAATTCTTCACAGGTTTCCCTTGAGTCCCTACATTCATGTAATAGCACATTGCTCTTGGCAGATGGTAAATTTGCTTGAGTGTTGGATTAGCCATTAGGTATTCTAATGGACTTTTAAGTGGAAACATACAGTTTTATGAGCAATTTGAAAGTTACTAATATTCTCAGGGAAAATAGACTCAGTGTGTGAGAGTGGTGCTTAAAAAATATTTAATGCTTTCCATTAATCCCTTTATAATTATTTTCTGCATACCCATGCAAATGAAAATATTTAGCTGATAACTCCTGCAGAAAGGAAAAAAATGCTATAGAGTTTGCTCTTATTTATAATTCCATTCATGAACAGTGTATGGTGAAGTTTACTGAATTTGGGTTCCATGTAAGAAATAAAAGCTTTATGATATTCAAATGTGAAAGTCAAATAATTTTTTCAACTGTTGATTGTAAGAAGAATGTCATACTTTTCTACAGCTTGTAAATGAGGTAAAAACAGGAAAATGATTTTTCTTTATCTCCCTTCTAGAAATACTAGTTGGCATTCAGTTTTTAAGGATTATATATAGAACAGCAGCACCCAATAACTAACTAAAGAACAGTTTGAATAATTCATTTTTTATCATCCCTTTCTATATATGTCATCATTCATTCATTTATTCACTATACATTCATTCATCAAATATTTATTGGGCTTCTTTTTTCTATGATAGACACTATGTTAGGAGGGGACTGGAATGGAAGGGGGAGGGGAAGAGCTGAAAAAGTCTCCAGCGATGACTAACATAGATGAGTCACTGCTACTAATGTTATGGGAAAGTAAAATAATGTCTTCCCACGTGATGAAAACTATAATAAAGGTTTAAACAAGGTGTTATGGAAGTTCACGAAAGGCCATGGAATAGGTCAGCTCACAATTGTACCTGGTTATGATCAAAGACAAATTAAAGTGAAAACTGTGCTCCCTCTAATTCTTTTTGAATAATTTTTTTTACAGTTAGTCTCATAAATGCCATACATCCTAGATCTGTGGTGAAAAGTTACATCAATGAAAATATTTTAACTCTTGTATTCTTATTTTCTCAACCTTTCCTGGCATAGGAGAGCTATAAGAATAATTGGCAAAATTATTTAATTGATATGACAGTCTTAGAAATTTTTTTAATAAAAGAGTTATTCTAAATATTCTTAACTATTTAATTATTGTTTAGAATATAATTTCTGAGATAACCATCCTTATTAACCATACTAGAGGCCCGGTGCACAAAAATTTGTGCACTGTGGGGGGGGTCCCTCAGCCCGGCCTGTTCCCTCTCGCAGTCTGGGACCCCTCGGGGGATGTCCACCTGCTGGTTTAGGCCTGCTCCCTGGGGGATTAGGCCTAAGCTGGCAGTCAGACATCCCTCTGGCAGCCCAGCAGCCCTCAGGGGATGTCCACTTGCCAGCGGGGAGCAGACCTAAGCTGCAGTCGGACATCCTTAGCGCTGCTGAGGAGGCAGGAGAGGCTCCCACCACCACCGCTGTACTGGCAGCTGTCAGCCTGGCTTGTGACTGAGCAAAGCTCCCCCATGTTGGAGGACGCTCCTCCTGCATTGAGCGTCTGCCCCCTGGTGGTCCATGTGTGTCATAGTGACCAGTCATTCCCAGTCTTTCTGCTGTTAGGGTCAGTTTGCATATTACCCTTTTACTATATAGGATAGAGGCCTGGTGCACAGGTGGGGGCCGGCTGGTTTGCCCTGAAGGGTGTCCCGGATCAGGGTGGGGGTCCCACTGGGGTGCCTGGCCAGCCTGGGTGAGGGACTGAGGGCCGTTTTCAGGCTGGCCGGCGACTGAAGCTCCCAGCCTCTCCTTTTTTTCTTTTCTTTTTTTATTCTGGGATTTATTTACCTTCTATAATTGAAACTTTGTTGTCGTCACTGGAGCTGAGAGCCGGGCTCCTGCTCGCTCCAGCTCTGAGGCCACGGCCTGCTGAAAGCAGGTATCTGGGGTTTGTTTAGCTTCTATAATTGAAACTTTGTTGCTTTCGGGGCTCAGAGCCGGGCCGTGGCAGGCGGGGAACCTTGGCTTCCTCCATCACTGGAGCAAGCAAGCCTCCTGCTCCCTTCAGCTGCGTGGCTGCCGGCTGCCATCTTGGTTGGGTTAATTTGCATATCTCACTGATTAGCCAATGGGAGGCATAGAGAAGGTACAGTCAATTACCATGTTTGTCTATTATTAGACAGGATAGGACATTAATTAAATCAAATTTTAAAATTTTATTTAAATGACTAGCTTATGTAGCAGTGTAATAATAGTACATTAAATTGAGTCCCTTCCTTCTGAAAATCTTAATGGCATTCCTATTATTTAATTTGACCTTAGAGATCCTAGGAAGAAAGGCTGACTAGTGAGATATTTTAGACCCTGTCATTGAGTGGTGGGAAGGAGAACATGAAGAATGCTTTTCTAAGAATTGGATTAATCTCTCAAGCACACAGTCACGGTGAGGACTTATCCTGAGTTCCTGAGGGCTGTCAAGTGTCAAGGTATCTGTCTACAAAGCATCCTTCAAGAGAAAAGAGGAATCGAATATGTCTGCAGAAGCAAAATAGATCTGAGCTTATATGTCTACCCAAGGTGGAGTAGGTGTGGGTCTACCTTGTCCTTGGCCCTTAGGCTGCCTGGTTCTTGATAGAATGTTTCCACCTCTAATAGCTCTTCCTGTGTGCTGCACCTCTATTCAACAGCGTCCTGTTGGCCACACAGGGATCTGTGTTTGGGATGTGGACTGTGGGGAGACAGATGGACTGGCTGCTGTGCAGTGAGGTTTGTCTCTGTCACTGCACTTCTTCTCTCATCCCCAGGGTTCCTCCTGTCCTTTTACTTCCTAAGAATTGACCTGCCAATGTCCCATAATTAACTCAACTTTATTGCCAAGACTAACTCTTAAGTATCCTAATTAGAATGGTAGTCTTTGTGCCAGAAGAGATGATCTCATCTAAAATTTCAAGGTGGAGAGGAGAAAGGGATCGCGGCAACCTCAACTATGGGGTCTTTCCATTGGCAAAGTAGGTATACTTTCCATTAAGCCCAGAATATAATCACAGTACCAGGCTTATTCTTGAGACAGAATATTTTTAGTTTGTGAATTTATAGTAGTTTTCAGTGTTACTTGTCAGCACATTTGAGTGGTTCATAGCATTAATGAGGCTAAGGTCATTGATTTGACCTCTGCCTGGAGTGATTCGTTTTTATTACATCTATGACTATGCTTAGGGCCACCCTTTTACTCCCTCCTCATCATTTTCTACTTTCTGCCTTTCCTCCTACTTTTACTATCTTCTCCTTGGGGCAAATCCATATAGGAAAAACATCCTGTTAATCAATTGACAACAAGTTGTGAGATTAAGAGATATTTGTCTTTTGTAAGAGGTTTGAATGAGCATGAGTACTACTTCTGGATAGACTATCAAGAAAATTTACAGAGAAATTTTGTCTTCAAATATGGTTTATCAATATCTTTAGATCATAATTACACAAGCACAAATGGAGGAGGCCAGCTCTAATTTTGTTTTCAGTGTAGGTTCACCGTCATGCAAATCAATGTCATTAGATAGAGGGAAAACATTTGTTACTTATTCTTTAGAAACTCATCAGAATCCCAAGGTAAAAAAACCTGAAATTCTAGGTAACTTGATGATTGATTAGAAATATCATAATAATACCAAGCATTGAAAACTGGACCGTGGGTTGGGGTAAATATTATGTTTTGAAATGAATATGGAATATATAACTCCCTTAAGACCTGTTGTTTTCAATAGATGGCTTTTTCATCTTAGGACCCATGATATTAACCTTGCTTCATTTGCATTTTTATACTAATGAGCATTTGATTATACTTATAATTAAATCACAACATTTTAGATGAGTTATAGTAAATATCTTTTTTTTACTACAAAGAAATATACTGTTACAAAAACCAGAAGTCACAATTGGTAAGAAACCTTATGTCAAGGTTCGACTATAACAGTAAAGAAAGATTTGCAGAATCAAGACAAGTTTGGGGGTGATATATTGGCTTTTAAATAGTCTCAATTGTTTTTAAAATAAGCAAGAGCATTTTACCAGGCATCAGCAAGACAGAGGAAGGTGGAGAATGAGGCAGTAATGACAGTTAATGCCTTCAAAATATTTTCCCCCGTGACATTGAGATCATGTATAGGTGAAATGGATTGGGCACCATTGAGATAAATGGACATTTAGGAGATGTGGGTGTGTTGGATGGAATCTCAGTGGTGCTGGTAAAAGGAGAGTGGCCGTGAAGAGCTCTATTTCATTTCAGAGATGTGTGCTGCTGGGAGGGGTGAGGCACATCACGCCCACTCACTCTGTGTGCTTCGGAAACACTAGTGGAAGTGTGTCACTGCCATAGGATCATGATTTGCACGCGCTCGGAAATAAAGACCTTTAGAGAAAGGCCATCTCGTTCAAAGCTGTCTGATAAACAGTGGCTCTGAAAAACACGCTGTCCCCACTGGTGCTCAAAGCAGTGTCTCTTCCTGGGGAAGTTGCCCTAAAGTGCCGAAAGGAACAGGATTATGGAACATGCAGGAGGAAGCCAAAGGCATATAAGCTGCAGCCATTTAGAGTTTTCAAAGGAACAACCCTACCCTGTGCTCCTCCTGCTTCTTTTCCTGACTGATTGTTAGGCCTGTAACTACGGACTCATAATAGATAATCATTCATGGCCCAAATGAATGGGTTTCCTTAACAATAATGCCCTTGTTTGCAGAGTTACTTGTAAACAAAGGATAGCACAGAAATAGATGCACTTAAACATCTTTTTGAGGTAAAATATGTTAGGCTAGAGTACAATTGTCATGAGTTTGGTTAGAAATTTCCCTATTTTATAAAAATCAGCGTATTCCAGTGGCTTTGCTGTACTTAAAGCATGTAGATTTAATTTCATATGAAAGAAATTTTGCTTAGAAGTACATTGGTCTAGCCTTGCTGGTGTGATTCAGTTGTTGAGCGTCGTCCTATGAACCAGGAGGTCACGGTTCGATTCCTGGTCAGGGCACATGCCTAGGGTGCAGGCTCGATCCCCAATAGGGGTCATGTAGGAGGCAGCCTATCAATGATTCTCTCTCACCATTGATGTTTATATCTCTCTCTCCCTCTCCCTTCTTCTCTGAACTCAATAAAAATATATATATATTTTTTAAAATAACTACATTGGTTTATTTTATCCCATTAGAGTTATCACTAATTTCTATGAAAAGGTTTAGTAAAAGATACTCTTTATGTGATTAAGAATGGGACCTCATGTGATCTGTGTTTCTGTTTCACAGCTTCCTCTCATTCATAATACTTTCTTCTTTTTTAAATATTTTTAATCCTCACATGAAGACATACTTTTATTGATTTTAGAGAGATAGTAAGGGAGAGGGGGAGAGAGGGAGAGAGAGAGAGAGAAAGTGAGAGAGAAAGAGAGAAACATTGATGTGAGAGAGAAACATCAATCCTACCCTGGGTATGTGCCCTGACCAGGAATTGAACCCATGACCCTTTGGTACACTGGACGATACTCCAGCCAACTGAACCACACCAGCCAGAGCCACAGTGCTTTCTTATGTGTCTGCAGTAAGCTTCTGAGAAATGGAGCAACAGCTAACACAGGATCTTCATAGGTGAATGTCTTTCATAAAGTGTATGCTCTTTGTTCATATCTTTTTGAATGAACAGGGATTTAATGTAGCACCAGGTGAATATGGTGGACCAGGTTATCTCATGATGGGAGTTTGTCTGGCGTTAGAAACCTCACCAATTGGGAAGGCCATTTGACACAGGAGCTGCCGCTGTCCCACCGGAGAGCTCAGCTCTCAACTTTCCCTGCACCTGTGGGTGCCTTGAAGCCCCCAAGCCTCCCTGCTCCGATGCTGACCTGGCAGGGGCAGGGAGGAACATTACTGTTGTGACTCTGGGATAGAACACCTCTGTTTGAAAGAAAGACTTTAGAGTTGTTTATTTTGATTCTTCCTGTTTCTGTGTTTTGATGCCAATCCCCTGAAAATGCTCAATATCTTAGTTTCCCCTGTAGTTAAACATTTCTACTTCCAGTTTTCCTCTGACGTTGAGGCTCAAAATTAATAGCCTCGTCTATTCAAAGTGTTTACAGTTCTGCTTTTGTGGATGTTAATTATTCCTCCCATTGCAGTTTAATTAATAAGAGATTGCATCTTACTCATTTCATCTCTCAGGATGTTGCTTCAAAGAACTAACCATCTAAGCTAGTGCTTAACAGCCTCACTCCCAAGAGCATATCTCGTGGTGATATTGAATTTTAGCAATCAGATATGGTCATTAAATGCAGAAGATCCAGTATCCATGATACAGTTTTATAATTATATATAATTGCACCATTCATCTTGGTAGAATTTCTAATGAGCTGTATGTAAACAAGTATATTTAAAAATTGTGATAGAAATATTTTCATGTTACCCCAACATTTAGCAGTTTTAATTACGTGGATACATTTCATATCTGAGTAAGCAGAAATTAGCCCATTATCCATTATCCAAGTGATTTTTATCAATTAATATCTGAGGAATGCAGTTTATTCTTTACAGATGTTTAAAGCTTTCTGTGAATGTTTTGGGAAAGTACTGAGCAGGGACTTTGTACCTTTATGGTTCTCTCACATCATAAAATTGAGTGCATACGTGAATTTATGGGAAAAAATATGTGAAGTAAAAACACTGCAGGCAGTGATAGCAGGAGGGAGCAGATAGAGATCTAGGACTGGCATTGGGCTGAGGTTGCTGTGGCAACTGCTTTGTAAGTGCTGTCTGCATTTGGGGCAGCATTTTCCTTAGAGCAGCGGTTCTCAAACTGTGGGTCGCAACCTCTTTGGTGGTCGAACGACCCTTTGACAGGGGTCGCCTAAGACCATCCTGCATATCAGATTTTTACATTATGATTCATAACAGTAGCAACATTACAGTTATGAAGTAGCAAGGAAGATAATGTTATGGTTGGGTCACAACATGAGGAATTGTATTTAAAGGGCCAGAAGGTTGAGAACCACTGCCTTAGAGGCTCCTTTAACAATCTCTCTGGAGCTCTTGTGACCTTCCTGGACAGTTCACCCTCTTTCGGCTGGATCTTGATGACAGAGAATACCATCAGAGAAGTCCAATTTGAAAATAGGAAGCTGGAAGCAGGAGCTTCCTGAAATTAGTCTATGAAAATTGGGGAAATCGAGGTTCCCTCAACCAATGAAGCATCAAGAGTATTACAGATCAGACATGTCAGGTTCTGACTCGGGACTACAGCTTTTGGAACTGAGCATCTTCAAATGGAAACAGTGGAGAAGAGTTGCTGAACAAAACGGTGGAGCACATGTAAATCTTGCTTAAAATGTGTCCTGGCTTTTGTTATCATGTGAAATGAAATACACACAACCCAAGGAAGCCCTGTTTTGCTTTCCGAAGCAGTGAACATCTTCTAAGTAAGAGTGAATGTGTAGCACAGCTAATGATATCTAGGAGTGGCCATCAAACGCACCAGTCTTAATGTATGTCCACCCACATTCATTTGTTATTACTTCTCAAGAAATGCTTTGCCACTGACGTGTGGTTATGTATGAAAATGCTAGCTAGCTCTTGTGATAATTGATCCAGATTTTAAATCTCTAGATTTAAAATTAGGGAGAGTAATTGGGAAGAAGATGCTATCCCGGGTGTGTTCTTTGTAAGTAATGACAGAAAACTACCAAGAAAATAGGTGTTTTGAGCCTCTGAGAGATTGCCTCTCTTTAGAGTCGCTGGTATTTTTATGTCACCAAGCTATTCTTTTCATAGAAATGTTATTCCAAATTTAGAAAGAGTGCACAGCAGCTTTGTAGCTTTGTCTTTGTGGACTGAGTCGAGATATAGAGTGACAGGGAAACGTGCAGACACATATGCATTAGTGAAGTCCCACAGAAAGCCATGCTGAGGATTTGTGCATATTTGATAATTTGGCAATTTTTGTTTTGTTCTACATTTTTATAGGAAAATGAATCAAAATATTTCAAAAGCTAAAATGTAAATGAAAAGTTTCAAAAAACTCTAACATAGAATTTCTGCAATTTCTACATAATATTGTTTGATGTAGACTTTCAGAAAATGCCAAGTCCTTCTCAGATTTCCATTCAAATGTGACAATTACTGATGTTAACAATATATAATCTGACCATAGACAGTGGCACAGTGTAGATTTCAATTTTGTTGTTGTTAATCCTCACTTGAGGATATTTTCCCTCTGATTTTTAGGAAGAGTGGGAGAGAGAGGGAAAGACAGAGAGGAAGATCAATGTGAGAGAAACACAAGGGGTGGTTTGGTTGCCTCCTGCATGCACCCTGATCAGGGCTGGGGCCAGGGAGGAGCCTGAAACCAAGGTTCTAGTATGTGCCCTTGACCGAAATTGAACCTGGGACCCTTTGGTCTGCAGGCTGATACTCTATCCACTGAGCCAAACTGGGTAGGGCTAGACGTCAATTTTAAAAATCGTTTTGAGGCCGAACTGGTTTTGCTCAGTGGATAGAGCGTCAGCCTGCGGACTCAGGGGTCCCGGGTTTGATTCCGGTCAAGGGCATGTACCTTGGTTGCGGGCACGTCCCCACTGGGGGGCGTGCAGGAGGCAGCTGATCAATCTCTCTCATCGATGTTTCTGGTTCTCTGTCCCTCTCCTTTCTTCTCTGTGGAAAATCAATAAAATATATTTTTTAAAAAAATCGTTTTGAGCTTTTGGCATCGATGCTAAAAGCTCAAAATAAATTTCCATCAAGGTGAACTTATTAATTTGAGGGTTAATTTTTAAAACATGAATATAAAGATGACTTCATTAGTCATATTAGATTGCTATTTCTTATATTGTTTATGGAATACTTTCTTTTGTTAAATAGGAATTGTGGTTATAAACTCCATCAAGACCTCTTGTTCTGCACTGACCTAGACCGTTGTTAGTCATATTAGTTCTTCATTTTTGCTTTTCGCAGAGTTAAACCCCTCATTATATCTCATTTCCAGACTGTCCTCACCACTAGGAGAACAGTCGGGGCATGGGTCCAATGTCCTTATTTTCCATATTAGAAGTGGTAGACACTGACTAATGTGTAGAGTGTAAGAAGAGGAGAGACAACTTGATGTTGGAACTCTCAGAATCCAGACAGCTTGCTGGATGCTGGAGCTGCAGGAGGAGACCATGACTTCTGCCCAACATCGTGTATGAGATTGAAAGCCAGGCTCTCTCTCTGAGCAAGGACTTCCGCCACCCGGTCGCCACCAAAACTGAGGTCATCTGGAAGTCATGGATGGTTTCTCTCCGTTTGGAACAAGAGAGATTGAAGAAACACCACAAAGATTTTCTGCTGAGCATGTGACTGCCCGGGCAGATGCAGAACGTGTTTGGGAAAGAACTGAATTATTCTTGGAATCTGTGTCAGGGGAAATTTGATTTGTTAGTTCGCAGGCCTGCCAACATAATCCTGCAGATCTTCTCTTTTCTTAATTGGAATGACATTGGGCAGCTATCAAAAACCTGCAAATAATTCCCCAAGATGTGTAACAGTGAAGAATTCTGGGGGAAATTTAGAACTTTACAGAAGAAAAATGTGCTTTTGCCACAAAGATGATAGGTATAATCATTTATAAGAAGCTGCTGGCTTTCACCAAAATGTAGCCCAACAGAAGATCACACAGAGAAGACAGGTGACATTTTTCTAAACTTTACTGAAGTTACTAAAAAAAAAAAAAGGATTTAACTGAACTTTCATGTAACAGTTACTACCATTAAGACCTTGCCTGTAGCTGAGACCATAGGCAAGCAATTATCTGGTGGGGATTTGTTGGTAATTTGTTTAAGAAAAATCCTCTTGACTCTGAATATTGTTCTGAAAATAAACTTATTTTCTGTCAAAAAAAAAAATCCACAAGGCAAGTTGCCATCGTTCTGGGGAGAGTGACAGCTTGAGTGCAGTACGTAAACAACTCATGTTTTGAGTGCTAAAATTGTTATCACAAATGGCTTTCCTTTTGTCAACATGATCCCTTTGAGTTCTAAAAAATTAGATATTTACATAATCTATATGTAGTCCTTGCCAAGGCATGACCTATAGCTGTGCTTCTTACACATTTCCACTAGCGGAGGGCAAAGTGAATGCATATGCCCAGGTGCCAAAGCATCCCATCTATGTAGGGAGCTTTCTTTTAGTCTCCTGTTTTCTCTTCATCTTTATGAATAGTTTACCTTCTATTTATTGTCCTTGATTAAATATATAAATAATGACCACATTTATTTATTTATTTTTAAATAATCCTTTATTGTTGAAAGTATTGCATATGTCCCCCATTGACCCCCACCAGCTTGTCCTCATCCCCCCCACCCTTGCCCTCACCGCCCCATTGTCTGTGGCCATGGGCCATGCATATACGCATACAAGGTTCTTGGTTGATTACCTCCCACACACCCACCCTCCCACACCTTCCCTCCAAGACTCCGCACTCTGTTCCCTGCTTCCATGTCTGTGGACCCGCTCTGTTCATCAGTTTATTTTGTTAGATCCCACTTATGAGTGAGATCATGTGATACTTGTCTTTCTCTGACGGACGTATTTCACTTAGCATGCTACTCTCCAGGATTAATGACCACATTTATTAAACATTAAATCACTTCCATTTCCCCCAAACTGGTTGAATAAATTTGATGCCCCCAGATGGTCACTGTGAGAACCAGCTTCCCCCTTCTTGGTTGACTATGGCCTACTTGAGTGAAAAAACTGCTTCTTATTCCTTTCTATATTCCCCAATATCTGGCAGAGCGCTGGGCATAGAGTCACTATTAATAAATGTGTGCTTGTGTTTAATGTATGCCTGTGTCCCCTATTAGAGTATATGTATGATGCTCAATAAATATTTCATATAGAATATTGGATGATAGTATGTTTACACTAGAAACATGTATTTTTAATCTTGTAAAAACCTCTGTGTGAAAAAAATATGTACATGTTTTTGGTTCTTAACTTTCAACTTGACGTATTGAGATGTCTAGACCATATGGGTGTAAGAGCAGTTCCTCTTTGAATATAGTGCTCTATGTAGTCAGCATCAGAGTTTTCAGATCTGAAGTTTTCCTGTGGCTGCGTATTTAGACATTCTATCTGATTTCTTTTTGGTTTTTTTCATGGTTATTTTTTATATCTCCTATTTTCTTTGACATCCCCTCACTATTCATATTTCTTTAAATTTGATGAGCATATGTATTTCATGATAATTGTACTTATGTCTGATTCTGTAATTTTTTTCCTTTGGCACATGAGCTCAGAGTGGTGGATTGTTTCTTGCATATTGTGATTTTTATTATTTATTTATTTTTAAATATGTATTTATTGATTTTAGAGAGAGAAGGGAGAGGGATAGAGGAGAAAAAGAAAACATCCATTGGTTGCCTCCCATACGCACCCCAACCAGGGACCAAACCACAACCTGGGTCTGTGCCCTGACCGGAATTGAACCAGTGACCTTTCAGTGCATGGGACTAGTGCAACCAACTGAGCCGCACCAACCAGGGCCATATTGCGATTTTTAATTGTGCGTTCACGTTCCCTGAAATTTTATCTGTGTGATTTCTTTGAGGCCTGGTTTTAAAGTGACTCCATCTCATTTTTCCAGTGGCTGGGACCGTTTTAAACTGCATTGTGGGTTTCTCTGAGCCATGTAACTGGTGTGATTTCTGGCTCTAGTCCAGCATCAATTCAGGCTTCTGGTTGGAATTTGCCCTTCCCCTTCAACTCCCCAATTCACCTAGAACCAAACCCTAAAACCCAGACAAGTTCCTCCACTATCTCGCTTGTTTTTTTTTCTCTTTATAATCATGAAAATGTCACTATTTGGGGCTTTCCAAATTCACAAGGAATCTTTGACCTAATCTCCATCACAGTGGCCACAGTTTTGTTTACTACCAATGTACTTAGGCACCTGGACCCATCCTTCTAGCTTAAATGACTTGGAAATCTCGTCAGGATTAGCAGATGCGTCTAGGGCAGGGGTGGGCAAACTTTTTGACTCGAGGGCCACAATGGGTTCTTAAACTGGACCGGAGGGCCGGAACAAAAGCATGGATGGAGTGTTTGTGTGAACTAATATAAATTCAAAGTAAACATCATTACATAAAAGGGTACGGTCTTTTTTTTTTTTTTTTTAGTTTTATTCATTTCAAATGGGCCGGATCCGGCCCGCGGGCCGTGGTTTGCCCACGGCTGGTCTAGGGCAAACGTGCAGCATGGGGTGGGGGTAGGGGTTGGAGCCCGTGGGTGGAGGGGGATGGAGGGGAGTTTACTGACCTGTTTGAAGTTTGTTTTCTCTTTGATGATGACCTCTAGAGAATTTCTCTTTTTTGTTTCCCATAGATATATGCAAAAAATAATATTAAAATACTTTCATTTATATTTAGGAGAAATTGGAAGAGATCTCTACTCTTATCTAGTTTATTGGAAACAATAGCTCTTGAATATCTGCTGTGTGTAAGGCATGCTAATGACCCTCACACTGGAAAACATGGCCATCCTCTTCGCTAATGACAATGGGAAACACTCAGTGATCCTTACTCCTTCTCCAGCCCATCTGGTGGCAGGCATTTTTATGATGACTGAAATTCTTGGGGTCTCTGTGTTCTTATCCTACGTAATAAAAGCTTAATATGCTAAGTGTCCGACAGTTCATTTGACCGGCTGCTATGACACTCACTGACCACCAGGGGGCAGGCATTCTGACCGGTAGGTTAGCTTGCTCCTGGGGTCCAGCTGATCAGGAGTGGGTGAGACAGACCAGACACACCCTGGAGCCCTCCCACTGTCCCTCCCCGGCCCCAATCATGCACCGATGGGGTCTCTGGTCCCAGCCTGCTCCCTCTCCTGTCCAGCCGGCCAGTAGCTATGATGTGCACTGACTACCAGTAGCAGATGTTCAACGCAGGAGCAGCAGCTCTTGGGTGACACAACCCGGAACCAGAGAGGAGGGAGACCGATTCCTCACAATTCCTCTCATACTCTGGGACCCCTGGGGGGAAGGAGAGGATGTTGGAGAGCCAGTTTCAGCCCAATTCCTGCAGGCCAGGGTGAGGGACCCTACCTGCCAGAGGGCCCCTGCTCACTCTGCAGATGCCCTTTGAGCCTGCCCAGGTGTGGCAGACTGGGGAGAGACGGCAGAAGGTTGGCTTCAGGGCATGTCCAGCCCATCTCACTCCGTCCTACCCTGCTGGCCACCATCTGGGACCTGCACCGGAAGGACTAATTAATTTCCTTTCAATGTGCATGAATCCATGCACCGGGACACTAGTCTACAATAAAATGGTGTTGCACTAAATGATCTTTACAGATCCTTCCAGAGCTAAAGTTTTTGACCCTATGGCCCTGAACCACTATATTTCCCCCCCCCCCTCATTTTCATTCTTCCTTCTTACAGTGATATCACCCCTATTCTGTGCTCCTCCCACAGGTTGCTTCGCTGGGAGTCACGACCTTCACCTTATGTGCTCTGTGTATAGACCGCTTCCGGGCGGCCACCAACGTGCAGATGTACTATGAGATGATCGAGAACTGTTCTTCCACCACCGCCAAGCTGGCTGTCATATGGGTGGGCGCGCTCCTGTTGGCGCTTCCCGAGGTGGTCCTTCGCCAGCTGAGCAAGGAGGACGTGGGCTTCAGCGGCCGCGCCCCCGCGGAACGCTGTGTCATCAAGATCTCCCCGGACCTGCCGGACACCATCTACGTCCTAGCCCTCACCTACGACGGCGCGAGGCTCTGGTGGTACTTCGGCTGCTACTTCTGTTTGCCCACGCTGTTCACCATCACCTGCTCCTTGGTGACGGCGCGGAAAATCCGCCAGGCGGAGAAAGCCTGCACGCGCGGGAACAAGCGGCAGATCCAGCTCGAGAGCCAGATGAACTGCACGGTGGTGGCGCTGACCATCTTGTACGGCTTCTGCATCATCCCCGAGAACATCTACAACATCGTGACCGCCTACATGGCCACCGGGGTTTCCCAGCAGACCATGGACCTGCTGCACATCATCAGCCAGTTCCTGCTGTTCTTCAAGTCCTGCGTCACCCCGGTCATCCTCTTCTGTCTGTGCAGACCCTTCAGCCGGGCCTTCCTGGAGTGCTGCTGCTGCTGCTGCGAGGAGTGCGCGCACAAGTCCTCCGCGGCCGCCAGCGAGGACAACGACAATGAGTACACCACCGAGCTGGAGCTGTCCCCGTTCAGCACCATCCGCCGCGAGATGTCCACCTTCGCCTCTGTCGGAACTCACTGCTGAAGGACACTGGGTCTGGTCCGATTTTTTATTTTATTTTTTATTTTCCTACCCTGGGAAAGTTTTTACTTCCTATTTTTTTCCTGACCGGGAAAGAAATGCAGACAAAAAGAGAGAGAACTATTAACTACTGTAGAACTGATTTTGCAAATTAATATTTGTGCTTGGAAAAGAAAAAAGGTTTATATTTAGTTATTGAAGAAGTCCGAGGAGGCCAATAGTTTTAGATAATTTTATCTGGTATGGTGCTAATATTTTCTTTGGGGAAAAAAAAAAGTCCTCGCACCCTAATGAATTGCTAATTTTCTTTCTTTTCAAAATATAATCGCTGTATGTTGATGATAGCCATGTGATTTTGTAGGTGATATTATGTTTGAGTTGTAATTGAAAGTATATTGTACATATATCATGAGATGATTTGTAGATAAGAGACATTCACAAAGTAGCACCAAATAAATGACACTTTATTCTTTAATACCATTGTCAATCTGCTTTTAACCAATTTTCAATAAATCTTTTAATTGCCTTAAATACACAATTACTGGTTCTATGCACAAGTTAAAAATGGCCTTATTGTTTTATAATTTTATTTTCCTTCAAGGCAGGTCATCACTGTGTTATAAAGTCTTCTTAATACAGTAGTACTATTTTATATGCATGGCTCAGAAAACTATATCATGTTAAAACAAATTGTATTTTAATATTTAGATACAGATGTAAAATTACTTCCAAATATTTACAAAATACAAATAAACAGACAGCAGAGTAGGAAGAAACTATCTTTTTTTATTATTTTTTTTAAATTTACCTTTCAACTAGCATGTAGACCTGTAGGGTTTCCTATAAGGAATAATGAGCTGAATTAAGGACTAAAATACAATGCACTCGTCACCCACTTCCCTCTGAACACTGACCTTGCAGCGCTGTGACTCTCTTGGGAAGCACTCTGAATACTAATTTTCCTCCTTTTAAACAATGAACTTGATTAAATCTGTGTGATCTCATGTCTTTAAGTAGACTGAAAGTACAGTAGTGGAGTAATAAAATATTTATATATCTTGATTAGAACACTTGAATATTCAAATGCTCCCTTTGAATTGGCATTCCGCAAACTTCCAACAAAAAACAAACCCTCTCCATCTGAAGACTTCGAATTCCTTAAGGAGTTCAAGTTGCAGCAGCTGTGCAGGATGCCTGCCAGGTGGGGCACATGTCTAAATCAGAGGGCAGAGGCGGTGACCTGGTGACACAGTGTGGCAGTGTGGCAGTGTCTGTGTGTTCAGAACAGTTATGTAGTGGAATCCAGTGTTCCGGCTGGAAACCGCCCTCTGTGCTTTCGGCACTGTTTGGCATAGCTGAGTAGCACCGTCTTTCTTCCAGGTTATAACGTGATGCTTTTTTAATCATTACACTTTAGTGCTAGAAAAATAAAGATACTTAATCCAGACTATTCATCTTTCACATGAAACCCAGGTTCTGACAGTGCCCAGGATACCTACTCCTTCTCAGTCAGTACTGTTCAAAGGGATTTCCCCCACCTTCTGTGTGTATTCTGAGGGATTTGAAGGAGAATAAGAACAAGGCATCATTGCTTTACATATCCCTGTAACAGGTCTTTGGAAGACTTCTCAAGGACGCTTGAGCTAGGTTTTGGCCGCTGAGCCGATCAACAATTGTGATGCCCCAGTGTCTCTCATAATACTTACTCAACTTTATAAATAAACATTGGCTGAGCAAAGGTTCGATGCTATTACCTGCTGTAGATAAAAGTATACAGAGCTCAGGGTCAGACTTTACAAAACCAGGCAAGGGTGGGATGGGAATGAAGGCATACAACAGGTAAATCAACAACTCTGATATCAGGTGGGACTTGTTAGGAAGGTGTGAAGTTCTAGGATGGTTCACAGCTCAGGGTGGAGGACATCATGAAAGGCTTTAGGAGGTAACTGGGTGGATAGGCTTCAGCAGGAGTTGATGAAAGGTAGTATGAGAAATGGACATCTCAGGATGAGAGAGTTCATTAAAGGAGTAGAGGAAGGAATCATGAGGTGTGGTTGAAGAATAAGTGAATAGTCCAGCTTGGTTCCTCTGTTATATGTGTGTAGAAACCTCATGGAAAATACTGATGAAAATAGGCATTGAGACCATATCATAAAAACATATGGCCTTATGTCTTGGCATTCTATATTTGTGTTCACATGAGAGGCCCTGCCCTTCCTCTGCCCCATATTCTCATACTGTGCCAGGTGTGGTGAAAACAGACATTGAGACTATATCATAAAATATTTAAGATGCTTCTGTTCAAGAACATTCTTTTCTCCAACCCTGCCCCCTCATTTAAAAAATAGATGGACTTTTTTCAATCTTCAAGAACTCTCCAAGGTAACACGTGACGGTTTCTTCCTAATGTTTTGAATTCATCTTGCACTTGAAAGTATTCTTCAATTACTTTCTGTTGGTTTTGGCTTCCTATGTTCTTTTTCTAGGCAGCATATTCCAGTATATCTGATTACAGCTACCTTTTTCATAAAGAAAGAAGGAACAACATATTAAAAGTTTCTACAATTTTACAGTCATGTTTTATGAATGTCCCTTCTCTCTGGTAAGCAGAAAGTGTTTTAGTGAATGCAACTGAAGAACATTTACTGAGCTCCACTTTTGCTCTGCTACTTACATTGTCAGTCTTGGAATTTGAAATCACTCAACATAGGGCCTGTATAATAGACTAGAGGCCCAATGCACGAATTCGTGCACAAGTGGGGTCCCTTGGCCTGGCCTGTGGGAATCGGGCAGAAACTGGCTCTCTGACAGCCCCTGAGGGGTTTTGGATTGCGAGAGGGCGTAGGCGAGGCAGTGGGACCCCATTGGTGCATGATCAGGGTGGGGAAGGATGCAGGAGGTTGGCTAGTGGGGAGGGGTTATGGGAGGGCCCCAGGGCATGTCAGGCCTGTCTAGTTCAGTCCTGATCGGCCAGACCCCAGTAGCAAGCCAACCTGCCAGTTGCAGCGTCTGCCCCCCAGTGGTCAGTGCACGTCATAGCAAGCTGTTGAGCGGCCTAAGCATATCATTAGTATATTATGCTTTGATTGGTTGAATAGATGACTGGACACTTAGCATATCAGGCTTTTATTATATAGGATGGGAATTACATTATTTTAGAGCCCCAAGTGATCTCAAAGTCTTCCCATATTACCCAAATCTTTATATGTACAGAGCTGATCCTCTGAGTTTACTGACTTACACAAAGTCACATAATTTGACCCTGGTTGATTTAGAATAAGAATTCTAAGAATAGCCCTGGCCGGGTGGCTCAGTTGGTTGGAGTGTTGCCCCTCATACCAAAGGGTTGCAGGTTCGATTCCTGGTAGGGGCATATACGGGAGGCAACAGAGCCATGTTTTTCTCTTGCATTGATGTTTCTCTCTCTCTCTCTCTCTCTTTCTCTCTCTCTTTCCTCTCTCGCTCTCAAAATAAATGGAACATATTATTCTCAGTCAAGGATAAAAAAAATTCTAAGAATAGAATATCTCCTTTCAGAGATTATAAACAATAATTCTTACTACTTGACCAGTACACTCGCAGCAATCTTTAAAACACTACATTTATTTGGATAACATATACTACGTGTTCATTATATGTTTGCTCAATGAAAGAATAAGCAAATATTTAAACTGAAAGAAGATGCAGAAACATTGTTTAGCAAAGTACAGAAGGAAAACCAGGACTTTGAGCTAAGAAGCCATGACAAAAGAAAAAGTAAGAAAGTATAGTTTTCTTGTAACAGTGTTCAGACCGTAAATGAGTAGTCCAGCATTAATCATATGATGTACATATCTATGGCCATACATGTAGTATGTTTTTTCAACAAAATATAACATCTGGCTGCTACCATTAAATCTTCAAACTTCTCGATCTCAAAGTTACTAAGTCCAGGTAGCCCAAAAGCCACTTCAGTACTTGGCTCATGTTCTTTCCCTCATTCACTCCATTCATGCAGCTAACCCTATATGCCAGCACTGTGCTAAATCTCAGGGACATGACAGTGTATGAATTAGATATAATTCAGTCCTTTTTCCAGTTAACAGTTTACAGCTGTTAAACATTATTTCCTCCATTGACTATTTAGCAAAAACGTGAGTAGTGCTGAGCAAGAAACGTGCTCTGGGAGTATGCGATAGGGGAACCTGACCGACTGGTAAAATCAGAAAAAGTTTCCTTGAGGAAGTGCTAGGAAAGGGTGAGAGGTGGCAAGGGGATGAGTCCAATAGAGGGAAGTCCTGTGTTAAGGCTCTGTGTGAAGACAGAGCAAGTTCAGCGAACAGGGAAGGCTGTCATGCAAAAAGCCAAGGCAAGCATAGAGTAGTAAGTAGCATGAAACCAGAGTTTGAATGAAAAAACTGTCTGTTCATCTTCAATAGATTTCTGTTATGTGTAGGTAGAATAAATTCAATTTATCAATGTTACATTGACCTTCTGTGGTTCATGGGAGACCAGTCATCATTGTTATTAGAAAACTGACTTCTTATGTAATTAAATCTGTCTCAATTTTTAGTCTTGATTTTTCATTATAATTCACTGAATGTGCTTCCACACTTGTTCTTCAGATATTGCAATCTGAAATGCAACAATTTGTTGATTGAAGAAATTGTATTGGTATTAGTAGAAGAGAATTATTTACTGTCATAGTAATGAGTACTTCTGATCCCTAGAACTCGGGTGCTAAATCAACTTTTCATTGCACTCTATAAATTTGTAAGAGGATTAGAAGTCTTTTGGCTCAAGTACTCAGAATTTGAAGATTGATTTTAAAAATAGTATGGTTTAATCAATCTTGACATGATCATTCTCTTGTAGTAGTAATACTTTAATCAATCACATGGCTGTTAAATGATATTTACATTTCCTATTAGTCGATTGTTGTCAATTCTAAAAACTGGATTTAATATTTTTCTTGTATTTTTAAGACATATAAGTAATTCATATGCAATACATTCTTTGAAATCCATAAAAATCTCCCGAGTTGAATGAATGCTTTGCTATATGGGCAGGCATGTGATTGATTTGTCTTACACATTTTATATCTGCTGAATTTACATATAATCATAGACATTTAGAATTGTTCTATTTAATCATAATTTATTTTCCCAAGTTTTAAGAGAAATGGTCTCCTGTAATTTTATTACTCATATTTGTATCAATATTATATTTAGAAATTTAGGTTGACTAGGATTTCTTATCCCTAATCAAATATTTTAAACTTGATAAAATCTGAAAACTTGTCTCAGATAGAATTTGAAAATTTAAGGGATAGTGTCTTTGAGAGAGAGAGAGAGAACATCTGGAATGTCTAGAAGAGATCATAATGATTGTGAGGGAAGCTTTCCAAAGAGTTCATAAAATGACAATCATATTTTTCTTATACCCTTAAGTGACTTTTCATCCTGAATATCTTATTGGGTCTAATTCCATTTATAAAAAAAGGGGGCTCTGATCACCAGTGCTTTCAATGCAATGGAACTGTGGCCTAACATGAAGCATTTTGGTAATGAGGGAGTTACGTTGGAATGTACAATTATGTGCTTTAGTCCTTCTAAAAATGCATCCATGCTTTTGTTTAAAAACATGAAGAAGGTGCCCTAACTGGATCATATTTTTCTTATACCCTTAAGTGACTTTTCATCCTGAATATCTTATTGGGTCTAATTCCATTTATAAACCTTGGTTGCAGGCACATCCCCCGTGGGGAGTGTGCAGGAGGCAGCTGATCGATGTTTGTCTCTCATCCATGTTTCTAACTCTCTATCCCTCTCCTCTCCTCTCTGTAAAAAAGCAATAAAATATATTTTAAAAAAACATGAAGAAGGTGAAGAGATTAGCCAAAGAACATATATGCATAACCCATAGCCACACATATAACACATATAACAGTGTGGTGAAGCCAGAGGGAAGAGGGGCAGGGGCTAGGTGGAGGTGGGCAAAGGGGCGGGGGGAATGGAGATATCAGTAATAGTCAACAATAAAAATAAAGTTAAAAAATAAATAGAAACATGTTTAAACATGTAGACATTTAAAAACTCTCTATAGCTTGTTTCTATCACATTAATATTTCAAGTTAAAAATACAAAAAACTTGAGAAAGGTTTGTCAAGATGAATATGTCCTTTTGTGGGTTGTCAGTTTGTGGGCAGGAGGGACATCACGAATCACATTTAAGTTCCTGAAAGTCATGTGGATCAAGTTTTCTTTCATTTTGAAATGATGCTTTTGTACCATAGAATTAGGCTAATGTGGGCAGCATTTCGTTCCACTGTGTTTTAATCTTGCTTTCACTGGCTGCTCCTGCAAAGAAGACTTTTTGTGAGTGAGCGAGTTTGTTTCTCCGTGTGTGATTAGCCCTAGTGACTTGGTGTTCGGGCAGCATTGTATCCTGATATATTCTGATTTGAATTCAGATTGATGTAACAAGGCCCACATTAACAGGTTTGCATTCTTCTATGGGCATAATACAGTGATTGTTGGAGAAGTGTGGCTTCAAAGTCCACCCAGGGTGTCAGATGGTAAATGGGTCTTTTGTTGCCTTTGGGGGCTGGGTTATTTGTCTTTGTCTTGCTGATTTTGAGATTGTTGGACAGAAATTTAACTTTTTCTTTTTTTCATTTGGCAAGAGATTAAAAAATCGCAATAATGTTTCTTGAAAAGGCTTCATTGATTTCCATAGAACTTGGTTTCTGAATTAACTTTTATCTCCCGAAAACCTTGGGGCAGGACAAGCCAGGCATTTACACGGTGTTTGCAACAATTAGAAAGTTCACTGCTTGGGACTGATCTTTGGTCACCGAGTTGAAAAAGACTGAATGCTGTAATGCCAACCGATGGTGTGACTTTAGACCTGACTCATAAAGGGTTTTCGCTGAAGAGTCTTTGTCTAGCGCAGGCCTGTGAGACCCAGCTGCGCCAGTCCCTGCAATGGACGCCTTTGTGTAAAGGGTCAGCCCCACTCTGGTATTTGATCCGCCCCTATTTGTATCTCAACCTATTTCTCCCTCAGCCAAGTGTGCATATAGTGCTGGGCTCTGTAACTGGGTGAGAAGATGCATGGGTGTTCAGAGGTCCCACCGATACTGTCACCTTTTGGATGATGGAGTCTAGTGGAAAGAAACATTATGTGAATAATTAACAACACAATGATCAGTGCTAAGCTAAGTTAGGACAGTGACTCTGTTTCCAATGTTGCAGTTCCCTGTTGCCAAGGTGAATGGTCTGATTTGGCTGTTTTGATTGATCAGATTAACTAGAATGAACTTCATTTCCTACAGACCCAAGGACTATGTCATCAGGCTTCAGCCACTAAAAAAGGAGAGAAAATATTTTTATGGTTAGAGCCTGTTGAAGATAAAGAAACTCACACAAAGCCAGCTGCGCACACACACACACACACACACACACACACACGATGTTACATACAATGATATGGAAGTGGTCAGTGAAACTGGTCATGCCTTTGACATGCAGTTATACCTGCAGCGTCTTCCTGTTTAGAATCATAACCTCAGAAAGTCACGTCAATCCTTACATCAGCAGGGACTAGGAACAGTGTCTCTCAACAGAAACACACTTGGCCTTTAGGACAAGACAGTTCTTTGTTGTTCTTTGCTGTGGGTGACCTTTCCTGATGTTGCAGCATGTTTGCCGTGCCTGCCCCCAGGACCTAGTACCGGTACCATCTCCTAGTGCTGGTGATAAACTCCTTCCTTTCCACCCCCACCTCCCATATTTCCAAAGGCCCCTGGGGAGCAGTGGGGTGGTGCCAGATCAAGCCGATTGAGAGCCACAGTAAGAAAATACGGACACCGAAATAGTTTGAAAAATACACTGGCATAGCCGCTATTCAGAGCTTACCATGTTTTATAAAAATTAGGATATGCAAAGAATATTCAGCTAGAAAATTATAGCATAAATATAGACAACTCCTGAGTTTTAAAATATTATTACAAGAGGGTTTTTAATATTAGTTATTTGTAACTTTATAAACACTTTCCCATAGAAACTGTTAGGCTATACCTCCAAGATTTATTTAACAAGTTGTAGACTTTTTTGAATGGAAAGGCCAAGGGCTTGGTGAGGTGTGAGGATGCTGTCAGGCGAGAGACCCTCCTGAATTGCATTTGCCAAAGTCCAAAATGTGTTTTGGCCTTGAATTCTTTCAGTATAAACCAGGGACAATGGGACTTTGGTTGAAAAACTCACTGACTTAGATGTAATAAGAATATCATTATATTTTGGGGCATATAAGTATATGTTCATATCTTCTGTCTACTATGGTGTGTCTTGATATCAAAGAACCTGAGTATTTACATTAGTAACCACATGATGGCTTGATGGGTAAAGGGAAATGACAGGTCTAGAGGGCTAATTGTTTAGGCCCTGGAGACGCCTGGGCAAATGCCTTTTCATGGTGGAATTGCCAATATCTCTGATTCCGAGTCTCTCTCCTTTACCTCTGTATGCCTCTGTGTTAATTTCACTGATTAAACCGAATGCTATTGCTAACCAAGTCTACTGTTCCCAGATATCTAGGGAATGATCTGTTGTATCCTACTGGGGGTTGACATTAATTTTCCCTTCAGAGAGAAATAGTCTTCCTTATATTTCAGAGTTACTCTAGACGAACCTCAGCGTCATCTCATATCCTGAGATACTCATTATATTGGTACTAGAGGCCTGGTGCACAGATTCGTTGGGTCCCTCAGCCTGACTTGCACCCTCTTGTAATCCTGGACCCCTCAGGGGATGTTTGAGACTCGGTGCATGGATTTGCGCCCATCCCTGCAGGCCAGGCCGAGGGACCCCACCAGTGCACAAATCCGTGCACTGGGCCTCTAGTATACATATAAGATCCCCAGTTAATCTCTTGACCCCCTCCCCACTCCCCCCTTTCCTCTGAGATTCATCAGTCTGTTCCATGTTTCCATGCCTGTGTGTTGAGTGTCTGCCCCCTGGTGGTCAGTGCGCATCATAGCTACCAGTTGAATGGTTGAATGGTCACTTAGGCATATATATACATTAATTATAGCAAATATTTATATAGCATTTACTTTATACCAGAAATAGAAATAAGTATACAAGTTTGAAAACATGTCTTACTATACAAACATTTAAAGAACTATTGAAGGACTTCAGTGAACTAAGATTATATAATAAACAGATTGCTGCAATATTTTCATGAGTTTATGCTCCTAGCTGTTCTCTCAAGGTAATAAAAACATCGTACTCTCATAAACAGTCATAATTGCATCTTAGCCCCATTTTTCTTCCACTGAGTTGTTCTTTTCAATATTAGGCATTGCGTAGCAGTCTTCAAGCTCTAAACATCTTTACCTCACTTCAGATAGGCCTTGTGACAAACGACAGCTTCCTCAGACATTAAAAATATATTGATCAGGAGAAATTGTAAGACATGGAAGAAAAATTAATCCATACCCCTCTTATAAAGAAAAGAAAAAGCCACATTTCAAAGTAACCTTTGAACTGAACCACAGTCTTAAGAGCATCTGCCAGTTTCACATCTTTCCTGAGGTGAGTGTACCACAATACATATTCTAGACTGCCCACTCACGTGTTGTTCTCCATTGAAGGACAGCCATGAATCCTGTAACTGCTTCCCCCAGCTCTAAAGGTAAGCTCATTGATTCTTACTCCATCTTTCTCTCTGGAATAATTCCTTTGGTTTCTTAACTGATGCCTTAGGCTTAGCCAATCAGCTCATGGCAATTCTCTTGCCACTGTGACATGTTCTGTGTGAAACCTAGTGTATCAGTATTCCATGGCTATTGTAACAAATTGCCACCAATCTAGTGGCTTAATCAATATGAATTTAATCTCTTATAGGTCTGCAGGACAGAACTGACACCACTATGCCATGGATTTGCCCTTCTTAAGACTGGCAAGATTTTTTAAATCTTATTTATCTCATAATAGCACAATGGATTGCAGCAATGGAAGCTTTCTTCAACTAATTTAAGTGACAAAATAAATGTATTGGTAGGATAGGGGTAACTCACATCTGAAAATATAGGAATCATGGTAGTTATGAGATCCAGACTAGGAACTAATGTAAGCACCCCGGAGATGAATCTGACCAATCCCTTATTTGTGCTAGCACCACTCTGCTCAAGATTCAGATATTCATTAGAGTTTGATTGGCCATAGTTGGGTCATACGTCCACCCTATGACTTATGGTAGAATACTATGATTGACAGCCCTGCAAAGATTGCCATAATGAGATTTGGGAGGTGGTGGGTAATTCCGTCAAGAGAATTGGGGATATTATTAACAAGAGGAGGCAGAAAGGATGCTGGTCAGCTAAAACAGGTGTTTGCTATCCTACATTCTAGGGTTGTTGGGGAAATGAAATGCAGTAAGAAATATGAGATGGTTGGGACATAGTATTCTAAATGTAGTGTCACTATTAAACTTCCACTTAAGTAAAACCAAGAGTCACTACTTCAAACATCAAACATGCAATTTGAGAAAAATCCGTGACATTAATCAGATTTTCTATCTGGGAGAAAGATTTACCCCCTGGGAGGTGATGCACACACTCCTGCACGTTTAGAGCTGTTAGGCAGGCAGCCATCCAGATAAGCACTCAGCATGCAGGAACACCAATGATTGGCTCTCCTTCCTTCCCAAGTCTAGGCCTAGACTAGGACAAGCTCCCTGCTGAGGAAGCTGGCATTGACTACAGCTTCAGAGCCAGTGTTCCTCTGGAGAAGGACAGTACTTGGCTCACTGGATGATGCTCCAAGGCGCATAAGGGTCTAGTGGGGAGACTTAATCTCAAACACCAGCAGGTGCTAGAAAAATGGTGCATGGTCATGGAGACAATAAGCGTGATGGTTGGCAGCAATTTGGAGAGGACATGCTTGATGCAAGAGGGCACCTGCTGCTCTGCTCCAGCCAATGCAGTGAGGAGGGGGAATGCAGGCCCCGTGTTGACAGATTGCTTGATTTTCAAAGAACTAGACATTCTGATTTTTAGGTGAAGTTAGTAGGGAATGGATTTAAAAACTTGGAAAAATACTTTGTCATCTAACATTATGCAGGCCAAAACATCCTATTTCGCAGTTAAATTTGTCCATTGGCTGGTCTGTTTGCCATTCCTGTTCCAAAAAAGGCCATCAGCCCATAACACTTCATTCATAGTTGCTGCATTTTCTACTTTATTTCCATACTCATGCTGCCACTCATCGCTATTTATTTCAGCATGAATTTAGTTACAGATGAGAAGTGTTGGGGACAAGACGAGAGAAGCATTGGGGATGATTTTTCTCAGACAATGACTCGCACGGCTGTACTCAGGACTGAGACTATCAAGAAAGTATGTCCAGAAGTGCAGGCTGGACAGGGTGGCCGCACAAGGTGCTTGGGAAAAGGCAGAAAACAGAATCGTCTCGCCACCCTCCCAAATCTCTTCACATGCTTATTCCCTAAAATACTTGTGGAGTCGGCAGTTGGGGTAAGAGACACATTATTATACCTGGGTTTATCTTTAGTGACATTCCCTTTCTTCCTTCTTTGTTGGGTGTCTCTATGCACAGCTATCCTGGGAACGTCTGCCCTCCGAATGCGATCTCTACTGGATTTGTATACAGTGATTACCCGCAAAGACTCCCATGGTGCTGTGGTTAGGTTTTTACAAGCTGCATGCTTTGTCCTCTGGGCAATTTGCTTTCAGCAGCTGGGCACTCCCAAAGGACACTGGGGTATCTGGAAGGCTCAAAGAAATGTAGATATTTTTCAGCAGAGCTTTGTCTTGTGCAGTAACGCTCCACAACACCTAACTTAATACAGGCACGGAATAAATGCTTCTTGATTGATTTATAACAGTGACCTTGCATATGGCAGAAATATAGGACCATGGCAATAGGATGCATTGGAAATTCCTCAAAATATCTACCAGTAAACATCTTTTTTTTTTTATTAAGGTACTTAACATTTATATCATTCATCACTCGTTTGGATTTTCTTCTGAAGATAACATGTAATTATTACCAAGAACAGGATGCATTATTCAGTTAATTACCATTATTGTAAACCATAAAATAATATGTAAAATTAAAAAGAGATACCGAAGCAACCCGTTCTGGACAATGGCTGCTTAAGGCATGAGAAGGACCCCAGAATTTGCCTGATGAGAAATGTCAGTGAACATTTTGTCTTCTCTTAAAATTTGATCAAGATTTTTGGTCTCAGCATAGTTTCCAGTGGATCTCAAAGTTTCAGAAATTTCACCAAGATTCAGGTTATATCCCCAGTTATTTCCAAGAGAACAGTCTGAAACCTGTGGAGCAGGTAAGAATGAAAAAGTCATAAAATATTTAGCATCCTCTAGTTTCCAACCAGTGTATGATTGAAACTTGAGGTTTATGGCCTCTCGCACTCTTATTATCCAGATACGCGGAAGGTGAAGGGTGAAGTGTCCTTCTGACTTTAAATGGTTTTCTTGAGTGTTTTTAATTTAATAGAGTATCTGAAGAACATGCTGAGAAATTTGAGTAGGAAATGTATTGCCACAATCCAATGGGAGCTGACTGCCTTAAGCAGTTTAATTGTAATTATAAACATCAGCAAGTATGTTACATCTCATTATTAATTATGGATTATGTTTTGTTTCTTCAGTTCTAAAACTACCCATTGCGGGTTCCTTAATGACCCTAGAGAATTAGTGACCATTTTCTGCTGTCATTCTTCTATCCTCTTCCCATACACACATGCAACTCTCATTTTGGGTTTATTCAGCCTTAAGACATATCAAGTGGAAAATTGACCCAAATCCTCAGGTCTTGTAATATTGTGAAAATATGTGTTCAAAGAGTTAAATAACTTTATGAATGTGTATTCTTTTTAAGGAAACATCTCAGTATTTCAGAGCTGCACTACCGGGCTTTACTATAAGCTACAGAACTTGTTTCAGTTAACAACAGAGCTATGCTTTATACCTGGAGGCTTGTTCATGGAGGGAGATGGAGGTCATAAGTGAGGTCTTATTGCAACATCTTGACAGAACTGGCCAGTATTATTAAATTAACTTCACAAATGCAAGCTAACGTGAAATAAGACAGGTATCAGATATGAGCAATGAGACTGTATCAGGGCAACATGTTGTTGGACAGAACGTGCCCCACCTGATGACATGACTATAGGCACAGGCTCTACTGTTGATGAAGACCCCAGGACTACAGGGTATACACATGGCAGAATAAATTATTCTACAATGAAGTTTATATTTCTTTAATGACAAAAATTAAATTGTCATTTATTAATTTGTGTATATAAATCAATGAACTAAAATAATTAATTGCAATTATTACTAAACTATGGGCCCAGTGCAAGAATTCGTGCACCTTGAAAGGAACTGTGGGCTGAGAGGCTGCAGTGGGCACAGGGGTGGATCTCAGCCCATCCTCCATGCCCCTGCCCAGCCCCTCCCACCACAGCCCCCCCTCCCCGCCCCAGTCTCCTTTTCTGATGGCAGCCCCTCTTCCCACCACTGCTGCACCCATGCACTGATGGTGCCGGCCTGCTCACACCCGCTGAAGGCACAGAGTGATTGGGGCTGGCACTGTCAGCAGGTGTGAGTGGCAAGCTGCTGCGCTGATTACCCCTTAGGAACAGGGGGAAGTGGAGAAGCCCTTAGAGATGATCAGGGCTGGCAGCCGCTGCTTGCACCCACTGACAGCACTGAGTGATGGGGACTGGTGCATCTGGCAGCAGGTGTGAGTGGCGGCTCTGGTGCCGGCAGTGGGTGCAAGCACCTGGCGGGACCACAACACGCGGGAGCAAAGAATTTTCAGTAACCACCAGAGGCTTGCCCTGATGACAGCAACCAGCGCCCTGCCTTGGTCTGGCGCCCCCGCTCACCTGTTCCACCAT
>NW_005871121.1:2743916-2747642 GCF_000147115.1 Myotis lucifugus
TACTAGTTTGGTGGTGATAACTCCTTTAGATTATTTTTCTCTGTGAAGCTCTTTATCTGACCTCCAGTTCTAAATGACAGCTTTGCTGGATAGTGTAATCTTGGTTCTAGGTCCTTGCTATTAATCACTTTGAATATTTCTTGCCACTGCCTTCTGGCCTGCAAAGTTTCTGTTCACAGTATTATGGGTGCTCCCTTGTAGGTAATTAACTGCTTTTTTCTTGCTGCTTTTAAGATTCTCTCTTTGTCTTTAATCCTTGGCATTTTAATTATGATGTGTCTCGATATGAGCCTCTTTGGGTTCATCTTGTTTGGGCCACTGACATTTGGGGGTTGTTTATTACTGAACCACAACCTAGCCCATCCTGACTAAGACAAGCTCCAACTTCCCCAAAGACTCAGAATTAACTAAAGAAATACCTTAATTATGTTGTGTCAAAACTGGTAGACAATTATGTTGGCAGGAAGTTTTATGACTGAATCTTACAACTTTATCATCCAAGTATAAGGCTAACTACCTTTTAATACTTTTTTATTAAGCATAGCACTAAGTTCAATTATTCACTGAAAATTGTGTGTCCAATAAAGTTAGCTACAAAGCAATTTGGTTTCTTCTTTACTGCTCCAGTTGTAAGACTTCCATTCAGCCAGATTTCAGGCAGTTCTGAATAATGGTTTTTCTGTATTTTAGTTGTAATTTTGAAGTGGTTGTGGGAAACGGTGAGTACCAGCATTTACCTATGCCACCATCCTAGTTCTCCCCCTATGTATGGATTATGGAAACTTTCTTGCTACAATGACACACTTGAGAAGCTGCAACAGAGATCATATGTCCTGTAAAACTGAAAATATTTACTATCTTTTTCATTTATCTTTCAGAAAATCACAAGAGTATTTAGAAAAAAAATCCCATGAAATGGATATAGGCAGAAGATGAAGGTATATTCTATTTACATCTAAATTAGAAGTTAGGGAAAAACATCTTCTCAGGCTAAATTTGGCATATTTTTAAAGGACTCAAAGAAAGTTTGGTATGTAGAGAAAGTGGGTATATGAACTGATGGAGTCAATTGAGTGGTGCTCTTAGCATGTACATATTCTAAAATAGTTCTGATTCTTTCACATTAAATTTATTTTTGTAAAAATGGCAAATGAAAACACTTTAAAAAAATTAGAGTCATATATCAAAGATTAATTCTGGAAACTTCATAGTATGTGTAGTTTTCAATGATATAAGTTGAGATTCCTCACAAAGAAGTCATCTGAATTCTGTTGTCATTGGGGTCCTCAAAGGTTAATAAATATTTCTGTGCTTGCTTTACGTTTCTCACTTCCGGGATTAGACTTAGAACTTGAAATATAGCCAAAACTAATTGGATCCCTGTTCCGCTGTTTAGTTTTCAGTATCAACTTAGGTTCCGCATTAATCTTATATATCCCTTCCCCAGCATCCCATTTGGAAAGGACTGAATCATATGAAACTAAAAATAGCTAGAGTTTGATTAATATCTTGCAGGTGCCTGAAGGGGCAGCATGTAGAGGCCTGCTTCAAAATGGTGTCCAGAATTCATAAGTCTTCGTCTTGCTATAAAAGCAGATCAATGGCCATCACTAGTGAGCGATTGAGCATGGGCTTGACGGTTTTCTATTAACACTGGGTATTATAGATGATGCCCTCTCACGTCCAAATATTCTTGCGACTCACAGTTGGCATCTTGCTGAAGATTAATGGCTCAATTTGAAATGATGGGTTTGTGATAGATTTCACTTATGATTGTTTTTTTTTTTTTTACTATTTCACTTAACATTCTTCTCTTGCTAGACATTTACCAATTGGAGTCATCAAACTCAGTCAATGCAATATTTTAAGTTTGTACACATTCACTAGCCACAGCTTTTTAAAACTTGCTTTTATGTATAACTGAGTCAAAGAAATAAAATTGGTATATTTTTTTATTTTCTAGCCAATGGAAATTGTTCTTTCCTAGGTATAAATCTCTGGATGACTAGTTTAGATGTCAAGTTTGGGTGTGTGTATAATTTTTAAAATTCACATAACATACTAGTCACAGGCTATTCATAAATTACCATTCTTAACTCTTTAAAGAAAGATTAAAGAAAACAAAGCCATCATTGGAAAAAGATAAAACATTTTCAAAGTTGTGATTAAGTGTTCAATAAAAATGTGTTATTGAGGTTTAAACTCAAACCCAACAGTTTAGTAAAACGTGCAGATTTTAGCTCTGGATTCCTCTTGCATTGCTCTTCCTGTTATGATACTTGTTGACTGATTTCAGTTTATCCACACATGATGTTCTGGCCTCTGATCTCCTTGACTTCCTGTCCATCCAACCATCAACCAATAGTGTCCTTCACACAACCTCAGCCACTTATTCCCACACTTATACTTGGATATTGAGTATTGAGATATCCCTCTCTCTCTCCCTCTCCCTCTCCCTCTCCCTCTCTCTCTCTTCCTTCATGCCACTTTTGATGATTACTTATTACCCTCAGCTGTTTCCTCACGTATCCAACTCTGCTTCTGTCATCCCCACTTTCCACTGAAAACCTTGATTCTGATTTCATGAGTTAATAGGAACAAAAAGAAACAACATTCCTAAACTACACGACCCCCTCTACTCACCCACATCATCACAGCCTGTACCCTCTGTCTTCCCTTCCTCACTGTGGATTCATTGTCCATGCTCCTAATGGAACAGATGTTTTTATTGCAGTAGCTCCCGTCCTCAGTTGCTTTGGCTTTCTGTCCTCTCTCTCCCATCAGCTTACCTCTCTGCTATATCATTCCTATCAATGTAAAAAAAAGTGTTATTTCTTCTTGCTAAGAACAAACAACCTTCTATTGACCCCACTTCCTCTCCATCCCTGGTCTCTTTAAAGCAAAACTTTTCAAAACTGTTGTCTATAATCTGTGACTAATTCCTTTCCTGCCCACTTCTGTCTTAAATCCACTGAACAGTGATTTTCCCCTTCAGGGCCATTAAAGTTCTTCTTATTAAGGTCACCAATAACCTCCCCACCCACTTAATCAGTAAATCATGTTGGATCTAGATTTCTATTATATCTCAAATCTCATCACTTTATATCACTTCTGTTGCTACCACCCTGGTCAAAGTCACCTGAATCATACATAACCCATGTGAATCACTGCATGTTGGGCTTCTGGGCAGGTATCTCTGCCAACCCTCTTTAGGCCCCCTCCGCACACACCTATTTTCAGCACAACAATGTGATCTGTTCCAAAGTAAGCATTTCATTGGACTCATTCTTTAAAAATGTTCCAGTGCTTCCCAACTCCTTCAAAGTAAAAGTCAGTGTCCATATAGCCTGTGGCATTGAGTTCCCTTCCTTCACTTCTTCCTTACTAATCTCCACTGTGCTCATTTCCCACCAGTCACCGGGGCCTCCTTGATGGGCTTTTAACATGCCAGAATACTCCTACCTCAGGGGTTGGCCCTTGTTTTCTGTCTCTGCCTGGGATGCTATTTCCCCAATTTAGAAAATGGGCAAAGGCTTGAATAGATGCTTTTCCAAAGAGGACATATAGATGGCCAAGAGAAATATGAAAAAAAAATGCTCAACTTCATTAATCATCAGAGTTGCAAATAAAAATTACAATGAAGTATCACCTCACACCTGTCAGAATGGCTACCATCAACGAATCAACAAATGACAAGTACTGGAGAGGATGTGACAAAAAGGAACC
>NW_005871121.1:2753903-2783513 GCF_000147115.1 Myotis lucifugus
ATTACAGTTTGAGAAACATTGCTCTAGAAATAGTTAATACAAAAAAAAATCTGGGAAAAAATTCATATAGGTATGAAATTATAAACACGTATTTTTTATTGGTAGATTTAAAAACTCACAGGAAAAATTAGATTCATATTTGTACATAAAAGTTGCTCAGATTTACAAAAAGCACAGTATTTTCAGTACTTATAATCCTAATCGTCTTTAGGTATAATTGAAATTCAGAGGGCTAATAAATATGGGATAATAATTTTAAATGAACACTAAATGTCCTTATGCTTGGGAAAGGTAAGTAACACTGTATGCTGAAACGTCTCAGTTTAAAAGAAAGGTGCCTTTATCCTCACTTCATTTGTTTCTCTCTATTGTGACCACCACTTCATTAAGGGAGTTTTCACAAAGGCTTAATCACACGTGCTTTGTGTCTCCCACCTAATTAAAATTATACTGCTCCATTCAGTAGAGGCCTAATGGTTTCAAAATAGAGTGCTGAAGCAAAGCCTCAGGTGGATCGTTAAATGAGGTGTTAATTGGATGGCAGATGCATTAACTTGGGAGTAAGACAATCAACAAGCTGGTAGTTATAGATTCAGCTAGGAGGCCGAAGGGTCATTTTAAAGAATTGCCACTCCATTTTTGAAGGGATGCTATTTATACAGTTTTGCAGTCATGGGATCTGAAAGTCAGGTGAGTTCACATTATGGTTAAATGCTAACTGCCATAAGAACTAGACAAACAACTCGTTCCTTTTGTGTGGCATTTTTCTGTTTACTTCTGCTCCGTCCTCTGCCCCCCTCCTCACTCTCCCCCACCAGCTCAGACTGGAGTGTTTGCTGCCTTCTCTCTTATCTTCAGCACCTCTCCCCCAACCTACTGTAAATCTGTGCACCCATCAATAGTCATAACTGCTTCCTTATCACACAATGGATGCTTCCTTTTGCCTGTTTCCTAACCTCACTTCACCACTGACTACCTGTCCTGAGACATTTACCGCTTAGTCCCCCTACTTAGGATACAGAGAAGGGGGAATGCTAGATGTGGCAAAGGGAAAGTGAATCAGAAATATAGGACAAGGTGAGCCCAGAATGGGGTGCTGGACATCACAGTAACCTCTCCAAGCCGGCCCCGTATATCTATCTCTAACCCATTAGTTCATGTGGTTTCTCTATCTTGTGAAAGAGATCACTCCTGCAGACAAAATGTGTTTTCAAATATGGAACCACTGCCCTAAAGAAAATCACCTGGAGGGCTGCTAAAAATGCAGGTCCCTGGGTCTCACTTTAGTCTTTAGGAGTCAGAACCTTCAGGGATGGCCTTCAGAAACGAATCTTTACACAAGACCCCCACATGATTAACTTGTACAATAAACCATAGTTACATCTTGGTATAGACAGGACACCCAGCTTATTCAATCTATCGAAGACAGAACAATTCCCTCCCAGTCATTCCACCTTGGCTCTAGAAAAACAAGCAAGCAACCAACAAAATCCTCACCTGTTTATCAGTGTGTTAAAAAAAAGTAGAATTTTCAGTATGGAAAAGAGAGATGAAAACTGTGTAAATGTTATGTTTTTTGTTGTTAACTCTCTATTAATATTCAAAGTAGGGTATCCTTAAGGACTGTTCAGCAATTAAATAAAAATAATAAAACCACTTAGCAGCCATACTCTATGAGGATGGTGATCTAGCTAAAAGATAGGTTAATGCAGTGGTCGGCAAACTCATTAGTCAACAGAGCCAAATATCAACAGTACAATGATTGAAATTCCTTTTGAGAGCCAAATTTTTTAAACTTAAACTATATAGGTGGGTACATTGTTATTAACTTAATTAGGGTACTCCTAAGGCTTAGGAAGAGCCACACTCAAGGGGCCAAAGAGCCGCATGTGGCTCGTGAGCCGCAGTTTGCCAACCACGCAATTAACCGTTAATGTATGTGCCACCTTTTCACAATATTGCATTCACATAAACAGCTATAGGATAGAGATGGTGATGATTCTAAAGAGAAAAGCTTTCTATGTTCACATGCCATGATAGATGCCTAACATGGGCTCCACAAATGTCAACAAGGCCCCATAGAACATGAATAGCTGAGAGAAAATGAGAAAGATGATGAATGGGAAATTCATCTGAGTAAGCAATTCTGGATTCAATTACTGTAACCTTTGGGGGCTAATTAGCAAGGCCCGTAGGGTGAGGCTGATACAGTGAATGCCCCAGGATATTGAAAATATAATAAGTTTTTCTAATTTAAAATGCAAGTTAAATATTTAAAATAGGCTTAGTTCTTTGGTTGGTCAGAAACATTTTTTGACTAACTAAACTCGATGATTGAAACACCATTAATAAATACTAAAACTTATTTGCATGACCATATTAATTAACATATTCTAGAAAATAAAAAATTATAGAAAACTGTCTTTTATTTTTATTCTCTTAGTTCTCTCAAGAGTTTTCAGCAAACGACAGGAAGAATATATATAATGTATTAAAACTTATAATTTCTTATGGAAGTTTCTGTGTGTGAACATAAAAACATTATTTTAACAAGATCAATAAAGTGTTACTATTTTCTATAAAAAGAAAGGTGCTATTACATGGTCAATTAAAAAAAAACTTTATGACTGCTATTATGAAGATTAAAAGAGCCTGCCACTGATTATTAACTGCCAGTAAATGCCTTTTGCAAATTGACTTCAAAATTGTAGCTGCCACATTGAATTGTGTTATTTTGAGCCTTGGAAAGAAAAATCATGGTGGTTTTCTAGAGGTATTTTCGACATAATTAGAAAATCATTTATATCAATCTGTGTATTATTCTTCTAGGTTAGAGTTGGTTGTCTTTTGGAACAAACTTTATTATTAGTCATTTCCTTTATGAAAAAAATTATACAAGTATATGTTTTAACTGAATTTATTTAAGTGTATTCAAAGCAAACATGAGTTGGAGACAGTTATATTTATTATCTATGACTAAGAGCCTCATGGAAATCTGATACACACACAGTTTTGTTTATGTCAAATATATTGTAGGCAAATGACTTATATAGATTAATCATTATTTATACTATGTCTCCCTATGAGGCAAAAGGTTTCAAATGTATATTTTAACCCCTATATCTATATGTTAGATTGGTTGATTAGCTACTCTGGAATATAATAAAATGAGTTTTCTAACCCTCAGCTAATTTGAGGTTTATTTTGTCATTATGCAAAAAATGTTGAGGTGGAAATGCTGCCTTTGTACAGCTTCAAGTCAGTAGCTTTAATATAATTCCTAAATTGTGCTCTACAACTTGGTCCCAAATTTTCTATTTGTTGACTAGAGGTTTTCCTTTAAAGATAGATGGGGATAAAAAAATTAATTTATGGATGACTAAGCAGTAGATGCCAAACAAAGGTTTGCTATCAGGATATTTAGTAAAGCTTGAGGTGGCCATAACTTTTTCACCAGCTAATTATTCCCTGACATAATTTTTATATGCTTATGTGAATCTCATCTCATATCTTCAGCAGATTCATTTTGCAAGAGTTATTGAGGATGAGAAGCAATTAGAACGTGTATACACTGCTGCTGGGAATGTCAAATGGTACTGCCACTATGGAAAAGAGCTTAGCAGTTTCTTATAAGTCAAACATATACTACCCAGCAATTCTACTCTTGGGAATTTACTTAACATACAAGAAAACATTTCCAAAAAATGTTAATAGCAGCTTTCTTTATAACAATAACAATCAAAACCTGAAAACAACCCATATGTCCATCACCAAGAAAGCTGAGGTATAACTACATAATAGAATTCTTCCCAAAATACAAAACAAGCAAATGGACAAACAGTTATAACCATATAATGGAATACTACTCAGCAATAAAACAAAATGTACTACAACATGGATAGATATCCCAAACACACGTCCAAAACCATCTCCATTTCTTCCATATGTGCTGGAATATTTATGAATTTAAGTTACCATAATTTTCTTTACAAACGCAGAGATGTCACTATCAAGTCTGATTTTAAAATTGTGCAACCAGAGTTGATATGCAAGGTTTGCGGCTATAGACGTGCATAGCATGTGGGAAAGGTCCGTCACTTGCATCTATAGATGCTTATGGCATACAAGGGGTTAAGTTGAATGACAGAAGCCAGAAATAAAATAGTACATATTATAACATTGCATTTATATAAAGACTAGAGGCCCCGTGCACAAAATTCATGCACTCAGGGGGTTCCCTCAGCCAGGCCTGTGCCCTCTCACAGTCTGGGAGCCGCAGGTGTAAGCCGGCAGTCGGACATCATTAGCTCTGCCTCATAGGTGGGAGAGGCTCCCGCCACCACCACTGCACTCCCAGTCTTAAGTCCAGCTCAGGGCTTCTGGCTGATCAGGACTCCCCCTGTGGGAGCGCCCTGACCAACAGGGGGCAGCTCCTGCATTGAGCATCTGCCCCCTGGTGGTCAGTGCACTTCATAGGGACTGGTCGTTCCACGGTTTAGTCAATTTGCATATTAGCCTTTTATTATATAGGATTATTATATAGGATTACTAATCTATGGTGTTAGAAAGTAAAGTAGTAATTGCCTTTGGTGGTGGGGTGGTGGTATGGAAATGATAAGAAACAAATACAAATGAACTTTCTGGGGTGATAGAAATATTCCTTAACTTTATTGGGCAAATAATTGCCCAGATGTACACATTTTTCAATATTCATTGAACTGTACACTAATATCTGTGCATTTCACTGTATGCAAATTATAACGCAATATAAAGATCTACATACAAACATAGATACATAAATGGATGGATGGATGGATGGATGGATGAATGAATGAATGAAACTTATGGTCTCTGGATTCAGAAAGTATAGATTTAAATCTTGGCTTTATAACTCTGGGCTGTGTGACCTTGAAAAGTTACTTTATTTTCCTTAAAATTAATTTGGTAATAATTAGGTGTTGTGAGGATGAAGTAAGTTAATACATCTTAAGAGCATAGAACAGTGCTAAGATCAAAGTGATGCTTCAAAATATTTTGGTATTATGATATTATTTTCCCTGTGACATGAAGACATCAGTTGATTGTAACTCAACATCAATGTTCTGTTTCATATACTATACTGTTTCTATCTAGGTTAGCAAGATAATTTATAAGCCAATAATCATGGTGTGCCTTCTTGTTTTACAAACAATGATTTGTTATAAAAATGAAGGTACTAAATGATCACTTGCCATGTTATTGTGTTGAGTTAGAACTGTCCACAATTAACTGCTGTAATTTTAGCTGTCAATGTGGCAGGAGTAAAATTAACATTTAAAGTTTGATTGAGACCATTGAAAAGTTTGACCCCACATATTTATATATTTTTATACTGAATTCCAAAATTATTAGTTTAAATACAGAGCCCTATGAATAAAAGTCTTAGACACTTTCACATAATGGACAGAGAAAAAACCACTAGTCTTTTTAATTGAAATAGCAGAATTAGAAGCAGTGAATACAACTTCCAGTTCATTTCATCCACTGAGAAAAGCTTGCTTTAAAAACACCAGAAAAAAATAAAAAACTTTAATAATTGAAATAATTCTTCTCTAGGATTTATCTGTTAGCTGAAAAGGTCTTAAATTTCCTATTAGAAGGTAAATTTCCAAAGGTATTATGAATGCTTAAGCGTGTCTGACCTTAATATGTTCTACTTAGCATTCCATATGTGGGCCATAAGGAAGTCCTGTCATCTCTCAGGACAGCTGTAGGCACAATGAATGACTGAGGTCATTCATTATTGCCCATGATTTTTTCTAAGGCCACTAGAACGTCATTCCTTACATTGTTAGGAGGGCAATTAGAAAAGCAATAGACTTACCTAGTAGCAATTTACAGTTATTGAGTCATAGGAAAGTATTCCTCTTTCTTTATTAAATGCAGTCCCATCAGATTCCTTGTTTAAGGCTTTATTTGCCTAAGCATATCTAGCTTTCTCCTATTCTGCTCAGAGATAGGTTATCTAAGAAAAGCTTTAGATTTTTTGATGTCTGAAGTTCTTGGATGCATTTATATCAAATCTGTTAATGATATGGCGCTCTGTTGGGATTAGTTAATACTGTTCCCTTAGCTGATCGTATAGATTGAGGTCATAAAAAGTATAGAGATTGATTTACTATTACTTAAACACAACTTAAGGGCAGGGAATATAATTAGCATTATGCTAATACATGTGTGTTTTTGTTTTTTAGATGTTTTTAAAAAGAATAGCTTATTGATTTTTAGAGAGAGAGGAAGGGAGAGAGGGAGAGAAACATGGATGTAAGTGCTCAACATCGATCTGCTGCCTCCTGCATGGGCATGTGCCCTTGACCAGGAATCTAACCTTTTGGTGCATGGGACAACATCCAACCAACTGAGCCACGATGGCCAGGGCATGCTAAGCACTAGGCATGCTTTATTGGACTAATTTCATTTTCTACACAGTTATTACTGTAAATAATAACAGTAAAATCATTTTTCTTAAGTATAAAGACTAGTTGAACTTCCATAGCTCCTACCCCTAGAAAATCTTTCCCTGATCTTATAGAAATTAGTCACTGTAGACCTACAAACTTTTAGCATGTCGTCTACGAATTTAGTCCTACAGGCTATGATTTCATTACAAATTAAATGGCAGTTCTTGAAGTCTTGACGCCTGTCCATTAAGTCTGAGACTGGAGTGAACAATTCATTTTGCACACATTTCAAAAGTCTCTAAAAAACAGGGCTATAGTATGACAGGCTATGGGAACACACCCTCAGCCGCCACCACACTTCTTTAAATATATGTATCCAACCAATCCAGACTCCAACAAAATTAAATTAGTCCCTATTATCTTCCTTCACTTGATTCAGGAATGTCAGGATTTTCTTGTAAATATTTCTGACGCCTACTGGCAGATTCCTTATTGGGTGCAAAGTGAGCTATGGGAGGGGATAAGTCATCGCTTTTGCCTTTTAACTGCTGGCAAGTTGTTCAAAAGTCTTTTGCTGAGGTGAAAATTCATAAATGGGCAGTGAGGAAGACATCACTAAGCCCTGGGAAAATGGAGGAAAACATCCCATTTTAAAAGCCTTTAAGAAGGCTTTTAAAATGTCAGTTTGAGAACTGCGGGGGAATTTATTGCATTATTTCTCTACGATAATTTAAAAACAAAATGAGTCTTAATGTTATTATGCCTCTGCAGGGAGCCTCTTATAATGATGACCTTCCAGTTAAAAAAAGATATGAGAGCAAAATTTACCGTAGATGGCATCGTATAACTAAAACTGTAGTTTGTATATTGGAAGATAGTTGAAGAAGTTGAAGTTTAAAATTTTCAACTTGGTAGTTGAATATTCCCTCTTATTTTCCTGTGTTCATTCATCTTTTCACACTTATGAGAGAAACAGTTCTTTCCAATTCTATTTTAGCCTGTCCACAAAATGTTAAAGTCAAGATAATCATGACGATAACTAAATCCTATCAATTTAATCATAGTAGTTGGCTAGAAATTATGATTAGAAAGTTTTACCCCTTTTTTCATAACAACCTCCAAAGGTTAAAAAATTTTCCTGACACATGTTTTCTATGTATCAATTGGCATAATTTACATAACATACATAATGGTCTCATTGTTTGCTCCATTTGGGGGGAATTCTGTTTTAATGTAGACGGGAGAAGAAATATTTTCTTCTAGGCTCCTTGGAACACTTCCTATAGCTGCTTCCCTTGCCTTGTAGCTAAGGCAGGACTTATGAAGCAGGAAAGAAAGGGCAACATGTGATACTGGTGTGAGGCATGAATTCAAGGTCAGCGGGACGGAGCCAGCACCAGAGGCTAGCTGTATGAGTACAGCTTTGGGGTCAGCACCCCAAGCATGTTCAGTTCTTGCTTCCAGTCTACAGGGTGAAGCAAAAATAATGGCTAATTCTCGAGGCAACCAGCATACCACCATCCTTAAGATCTGTTAATAGGCTGTTGGTTCCACTCCCAGACCTGCCAAAAGAAAACAGCTCTCCAAGTCCCCGACCACCAGGCCGGAGCTGAGATAGGAGCTTAGAGAAGAGGATAAGGACACACGTTAGGCACTGAGCCCTGGGAGGCGGCAGCAGGTAAAACGGGCCTGATTATTATGTTAATTATAATCATGATCAGGCCTGAGAGAGTGATAATTACTCTGTTTTGTCTGGTAATTATACTGTTTGTGACATCCATGTTGTTAGGGACAGGGTATTAGAGGGAAAATCTCATGGCTAGCTCCTGCATCAGGTCCCTACTTTTGTAGCAGGTCATGGGATGACTCCTAAGCCTTCCATTGAGAGGTATGGAGAGTCCTACCTGTAAGATGCTGGAAAAGAGAAAGGAAAGGGACCAGGAAGAAGGCAGGAGACAGGACACACAACATTCGAGATCTTTAGTCCAAGATTCGAACGTCACTGCTAGAATGGGAGTGCTTGCTTTCTCAGGACTATCTTAGGATCAAACTGTTTTGAGCATCTCTTAGGAGATTTTTTTTCTTAATGTTACAGCCATTGGCTACATTATCGGTGATTTCTGCTTGAATGTGGAATTTGTGGTTTAAACCAACAAAAAGATTTGTTCAATAAGATTTCTTTGTCTTGTGGAATCTGTGCTGCAGCTTGTAGAACAGGATGGGGAGCAGGAGTTCCCCGAGAGGAGAAGAGAGATGCCTTCCACAAGCATAGACCTCGGAATTTTGCCAGAGACAAAGAGGAGTGTAGAAATATGGACGAACTTCAATTACAATGAATAAATGCTAATTTAAAAGTCCACATTTCATATTCTTATGTCCTCAGCTGCTTTCCAGTTGGCTGAGCGTGACTGAGCATGACACAGAGTGAAGTGCAAGACCACAGAATGCAGATATGCTCACGAAATTAAAATACAGTTTTAGGTTTTCTACCTGTCTTTAAGGCATAATTCGCTACCCAGTAAACAATATATATATGCGACACTTAAACTGAGGATAATATAGGAATTTACTGGTTGTTTTTTCACTCCCTGGATGTTAATAGTTGGGACAATTGAATGATAGAGTTTATCTCATTGAAATTCTGTCTTGTAGAGAGAGAAGGAGACCGATTTGGCCCTAGCAAAAAGTGCCACAACAGTCATGCCAGCATGGCTCAGTGGTTGAGTGTCGACCCATGACCAGGAGGTCACGGTTTCATTCCCAATCAGGGCACCTGCCCGGGGTTGCCGGTTTGATCCCCAGTGTGGGGGCATGCGGGAGGCAGCCGATCAATGATTCTCTCTCATCGTTGATGTTTCTAGCTCCTTCTCTCCCTTCCTGTCTGAAATCAATGAAAATATATTTTTAAAAAAGCGCTACAAGATATAGGACGTAGATGCAGAAACAAATCACACTGAAAGGAAGTCTGTGCAGTGGGTGACACTCAGGCCCATCGGGGCGCAGCTTACACTGCATGCCCCCAGGGCAGAGACTTTCCTGTTCATACATGCCAACTCGTCTTGAATGTGTGACAACAAAAAGAACGTGATAATAATATTAATTATTGATAAATATTTGAAAAATACACCAACATGATATGCTGTCAGATTTTTTTTTCTTTGAAGCTGCCTCTTTGAAGACACATACGCTGACATACTCAACAAATCCGTTCCAATAACTATTTTGAAATTCAAAGAGAAAACATGTAATGCAAGTCTATTTTCATCAGGATTTGAGTGCATATAACGTCTTGGTTTCTTGAGATTGACATCAGTAGGAATTGGCCTCCTCTTTAGAACTTCATTTTTAAGATTCATAGGGATGGTTCTTCTGATCATTCTCTAGAGATATTTCTGTGAGAATAAATTGTGGCTTGTTCATCATTTATTTCAGGTGACTCTCAATAAAGCAGTATTTTCAGATTTATCTGCTGGATCTCAAATATAATTTAGCTTCAAGCCTAGATATGTAACAATAGTAATAACAATAACAATAATGGCTATTATAACAGTTGAGTCTTGGTACATGCCAGGGATCATGTGTTTTTTAAAAATTTAATCTCCTTTTATCCTCAAAATAATCTTATAAGGGTAGGATTTGTTTCCCTTAATTTTTCTTTTCTCTTTTTAGCTTCATATTTTTATTCACAGAAAGTAAATAACTTGCTCAAGATCTTACAGCTAGCAAGTGACAGAGCCTTTGATACCCCAACACTGAATCAACTTTACTCACTACCTAAGCAACTGACTCCATTGAGAAGGACACACAAGACACCAAGTGCACATGTACCTTTGGCACTGCCCGGCAGTCTTACACTATTTCTCTGTTCAATATATTTAGCCAACACTTCGCTGTCAAACCTTTTGCCCTGTCTTCTGCCCTCTCACTCTAAGCTGATGAAATTGCATCTTACTTCGAAGAGAAATTAAAGTAATCAGAGAGAACTCCCTGGAATCCTTTTTAACTTACACGACTCACCACCTCAGCACACATTCTCTTTTCTTCCCTCTTGTTTCAGTAAAAAGACACCCTCCTCCTACAGCCACTCACCTTCTCCTTCACCTCCCAAGACCTTCCCCACGTATCCGTTTTTATGTCTTGTATATTAAATGCAAAATAGGAATACACATTATACTTAGCTCTTAAAGTCATCATCGGGATCCCGTTAGGATATATGTGAAAAAGTGTCTGACACATAACTAACATTGGCTACAGGATAAAGAAGATGAGAAAGATGAGCCTACTCTCTAGTCATCCTTTTCCTCATTGAAAACTATGAACCTACATCATTCCCAGCTTCGCTTGGATGGAACATTGGCAGAGGTATTAACAGTAGAAAAAAATCAAGTACAACAGAATGTCTGTGCATGCTTCGGGAATAGTTGTGGTTTTAACGCAGGAGGAGGCTCAGTGACTTGAGAAACAGGTTTCCTCTTCTTTTATTGCAAAAAAGAATGTCACTTAAATGTCTGAGTGGGTGCTCTGTGAGCTAATATTATGATTCCAAGGAATTATAAAAAGATTGCAGGCTCCTTAATGTTGTTTTTCCTCTAGATTTGCTTCTCTATTCTCTCAAGGTTTTCTAGCCTAGGAACTCATGTGCTAGTTTCAGCATTTCAAGAGGACACTGTGAAATTTCTATTAAGGGCATCTCTCTGGAGTTTATAATTTTAATGAAGAATGAAGTAACTTCAGTGTGGAGACAATTACCTGGAAATTCCTCCTCTCCCAGCTATTTTAAATAATTTATTTACAATAAGTAGTAATGAACCAAATGCATTTTTATAAAAGGCTTTAACCTTTCAAGTAACATGATTTGCAAGTTTCTTGTTTGCTCATCTCCTAAATGTCAGGCGAAATTATGTGTTCATTCTACATCCACAATTCTCTTTCTCCATTTGGTTTCTTTTTCTTAAAAAAAAAAGGGGGGGTGGTATCTTTTTTAAAAAAAAATATATATATTTCATTAATTTTTTACAGAGAGGAAGGGAGAAGGATAGAGTTAGAAACATCGATGAGAGAGAAACATCGATCAGCTGCCTCCTGCACACCCCCCACTTGGGATGTCCCCGTAACCAAGGTACATGCCCTTGACTGGAATTGAACCCAGGATCCCTCAGTCTGCAGGCCGACACTCTATCCACTGAGCCAAACCAGTTAGGGTGGGGGGGGGGCGGCGTATCTTTTGATGTGTTTAGAATGTTGGCACTATTCACTACTAGGAGATTCAATACAAAATTTTTTTTGTTATCACTTAAGTGAAACCCCAGATCATGAAGAGGGCCAAGTTAAAAAGCAATGTATTTAGTGGGAGAATAAACATGAAATCATCTAGTTCAATATTTTGATTAATATTAGTAATTTGTAAACTGAGGATGTAGATTGATTGTCTTCTCCACAAGTGACCCAGATGCCTCAAGACAGCATGCACTGTAATTTCCAGGCCTCTGGACTCCCTCCTATCTGCCTCCCATCCAAACAGTGTGAGCTCTAGAAGTGTAGGACGTATAAAATATATTCATTCCCTCAGTCAAGCAAAGATTCTATAACTCCAATATTTTAGAAACATATTTAGGAATCTTTTCTAATTAACTCATAGTCAAGCAGAGATTTATCTTTTGATCTTAAAAATCATTTAAAATACATTCATTTGCTTTTCTACTGCAATAACAGTAGGTGCAATTTAACCCCTTTTTGTTGCGTTAACTGCTTCTGATTCATCTTCTTAAGCATAAATGATAGAGTATAATGGAAAAGCATAATTGTCCAGCATAAGGTAAACAGGAATAGGCTGACTTAAAGGACTCGTCTTTAAATTCATGCAGCTAAATTAGCCAACTTAGGGTTTCTGCCTCTTACGGCTTATGGGTCTGTAAAATGAAGATGGTACCTTTTCATTTTCTTTCCAGGATTTCTGAATGTTCAAGGAGATGACCTATGCAACTATGTTCTTTAAAATATAAAATATTAGAGGCCCAATGCACAAAATTCGTGCAAGGGGAGGCCTTCCTTCCCCCGGCTGCCGGCACCAGCTTCCCTCCGGCTACAGGCACCAGGGCTCCCCTCTGGCTGGCAGCACCTGGGACCTGGGCTTCCCTTTGCTGCTGGCACCCAGGACCTGGGCTTCCCTTCAGCTGTCCCCCACCCGCACCTGCCTTGGCCTGGCACTGCCCGTGTCTGCCACCACCCTCCCCTTCCCCCTTGATTGATCTTCCCGCTGGCTGGTGGCCTAGGCCTCCCTCTGTGGGGCAATCGTGGGGTGATGGCAGTACCCCCCAACCAATTGCATTGCACCCGCCTTGGCTGGCCTGGTGCCAGTGCGTGTCATAGCGTGGTCATCCGGATGGTTGCACTGCTGTTCAGCCGTTTGGTCAATTTGCATATTACGCTTTTATTATTATAGATTATACAATTTCATGGTAATATTGGGAGATTTGACCAAAAAAATATATACAACAGCAAGTAGAGATGTATGTAGGGAAGGCTATTTGGCCAGTTTTCTAGAGCCTTCCGGGGTCAGCACCTGGGTGAATTTGCTGTGATGTAGGGTTTAGTTCTCAGCTTTGTATACATAAAAACCCCATTTGATTGAACTCAGGTGCAGGTGAATTGACTAACAAACACTAAATTCAAAATGTTCTAATCTCTAAGCCAGCAAGAGCATTCCTAATTATTAAAAATATTAATAATTTACAAATTGAGGATGTGGATCCTCATTTTTTATGGTGTCAGGCAGGGTATATAGGCACGTGAACTTTGTAAAGAGGAAATTAGTTTCTTCATTTACAAAATACATTAGAGCATGGCCTCTGTGTGTTTTTACCTTCTTACTATTTGTTTTTATTATTCTCTTTCTTGCTATATATAAGCATACAAAAAAATTTTAAACCATTTGAGATTAGGTTATATGTATGGGTGGGCAAAACATACAGGTTATGATTATTACAGGTTAATAGCTTTATTAACTCAAAAGGATGTCACTCACAATTATAAACCTACTTTTGCCCACCCCTATACATCACGCTCTTTTATCCCTTAGTATTTCAGTGTATATTTCCTAAGAACAAGAATATTCTCTTATATAATCTTTAATGCAGTTATCAAATTCAAGAAATTTAACTTTGATACTATACTTTACTATTCACGTTCCATTTTTGTCAATTATCCCAACAATAAACCTTTTAATGTTTTTATACTTTTCAGTAAAGAATTGCATTTAGTTGTCATGTTTCTTTAGTCTCTGTTACTTTGAACATCTTCTATAATAATAAAAGCATAATATGCTAATTAGACCCGAGGTCCTTCCAGATGTCCTTCAGAATGACCTTCCAGATGAAGCCGGGGCTGCGAGGGAAGCCCAGGTCCCGGCTGCAAGAGGGAAGCGGTGCTGGCAGCCAGGGTAAGGAAGGCCTACTCTTGCACGAATTTCGTGCATCGGGCCTCTTGTTTTATATAAATACAAGCCAGTTTTTGCTTCTCTCTCTCTCTCTCTTTGTCTGTCTTCCTTCCTTCCTTCCTTCCTTCCTTCCTTCCTTCCTTCCTTCCTTCCTTCCTTCCTCCCTCCCTCCCTCCCTCCCTCCCTTCCTCCCTTCCTTTCTTTTTCTTTCTTTCTTTTTTTTCTTTCTCTCTCTCTTTCTCTCTCTCCTTCTTTCTCTTTCTTTTCTTTCTTTCTTTCTTTCTTTCTTTCTTTCTTTCTTTCTTTCTTTATTTCTTTTCATTTTAAGAGAATGTTCCTCATTGTAGGTTTGTTCAATGTCTCCTCATGATTATGCATGCCTGACATGAATCTACATGCTACTGCTGACAATCGTGTCCTTCTAAGGATATAATATATGAAGGTCCCCCTCATTGATGATATTAATTTTGATCATCTGGTCAAGGTGTTACCTTGTTTCTCCACTAAATAGATACTATTTCCCCTTGACACTCATGAGCAATCTGTGGGGAGACATTTTAAGACCATACTTTGCTCCTCATTAAATGCCCCACCCACCTATTTTTCATATATTGATGATTCTCACCTGAACTTTTGTCAGGTTGCAGTGATTATAAATTGAAAGGCTGCTTAAAGAGCATGATTGTTCTCACAAGACATATTTTAGCCAGGCCATGAAAGACCCAATGAATCCTCTTCACCCCCAACAATAGGTAAAACTATTTGATGAGCCTTTTCCCTCCAGAGCATTGGATAAGCATTGCTGACTTCTGTTTCTTTCAGCTTTTCCATGCTCTAGGCTAGCCATCCTCTTTCTGTTCAGTCTTTTTCCAGACAGGGTGAAATGCATTTTTTTTTCTTTTTTTGTTGGTATCTACAAACAAATTTCAGACCTGTCTTTCTGTTATTATAGCCAGATCCAATTGACCAGAGTTTTACTTGTTTCCAAACACTTAAGTCACATGTTTAAAGACAGTTATTTAGCAAATCTCAGGATACTTATTTGCACCTGAATTTTGCTACTTTAAAGTTCAAAGAAAATAAATTTTTAATCTAAAACTAAAAAAACAACTTTCATTTCTCAAAGTTTTAAAGATGTTTTTAAATTGTGCCCAAATGATTGTGGACCTGTAAAAATAAAAGCAAGCATACATGCTTTAGCCTCTAAGTTTGCTGTATTGAACTACCAGGCTCCTAAAGAGCTGTCACTTTTACCACATGAAATATAAATGGGAAAAAAGAGATTATTAAAATGTTGGATATCACAAGCAAGGAACATTTTCAGAATATGATTTGTGACATATGAATGGTGCCTAGCATGTGGTAATGCTTTTGATTGTCCTGTGATGGACACTGCTAATTATTATTTGGCCTCTGAGTGCAGTAGTACCTATAAACATGATGTTGATATTCTGATTTATGGTAGAACTGTAAGATGCCAAATGTTTATTGATCATTAACATTCCAGTAACATCATGTCCTATGTGAGAATAATAAGGACCATGTGCCAGATATATTGAGTTAAAAAAGAATTTAATAGACTCAAAGAGATACTTATATATTCATGTTCATAACAGCATGATTCACAGTAGCCAAAAAATAGAAGCAACCCAAATGTCCATCAATAGATGAATGAGGACATGTATGGGAGGCAACTGATCTGTGTTTCTCCCTCACATCAATGTTTTTCTCTCTCTCCTTTCCTCTCTTTCTAAAATCAATACAAATATATCCTTAGGTGAGGATTTAAAAAAATAAGAAAAGAAAACCATGATGCACCTAGGGAGAAAATAGGTATGTTAGATAAGTTCCTCCAGGCATCCTATCTAATAAAGAGAGAATATGCTAATTGACCCTCACACTGTTGCAAAGATGGTGGTGCCCACAGCCAATAAGGAGGGAATATGCTAATTGACTGCCCCACCCTCAAAGATGGTGGTGTCCACAGCAAATAAGGAGGGAATATGCTAATTGACTGCCACTCCCTCAAATATGGCAGCACCCACAGCCACAAGATGGCTGGCAGGGGAGAGCAGTTGTGGGCGATCTGGCCAGCAGGGAAGGGCAGTTGGGGGCGATCAGGCTGGGAGGGGAGCAGTTAGGCGTCAATCAGGCTGGCATGGGAGTAGTTAGGGGGCAATCAGGCAGGCAGGCAGGTGAGTGGTTGGGAGCCAGCAGTCCCGGATAGGGCCTAAACCAGCAGTCAGACATCCCCCAAGGGGTCCCAGATTGGAGAGGGTACAGGCTGGGCTGCAGGACACCCCCCTCAAGTGCACACATTTTGTGCACCGGGCCTCTAGTGAGTTATAATGCCATTGGCACTGAGGTCAATGTTAATGAATCAATATATAGTACAACTAGAAAAGGGAAGATAAGATGTGCTGATCTGGATGTTAGGCCACCCTGGGAAGTGCTAACATAACATCTATATTGAGTACTAACGCTATGGGAAAGGTGGAAAAAAGTGGTTAAATTTGTGGATGCATGAGATGACAACTGATGTTTTAGAACATGAATTAGACAGCATTTTTATAAGTCTGAAAGCCAAAGACATTTACAGTCAAATTGCCCAGGGTCAGGAAAATGTTAAACCCCTCCGGGATAGCATTTTATTATAAAGAAATACTGTATATAATTAATTTTTTATAAGGGAGATATGTTAAATGAGGTGTCTTTAGACAGAAACACACAAGAAAACAAGGTTATATTCTATAGGTTGATGAAAAATTTTGTGACCAGAGAGAGGCTCATTTTCTCTAGAAGCTAATTTAGTGTTTGTGAGAAGTTTATAAAACATAGTTGCCACAAATTAAAATGTAAAAATATTCATATTTTGTGATTATTTTTAAATGGTGCTCCAAGGACATTTGCTGGAATTGAACAAGGGCTGAGTGATTAAGCCGTATTCTTAAAAAGGGGGTTCGTAAGTGGTAAAGGCCTAGGCTAAGGAAAAGAGGTGGGCTAGAAGGGGTCAATGGGGGAAAAGGGGAAATATGTAATACTGTCAATAATAAAGATTTAAAATGTTAAAAAAGACGGTCCATGAGTTATTATCTGCCTTCTGTAATAGGAGTTGTGTGTTTCCATTTTACATATGAAAGTTCTGAATAAAATTTTGTTTGAAGAAAAGAATCTGAAGTATTGTTTCTTTTTAATTAAAAATTTGAGCCACTGGAATTGAATATCTCTTAAATATAAGAATTATTTTAATTCTGACACTGAATTTTAGAATTTTCTTAAAATCCATTTGAGATATCTTGTTTTCCAATGATCACCTAAAAAGATATTCTTTTAAGTGATGAATGATTGCTACCTTTCAAAATTCTTTTATTTGCATGGAAAAGTCAAATGCCTCATTGCATCAAACATGTTTGGCGTGTGGAAGTCTCAGTACAATCAACCACTTTCTAATTATCCTGATAGTGATGAGTCTCAACATAGAAGTGCTTTGATATCAGCATTTGAGGATATTGGAGCAGCTGTGAGGTTGAAATGTGTTTACATTCTGCCAAGGATTCTAAAAGCCAAACCATACAAGCTAAGCCATTAAAATGCCTAAATTCTGAAAGCAAGCATATTCTACAAAATAATAAGAAATACTAATTTATATTACTCACTAAAAACTAAAATTTTATTTTCTCCTAAAATAGATGATCCATATTATCCTGTTTTCCTCTTTTAACTTACTGCCTCTAACTTTTTCCATGCCTCATTAATTGATTTACTCCAAATGAAACCCAATGGCTAGCTTAAAGCTTTATGTTAATAGTCAGTTTAGAGTATTTTCGTTAAGTGATGTAGAAAACTTTCTTTTTTACAGCTGTTACATGGACGGTAAAACAGCAGTTAATTGTATTGAGCAGCAGTTAATTGTATTGAGTATGATCAAAAGACAATTCAGTCTCTGAGTTTTGGCCCTTATAAGAAACAAGCTAGATGATTTTTTCTTTTATGCATTTTAAAAATGATTTTTATTGATTTCAGAGAGAGGAAGGGAGAGAGAGTGATAGAAACATCAAATGACTGACCCCTGCATGTCCCGACTGGGGATTGAGCCTGAAACCTGGGTATGTGTCTTGACTGAGAGTCAAACTGGCAACCTTTTGGTGCTTGAGATGATGCCCAACCAACTGAGCCACACCGGCCATGGCCTTTTATGCATTTTTAAACTTAATACTTGGCATACATTTTTAGGGAATCTTATGATATTACAGAGAATATTATAATAATAAACACATCATAGAAAATAAAATGTAGGTTTCTTTGAAGTAAAATATAAAAATAAACAGCATATTTCTACCTGCATTTTGAAATTAGGCATCTACCTGGAAAAGATGGTTATGTTATAAGAGATAGAAAGATCTCTTTGGGGATCAAAAAGGAGGAAACTTTTTATATACATTTTACTTGTGGGAAAGTAATGCTGAAGCAACTTTTTGTTAATCTTGCTTCCTCTTAGTTCTATAATTTAATATAGTATTATCTTACTCAGTGTTTATTATCGTGTTTATTGTGTTCAATACATTCTATGGGCTAAAAAGGACTCAATCTTTACTCTCTTCTTTGCTTAAAATGATAGATGGATTTGGGGTAACAGGTGCATTTTTATTTGCAGGATAAATAAAGCTTTACCACTCATTTCAAAATATATTTTGAATCTTAGTTCTGAGTTCCTGATTCATAAGGACAATTGTGCTGAAACTGTATTTTAATTTGCAGGCTTTGGGCTTAGTTTGTTAAGGAGAAATAATTGAAGAAACTGTATTGAAATCATGCATTTCTCTAGTTCACCACAGTGCCTGTTGTTTAGCTGTGAAAACCTTTTTTTTTGTCCTCTTAATAGAAAGTGAAAACAATTATACTAAAATGGAAATAAAGATCTTGAATGACTAAAGAAGTTAGTGAGGCTATACTATCAGAGATAATTCTGGAAATAGCCCTCTGGTTTCCTGACGAGGGTTTTGGAAGAGTCCTGCTTCCTAATGAGATGAAGAAGAAGGGTACACCTGGGGCAGGAGCTGGGGATGTGCAGTGTTTTGTAGTGAACAAATAGCATTTGGTTGGATATTTAAGAGACACTTTTTAAGTGAACCCACTGCACATAGAGGCTAATTTTATGTGTCCTAAACACTTTTTCTACATATCACATATCTTTTTTTAAAAATATATTTTTCCCCTATGTTCATAGCAGGACAATTCAAAATATATATATATATATATATATATTTTTATTGCTTTCAGAGAGAGGAAGGGAGAGGGAGAGACAGATAGAAACATCAATAATAAGAATCATTGATTGGCTGCCTTTACACACCCTGGGGAATTGAGCTTGCAACCTGGGCATGTGTCCTGACCAGGAATCACACCGTGACCTCCTGTTTCATAGGTCGATGCTCAACCACTGAGCCACGTTGGCCAGGCCATCACAAATCTTTGAAATCATCCTTCTGAGATAAATAATCTCAGGAGACATTCTGAGAAAAATTTTAAGGAGATCCTGAAAGTATTTTAGGAAGAATATGAAATAGTTATGGGGGAAGAGAGTGTTGGTTATTTCTGAGTTGACTAACTTCAAGCACTGTATGCAGAAGTGTGGTGTTTACCAAATCCTGTAATAGCATTTCAGGTGAGGATGCAGGAGAGTCTTCTGGTGGTCCTCTCACCCATGTTCTCTATGTTAAGTTGGTTTATTATTTATCTCGACGTCTTTGGTTTTATCACATTTTCTTTGCATCAGATTTTACTAAAACGAATTTGGCCACCAGATGGACCTTTGGAATATCATGGTCAAAGAGCAATGTATTTCAGGTTGTAACTCATCTTTTATTCTGGTCTGCCCTACTTGGTACCAGTAGAATTTCTGCTCTTGACTCTATTGTATAACATGTTTGCCTAAAGCAGTGGTTCTCAACCTTCCTAATACCGTGACCCTTTAATACAGTTTCTCGTGGTGACCCCCAATTTCATTGTTATAAATTGAACATAATTAAAGCATAGTGATTAATCACAAAAACAATATGTAATTATATATGTGTTTTCCGATGGTCTTAGGCGACCCCTGTGAAAGGGTCATTCGACCCCCAAAGGGGTCGCGACCCACAGGTTGAGAACCGCTGGCCTAAAGGAATGAAACTAAACAACATCAACTACTTATTTTTTCCTTATGTTTTTATTGTTTGTTTTTGTTTTATTTTTTTTATTGCTGCTGCAATAAGTTACCACAAACTTAGTGTTTTAAAAACCTTTGTTGTTATAAACTGGAAAACTGTAATCTCATGGTTCCTTAGAGGAGAAGTCTGGCACAAGTTTCACTGAGCTAAAGCCAGGTGTTGGCGGGGCTGTGTTCCTTCTAGAGGCTCAAGAGGAGAATCGATTTCCCTGGCTTTTCCAACTTCTGGAGGATCCCCCGCATTCCTTGATCCCTGGCCCTCTTTCTCCAAAGCCAGCAACATGCATCTCATTGACTATTCATTCTCTCACAGCCACATTTTCCTCTGACTTCCTCCTGCTTCCCTCTTACACTGTCAGAGCCCTTGTGACTAACTGGGCCTATTGAGAGGATGCAGTCCCCATCTCAACGTTCTTATCCCAATCACATCTGCGAAATACCTTTGCCATGTAAGGCAACATATTCACCAGTTCCAGGGGTTAGAACAAGGGCCTCGTTAGGGGGCCATTATTCTGCCTCCCACAGGGATGTTACCCACAATGTAATTTGACGATGTTTCACCACTGTACCTCTTTCAGTACCAACCTCCACCTCTGGTGTTTCTTCTTGTTCATGGTCCCTTACAATTAAAATGAACCAGGCCATACTGAGCCAAAGCTGCTTTTCTGAAATAGAGAGTATCACTTTTTACGTTCTTTTTGTTGGTTTAGTTCTTATTTTCCATCCTTTCCTTGTTATGGTTGAGACATAAGTCCCTGAGGACACTTCACAACAGTGGTGATCACACTAAAATTCCATCGTTAGGCCATTTGACACATGGCTCATCTTTGACCTTGATACTTTCACAAAATCATAGAGAAGAAACTTAGAGCCAAGTTGAAGGGAGCTGGAGCAATTAGACATAGAGGTGTTTTTTGGTTTTTTTTGATGCCACTATTACTACAAAATATTTTGCCAAGTAAAAATTCCCTGTGTGTGTAAGGGATGTGTTTCATAATCAAATAATTTCCAGTGATCTTGCTATATCTTCATCTTAGAGACTCATAATGCACATTAGGAGGTAGGAGGCAGTATAGAACTGTTGGTAAGAGGATAGATTCTGAAGCTGTGTGAACATTATTAGCAAGTTACCTAATTTCTCTGTCCCATTTTCCTCATCTGTAAAATAGAGGGGGAAAAAAAACCCAAATAAGCCTCTCTCCCAGGATTGCTATAAGGACTGAATGAGTTGACATTTGTAAGGTCTTTTGAGTGACAAATGTTATATACTGCTGTATGAAGATTTATAAAATAAAATAAGAATAAAAGCTCTGAGAAAACCTTCTATAAAGTAGTCTGTTTTTCTTTGTTTATTTTTGAATTCCCCAGTTCTGATAATAGGATACATTTTTCTCCCCAAGTAATATTTATTCACATTCCACAGATATGTTTTTCAATGGGAAGCCCTTTGAAAAATACTGATAAAATAACAATTTACTTTCTCTATTTTTAAGTCATTATTAACATACTTTCTGATGGTAGGAGGACCTTTACCATTATGTATGGAGGTACAATTAGATGACAATGTTGTGCCATGAGGCAAAGGGTAGAGGCTCTCTCTAGCAGCTAGCATAGTGCACATAGTTCTCAACAAATATTTATTTAATAAGTGAAGAAATAAAAATTAAAGAAGCTCTTTTTTATTAAAGTAAAGTCCTATGTTAATGCGTACTTACTCCTTACACCTAATTTTTTTCTATTTATGAATAAATATTTTAAACAGCAAAAACTTTATTACTGGCTTATTGATTGAGAGTTTATAAACAATTTTGATTTGTTGATTTGGCTTAACGTTTCCTTAGTTTCTTATTATTTCTTATATAAAGCCGATAAAAAACTGAAGTATACCAACTATCACATATAAGTCAAAAAGTGAAACTTTTATAAACCAGAGATCAAATGAATTTGGCTTTTTTGTTTTGTTTTTAAATATATATTTTTATTGATTTCAGAGAGGAAAGGAGAGGGAGAGAGAAATAGAAACATCAATGATGAGAGAGAATCATTGATTGGCTGCCTTCCACATGCCCCCTACTGGGGATTGAACCCACAACTTGGGCATGAACCCTTGACTGGAATTGAACCCAGAACCCTTCAGTCCGCAGGCTGACTCTCTATCCACTGAGCCAAACCAGGTAGGGCTCAAAATAAATTTGTTACTTCAAATTAGTATCAGTAAGCAAGCAGCTCTATGTTATATCACTTCTGTTTTGTCTATTACTGTATTCCAGCTTGCCTTCATTTAAGCTAAATATTTCTATTGTGAGATAACAGAAATATTGACTTCTATATTTTCCTAGTTAGCAAAGTTTTAGATAACAACGCTTTTAATGTATTTAACTTAACTTTTCTTTTAATGCCAATCAATTACTTCTGGTTTGGTCCTTAGTAAAAATGGAAAATAGCTATTCATTGCCATCTATTTAAAATTATTTCATATATTCGAGAACTATTAAATAGTTTATCAGAATCCCTTCTTCAAAATTAATGAACTCAATTGTTTTGCTAGTTCATTTCACTAGTGACAACTAATTTATACTGAAGTAAAATTTTTAAAAATGTTTTTATTGATTTCAGAGAGGAAGGGAGAAGGATCAAGGGAGATAGAAACATCAACAATGAGAGAAAAATCATTGATTGGCTCCCTCCTTCACAACCCCTACTGGGGATCAACCAGCAACCCGGGCATGTGCCCTGACCAGGATCGAACCGTGACATCCTGGTTCATAGGCTGACACTCAACCACTCAGCAACACTGGCCAGGCCTGAAACAAATTTAAAAAATCCCTTTCATGAGCACATAATGTAGTAGCCTAAGGTTAGAGAGCAGGATATACAAAATCAGTCTATAATAATAAAAGGGTAATATGCTAATTAGACCAGACGTCTTCTGGAAGTCCTTCCTGATGAAGCCGGGGTTGGAGGGAAGCCAGCCTGGGTCCCGGGTGCCTGCGGGCAGCCGGAGGAGAGAAGCCCGGGTCCTGGGTGCCGGAGGGAAGCCGGTGCCAGCAGCCGGGGGAAGGGAGGCCTACTCTTGCACGAATTTCATGAATTGGGCCTCTAGTATATCAATATGTATTATACATAAACTTATACATAATTATGTAAATGTATTTAAACATATGTATTAAAATTACTCTCACATAAAAAAGTATACCAAGAATTATGAGGAATATACAATGTACTATATACACATGGGAACCTTTGTAAACTTAGTGGATGACCTGGATTATAAACTGGATATAGAAGATCATGTAGAATTTATGAAAAAAATATATGCCTATGTAGTAAATGGTAAATGAACTAAAGGGACAGGATTTTCAGGCTCATACTGTTAAAAGATGAAACAGTATATTTAGCAGTCATATTGTAAAGAAGTTTAAATGCTTAAGTGAGGAATTTGAATAATTAAAGTTGGAGCATGTTTGAAATTGAATTTTAAGAAAACCATAAACAATGTGAAGAATGGATTGAAAGAGCTGAATAATTTGAGATAGGAAGATCAGTTCAGAGACTAATAATTCAGAGAAGGGGTAATGAGGACCTGAAATTAAGTCAATGAAAAAAGAAAGGGGTGGAAGAATACGCAAGATATTTCAGAAGTGAACACAACAGAGGGTTGGTGACTGGTAATGGAAAAGGGGACAGTTTAACTGCAGTGCATACAACAAAAAATTAATTAGCCATCAACTTATCTTTGACAAAGGAGCAAAGACAATACAATGGAGGAAAAAAATAGTCCCATCAACAAATGGTGCTGGAACAACAGGACACCCACATGCAAAAAATTGAATCTAGACATATACCTTATACCCATCACAAAAATTAACTCAAAACAGATTATAGTCCTAAATGTAACAATGAAAAGCTGTAAAACTCTTAGAAGATAACATAAGAGAAAACTCAGATGACGTTGGCTATGATGATGACATTTTAGAGACCTGATACCTGAAATAAATAATTGATAAGCAGAGCTTTATTACAGTTATAAACTTCTTCTTTGCAAAGGCGTTATCAAAGGAAGTAGGAGGCAAGCCACAGACTTGAAGAAAACATTTGCAAAAAAACAAACAAAACAAAAACCCATCTGGTAATGGACTGTTACTTATAATATACATAGAAATTTTAATACTCAACAAGAAAAAACCCAATTAAAAATTGAGCTGAAGATTTTAACAGACACCTCAGCAAATATACACAGCTAGCACATAAGCGTATAAAAATATGTTCCACAATATATGTCATTAGGAAAATGCAAACTAAAACAATGAGATGCCACTCATTAGAATGAACAAAATTCAGAGCACTAACAGCAAGTGTTGGCTGGGATGTGGAGCCACAGGAACTCTCATCCATTGCTGCTGGGAATGCAAAACGGTACAACCACTTTGGGAGACAAGTAGGCAGTTTCTCACTTTGCTAAACATGCTTTCACCATACAATGTACCCAAAGGAATAGAAAACTATGTCCACACAAAAACCTGCACGTAGGTGTGTATAGCAGCTTTATTCGTAATTGTTAAAACTTGGAAGCAAGCAAGACACCCTTCAGTAAGTAAATGGATAAATAAACTATGAAACAATCAGACAATGAAATACTATTTAGTATGAAAAAGAAATGAGCTATTAAGTCATGACAAGATTTGGAGAAAACTTAAATGCATATTACTAAGTAAAAGAAGCCAATTTGAAAAGGCTACATGCTATATGATTTCAACTATATGAAATCAGGAAAAGGCAAAACTATGGAGACAATAAAAATATCAGTATTTGCCAGGGGTCGGTGGTGGGTGGGAGGAGGAGCAGAGAGGATTTTAAGGGCAGTGAAAATACCCTGTATGACATTATAATAATGCATACATGTCATTATACATTTGTCCAAGCACATAGAATGTACAATGCCAAGAGTGAACCCAAAATAAATTATGGAATTTGAGTGATTATATATCTCAATGTAAGTTTATCCTCAGTAAAAAAAATACCATTCTAGTGAGTAACGTTGATAACAAGAGAGGTTGTGTATGTGTAGGGTGGGGGGTGGTACATGGGAAATCTCTGTAACTCTTTCTCAATTTTATTGTAAACCTAAAACGTGCTAAAAATATAAAGCCATAAGAAAAATAGTCTAAACCAGTGGTTCTCAACCTTATGGCCCTTTAAATACAGTTCCTCACGTTGTGACCCAACTATAAAATTATTTTCGTTGCTACTTCATAACTGTAATGCTGCTACTGTTATGAATCATAATGTAAATATCTGATATGCAGGATGGTCTTAGGCGACCCCTGTGAAAGGGTCGTTCGACCGCCAAAGGGGTCGCAACCCACAGGTTGACAACCACTGGACTATAAATAACTTCCAAAAATCAATAAGAAAAACCTTGAAGGTCCCATAAATAATTGCACAAAGGATATGAACTGCCGATTTAAAAAAGAGGAAAAACATGTTTAATACTAACATTTTAACTGTATTAGCATCATGATAATTAAAAGAAATATTTGCCTTCAAAATAAGTAATTAAAAATATATATACTAATGCTGATAAATGTGTTGAGAAATGAACCCATTTACAAATGTGGTGCAGTAGTGAAGTTAATGCCTTATATATCAAAAGCCAAAAATATTTATAATGTTTGGTCTGTTAATTCCACTTCCAGGAAATGATTCCATGTTAATAGTTATAAATAATAAAAAATAATTATGTATAAATGTTTGCAAAAGTTAAAATAATATAAATCTCTAATAATAAAGAATGGCAAGGTGAGATATCACATATATATTAAAATTATGTTTTTGAAATGTTCTTAATTACAAGAGAAATATTTAAGTCTATCTGTAGTAATATCTTTTAAAATAAAAATAGAGTTTTGAAGAAACAGAAAAAGACCGAGAAGAAATTTGCCAAAAGGTGTAGGTATTTATGAGGCGATGAGATCATGAGTGACTATTTTGGTGTGTTCATGATTTACAGGACTTTCTAAAGTTTCTTGAAAAATCATGTAAATCAGAAAAACAGGTGAAAATTGACAAAATTACATAAAGGCATTTGCTAAAGTTTCGAATCCTGCAGGGAGCAAGGGGAACAGATTGGCCAAGGAAAAGTCACTGGTGACTTTCCTGTGAGAGCGTGCACTGTCCTGGGTGTGCAAGGAGGAGGAACCAGTGAGAAGAAATTCATGAAAGAGATGGAAGCAGTTAGTGCAGACTTGGAGGGGCTCGGCATTAAAGTATTAACATTGTAGACATTAAGTATTCAAGTTGAGGGCAAAGGAAGTGTTACAGATAGAATGGGACCTGGAGGAGAGAGCAGGGCTCAACAAATACTTTGTTTTTTTAAATAAAGAACATTAAGGAATATATGTCACATGACGCTGGAGTAAGCTAGTAGAAAAAGCATCGAGGCAACAGGTGATAAATATAAAGGCCTCTTGAGTGTTCTCAGATATTATTTAGAGTAGTAATTGTATTTACTAAAGTCAGTCAATTATTTAGTAGAGAAAAATAATTGCATGCATTTATGAATTAGGCACATTTCATTTTTTTTTAAATATTACATTTGCAAGTTTGGCTTTTGCTCCAAAATTTTAGTTTTAGATATTTTATCTTTAGATCTTCATGATGTCTTTTTTTTTTCTTTGACAAAGGTGAGATTGAAAAAGTAAATAAATTAGACCTACAACTTATCAGAATTTGACTGATAAAACATGTTGTGAGAAGGATGACTTTCTCACTTCTTTGTTGTTGTTGTTGTTAATCCTTACTGGAAGATATTTTTCCCATTGATTTTTAAAATTATTATTTTATTTATTTATTTTTTAAAACCTTTGTTGAAAGTATTAACATATGCCCCCTTTTTCCCATTAACCCCCTCCAACCTGCCCCCACCCCACGCCCCACACCCCACGCCTTCACCATCTTATCATCTGTGTCCGTGGGTTATGCATATATGCATACAAGGTCTTTGGTTGATTACCTCCCACCCACCCTCCCCCGCCTTCCCTCTGAGATTCCACACTCTGTTCCATGCTTCCATGTCTCTGGATCCACTCTGTTCATCAGTTTATTTTGTTAATTAGATTCCACATATGGGTGAGTTCATGTGATAATTATCTTTCTCTGACTGACTTATTTCACTTAGCAGGATACTCTCCGGGTCCCTCCATGCTGTCTCAAAGGGTAAGAGATTCTTCTTTTTTAAAGCTGCATAGTATTCCATGGTATAAATGTACCACAGCTTTTTTATCCACTCATTTACTGATGTTTCCAGGTCTTAGTTATTATAAATTGTGCTGCTATGAACATAGGGGTGCATACATTCTTTCTGATTGGTGTTTCAGGTTTCTTAGGATATATTTTTAGAAATGGGTAGGTTAAAGATGCCTATTGAATTTTAGGCAGCATGATATCAGATTCTTCCATCCTCTGAGAAAACCATGATTTGTGGTTGGGAGTAAGGAAGAGAAAATCACAGGAAAATCCACAACTTTTCTGGTTCAGATGTGTGTGAAAAGGGTAAGAGATCACCAGTGAATGTGCTAAAAATGATGGTCAATATTTATCTAACATACCCTATGTTCTGGGGACTGCTCCATGAGCTTTACATAAGTTCTTTAACCTTTTATGATTGGTGTTCATATCATGATATTCATATTGGGTATAGAAGTTGCAACATTCTCATAGGTATATTGATACTCTCTATCTTAGCAGGTTGGAAATGGGGAGATGTATGTTTGAGATGGGAGAAGAGGTAATACCCACGGCTATGCTTTCTGTTATGGGTCGAACTGTGTCTCCTCCAAAAGTCATATGTCCAAGTCCTAAGCCCCAAGACCTTATTTGGAAATAGGATCATTGTCGATGTCATGAGTTAAGATGAGGTCACACTGGAGTGGGTGGGATCTAATTCAAGATGACTGCTGTCATTAGAAAACGAAGAGCTTTGGACACGGATGCACACAGAGAACATGCCATGTGAGCATGAAGATGGCCATCTACAGGAGAGAGGCACAGAGCAGATTCTTCCGGTACAGCTCTCAGAAGGAATGACTTCTGTCAACATGTTGATTTCAGAGTTCTGCCCCCAGAATTTGAGCCAATGTGGTTCTGTTAAGCCACCCAGTTTGTGGCACTGAGCAAATTAATACTTTCCCTGGAGCACTGACTTTTGTAATTGTAGAGGTTATGTATTCTTTTGAAAATATGAATAGAAAAGTCAAGGACCTCTCTAGAAATGCAAATAGCCATGATTTTACACACAATTTCAAGAGTTCACAGATGTTCCCATGGCCCCACTCTCTCCCTACAGCAGACTGAGGACCTTGGTCCTAGAGTCAGTGCAACCTCACCCAGCCCCGTTCTTAGGTGATGCTTCCTGAACACATTGCCCTACGTTGATCATTTCCCACTAAAAGAACCCCCCTTTGCTGTGTGATAGCTTCGTACAGCAACAGAAGGATTGACATGAATGCTCTACAGAGCTGGTCCCATGGAGCTGTGACTCACATTATGGTATTCAATTACCTTAGGGATATTCTAGGCCCTGGGACAGTCCCCTGATAAAACATACAGTTTTAAAAATCCCTTTTCTGTTTTTTAAATAGTAAAACAATCTTTATCTTGTAATTGCTACATGTAATCTATAGGGCTGAGTATAGAAATAGGTAGAGTAACCTGTTGCTCTTTGGGTGTGGCTTCAGGAAAGAACCTGAATGCAAAGTAACTACTTCCACTTCTATTTAAAACTCTAATTATAATTTTTGGGGGGTGTAGGGTAAAAGGGAAAGCAAAAAGGCTGAGGAAGTGGTTTCCCAGAGGATAGAAGGGCTCTTGTAGGGGAAATGGGAGGAAGCCAAAACCTCCCTTTGCTTCCTTCATACTCTGCTTATCACTGAGCGTGTTTACACATGTTCCGGATCTCACATGGTATGTTCTATATGCACATGGCTGAAAGGCATCATGAAGAGAAACAAGAAAGACAGCCTACATCCTTCTCTGTGTGGTTTTGTTGCTTGCTGTCTAGGAGTTGACTCTCCTCCTGCTCAAATAATCTATATCTCTGCTATTGTGGTTAAAAGTGGGTGAAACTCTGCCTTCTGTTGTTATTCTCTAGCTGCAGATAGCCACTGCCTTTGCTGTGATTTCATGTGACCCTTGAAGAATGCCTTCCACCTGCACTTGTGTGCTTTTTCTCTGTCTTACACTTAGAGGAAGAGATGCCTTGTCTTGATATAGCCAAGGCCACTCATATTGACCCATAAGAGTGAGTCTATTGTTCATCAGTCATTATTACCGTCAAACAAGCATTAAACACAGTCCGGCGGATAACCTTGTCTGCAAGTGAATGAGATCTCAGAAAGCCAGTCTGTTGCCACATGATAGAAGGATTCCCTTTATGATCCTTCCTCTCTTGCTGCTCTTCCCTCCTTGCCTGGAATGCTCAATTATTTGTGCTCATCAAAAATCTTGTTTACTTCTTACCGCCTAATACA
>NW_005871121.1:2783613-2811866 GCF_000147115.1 Myotis lucifugus
CTTACTTCATAGTGCATGTTTTGTGACGTTCACCCACTAGGATGAATATGGTCCTGAGGACCATGCCTGGCTTTGCTTATATTGTGCTCTTCCACAATATTTCACAGCTGGTGCTCACAGAGGGTGCACTGGAGTCTTTACTTCTTTAACACCTGGCTCTGCAACTTAACCTTCCTAGGTTACTCAGAATTTGGGCTGGCTTTTGGATTTGAGGTAGAAGTAGTTTGGCAGATATAAAATGGAAGAATGTAGGCAAAGGAACATAGTGGAAGATGCCCGTCAATATCATCTTACAGTATGCAGTGAAAATGCAGTGAGAAGGTGAAAGATGGGAAAGTAGAGAATAGGGGAGGAAGTGGAGATGGAACCTTGGGGAACACTTAGAATAAGTTAAAGGTTGTAAAATATCTAGATTAATATAGCAATTTTTTTCAAGGAACTTAAGAGAATTATGTAATATAGACACAGGCCAATCTAATTATTTTCAAATTTTTTCATATTTTTATTGATTTCAGGGAGGAAGGGAAAGGGAGAGAGAGATAGAAACATCAATGATGAGAGAGAATCATTGATTGGCTGCCTCCTGCATGCCCTCCACTGGGGTTGGAGCCCACAACCCTGGCATGTGCCCTGACTGGGAATCAAACTGTGACCTCCTGGTTCAAAGGTAGATGCTCAACCACTGACCCATGCTGGCTGGGCTGTTTTAAATTTGACATCACCAAAGACAAGATAATGCCTGGAATCAAGTAAGAATTCACTTATTATTTGTGAGATATGTGAAGTATTTTGAATGAAAAGTTGATTAAAGAAGAACATTCACTTGCAGAAGGATGGTAGAGAAAACCAAGACTGGGAGAGGTGGGGGAAGCAGTGTGAGAGCTGATCAGATCATGACTCTTCCTGGTAAAAAGATGGGCATGATGCTAATACAAATGCAAATGATTAGCCCCCACCTGGAATCTGCCTCTAGCAGCAGCCCCACCAATAGAACTTGAAGTACAGATATGCTATCTCAGCAAGCTTATTTAATAAATCTGAAAGTGAGAACTTCTTATTGTGGTAAGAACACTTAACATGAGATCTACTATTTTAACAAATGTTTAATGGTATAATGCAATGTTGTTAACTACAGCCAGAATGTTGTGCAGCAGATCTATCTTGCATAACTTCTTTTTAAGACACGCTTCCAGGCTGCCTTAAATCAAGACAGCCATTCCTTCTATTAGGCTCTCACTTGAAAAAGAAATACTCAGTAATCCACAGTGAGCAACCCTAAAATAATATTGACAGTGTTCTTTCTCTCTAGGTGTGATGCAGAGTGGGTATAAAAGTGGGTACAGAAAGTTGTACAAATGAACAGAAAATAAAAGTGAGAGTGGAGAAGGAAAACAGTCCAGTTTACAATCATTTGTTTAGTATCTACTTCTCAAAAACCAACTCCAGGTCTTAAGTAAATAGACATTGGGTGTTTGGGGAATAAAAAGGGCATTTTTGCTTAGAGCAATGAGAGATGGGAGAACAGTGTGGTACAGGATGAATTCTGAAAGGTGGGCAGGGCCAGACGAGGAGGCAAAAATGTTAATGTAAAAAAATTCAAACCTTTAAAGAATTTTTGCAAGTATATTTGATCCAAACTGTGGACAATTGCCGGGAAGCAGAATCTCAAACGGATTGGGATAATGCTCTGGAGAATAGCAGTTCTTCACCTGTTTTATACTTTACAATCAAAGGAGGAGACATAAGTCCCAGCTTGGAGGTAAGAGCTTGACCTATTAAGCTTGACCTTATAGTCCTCCCTTATTCCTAGGTAGCTAATGGACTGTGGGAGGTGCAGCAAGTGCTGCCAAAACAAGGCTTGAGTAACAAAATAGATTTGAAACTCGCAAGAACATTGTAAACATGTTGACCACTCCCCTTGTTTTGCTTTGTGTGATCTGACTATAAAATAAAGTTTGGCTTACAGGCTGGGTCACTGTTTCCTCATCCAGGCAGTGATCCACCTGGTCCCAACTGTATTCTCTTGTCTGTCTTCTTTAATCCTTCACTGCCCTTCCTCAGGTTCACCCCTGCCCGTGCTGGATGTGGTTCACATTCAATATTATTTTGTATTAGTCTCAGATGTATAGCATAGGGGTTAAAGAATACTTTACAAAGTGTTCCCCCCAGTATTTCCAATACCCCTCTGACACCACATATAATTGAAATGAATTTTTGGACTGGAACCCGGATTCTTTGTCCGCCGGAATAGAAGAATGAATCCACGGACAGAACGTGGTATAGCAAAGGTGGGGATTTATTGAAGAACAAGTACAGACTCCCACATGGGGAGAGGGAAAGAGTCCCACAGAATGGATTCCAAAGTAGGGAGGGGGAAAAGGTCCCACTGAGTTCCTTTTCCCTGTGGCTTATAAAGGCTGCAGATCCTGGTGCCTTGCTATCCCCTCTGATTGGTCACTATTCTCTTAGACTGGTTACTATAGTAACTCCTGAGATCAAAGGTCAAACCTCACATGGGACATGTGAGGTTCTCCCCGCCTCCTTCCTTATTGTTTTCCTATTCCCCCTGGACTTTCTTCTTCTCCTTCTGGATGAAGGGCTTCCTTCTCTTTATTTTGTAAATATAGACCTTCTGCTGTTCCCAGCTCCCTCATTCTATGGAAATGTACCTGTTGCAGCTTTTCAGCTTCCCCTATTCTATGGAAATATAACTTCTGCTGCTCTGCAGCCCTGTGCTTCCTCCATGGTCCCCTTAATTTCCAAAATTTCTAAAATTTCCTAAACCTGTCCTATTTTACCTCTAAAATTCTTGTTTCATAATCATTACAATATTGTTGACTACATTTTCTTTGCTGTACTTACATCACTATGACTATTTTGTAGCTATCAATTTGTACTTCTTAATCCCTTCACCTTTTTCATTCAGTCCCCTAACACCCCTCCCCTCTGAACACCTAACTAGTTTTATCCATAAAACAGAAGAACAAATTGGTAGTTACTAATTGGTATGGGGCTTGGAACCGGGGTAGAACCAGAAACAATTGTCTATTGTAAGGAGGGAGGTGGAATTTAAGGATACATATGTAGGTAGAGATCAATTTGATATTTAAAACAAATAAAAAGGAAAACATTGATGAAATGTTCAATCATAGAAGAATGGGAACTGTAGTAGGGCTCGAGAATACTCACTTGGAGTTTTAAAATGTTTGAGTTACCTTTCCTTGAAACTTAAAGTATAATATTAAGAACACATTCCCCACTGCCCTGAAGTGTGTCCCTCATAAATAAGGATTTAAACTGACGCAGAGTGACTTGTCAAAATAAACACTTGCGTGCCCTCGCTGGTTTGGCTCAGTGGATGGAGTGTCGGCCTACGGATTGAAGGGTCCCAGATTCAATTCTGGCCAAGGGCACATGTCCGGGTTGCGGGTTCGATCCCTAGTGGGCGGCGTGCAGGAGGCAGCCGATCAATGATTCTCTCTCATCATTTATGTTTCTATCTCTCCCTCTCCTTTCCTCTCTGAAATCAATAAAGAAATATATTTTTAAAAAATAAATAAATAAACACTTGCGTGAATGATGTACTCTCCTTAGCCCCCTTGCCTTGTTTGAGATTAACATATGTGCATTGACGTAAATCATTGTTAACCACCTGAGTTGCAACGGGTAGGAACAAGCTTTAAATATGAACCCCGACCAGCTAAGGATGCTCGCCTGTCAAGACAGCTACAAAGGCCCGTCCCTTTGTCAGTCTGACAAGCGACGCCACTCCACGCTCCTCTCCCTGCCAGACGACAGAAGAACGGCTAACAACCCCAGATCGAGACGTGACCAAGCTCTCAAGTGAGGAACGCTGGCCTCCTGCACCTGGACCAGACCAGCCAAGCTGCGGGACCCCAGAGGACAGCACCCCGGGGATCCCTAACTAAGCTTGTACCCGCAGCTCAGGAATTTATGTAGTAATAAAAAAAACTGTGTAATTTGCAACTGCATATGTTTCATGTGATGTGATTCCTCTGGCAGTTAATTGAATTATTTTGCATATGCTTAAAATTTAAATTAAAGCCTCTGGTCTTTGTTGGTCCTCAGCCTGCCCTCTGGTCCTGCTTGAGTAAAGTAGTCTCTTCACTAGCAACTACTTGAATGTCCCACACCTGCACGGTTAAAGTTTATCTCAAGGGACGCTTTAAATAAACACCCCAGATCCTTTCCCAGGATCTCCTTGGGACATATATATGCTGCCAAAGAGAGCACTGATGCACATTTTAAAGAAAATATTTATGTACATAAAGAATTTAAAAAGTACAGAAACAGTGACCCTAGAAGGTAAGCAGGAACCATTGATTATTATTACCAAATAATGATCAATTCTGTAATCCTCCATATCAAGATATTGATAGGGTGGTGGCTATGACGTTTTCCCATAAAATACCTTCTATTCTACACTCAGGGGTGGATCATAGGGATAGATTATCAGATCCAAAATGATCATTGCTGTATTTTCCTAATTTATCTGGTGGAAAATAAAACAACCAAAAAAAGTAAAAAGACTCAAACCCAGATTAATTTTCTTACTATTTGCCAGGAACTATGTTAAATAATGTACATACATTGTCTTGCTTAATTCAACAAGAATGCAATGAGGTAATTCTTTTGTTTTCATTTTAAATATAATAAAACTGAGACTCACAAAGGTCTAATGAACTGCTCCTGATCTCATAGCCAGTAAACTGGTAAAAGAGGTATCTAGGTTGGCCTGACTCCACAGTCCTTGTTCTTAAACTCTGTGCTCATTGTTTCTGTTTTGACATGATAGCAGACCACATCTGCCCCTCATTTTTTAAATGTATGGACTTAGACAATCTCCCCAACTCATCCTGCTCTGGTTAATATGTCGTTTTTGTTTGTGCAAAACTGCATATGCCAAACGATACTTACTTCATTAAGGCTCTGAGTTGGACTCTCCCAACTATTTCTAAGTATTGTACAAGCAAACATTTTCTGTGTAGCCGCACTCAAGATTTGTGGTTTAGGAGTATGGGGGGAGATCTCATCAATGTTTTCTGGTGCAGTTTCTCTGTATTCCTGCTCATAATTTGCTGACTTCCAAAATGGTGCCTTTGAAATGGAAACATTTAATGAAATAAAACTGCTAGGCCAGAAGACACCATTGAGAGCTCAATCTCAGCTCTTAATCTACAAACACTCCTGCATCTGCACTCTGATCTCCCCAGAATTTGCTGTCATGAAGCTTTATTATTCTCCCACAATCTAACTCAGGAATTAAAGCCCTTCAATATTTGGAAGCCATTCTGAGGTAGGTTTCTGCTTGTTACATTTCGACTTTGTTTGGTGTGCCTTCCTCACACAGCACGCCCACTGCTGTGTCTAGTAGGACCCCTGCTGTAGTTAGGTGGAGAGAGCATGGTTCTGGAAGACAACTGATCTGGCTTGAGTTAGGCCCCTCCACTTATTGCACAAAATGCATGACTATGGTCAATTTTTTTAAAGTGCTATGATGACAGATGGAATTTTAGGTTTACACATGCTGAAATAGAGAGATGTGCAGTTGTGTGGAAATATATTTCGTGTTTGGGGGTAGTTGCAGAGGGAATTGGAAAACACTTTAATCTTAGTCCAGTGGTTCTCAACCTTCCTAATGCCGCGACCCTTTAATATAGTTCCTCATGTTGTGGTGACCCCCAATTTCATTGTTACAAATTGAACATAATTAAAGCATAGTGATTAATCACAAAACAATATGTGATTATATATGTGTTTTCCAATGGTCTTAGGCGACTCCTGTGAAAGGGGTCGACCCCCAAAGGGGTCGTGACCCATAGGTTGAGAACCGCTGTTTAGTCTAACCAATCAACACAGGTAACAAAGAAGCTGGTCTGGGTGACTTTCATGTTCCTCTCATGCTGTCTTCCTTCCCACACCCCTTCCCTTCTCTTCCTGGAGATTTTCCAAGTCCAGCAGATTTGATCAACCATAGACATTACCCCATGGTAAGGTTAGATCCCCAGGGATAAGCTTAGGTCCACGAGGGCAAGTGGGGAGAAGGGGTGAAGTAGGGAATGACTTTCCTAACCCATTTTCTCTTACTCTCCTGTGTACACACTGAATTCCGGTGCTTCTGGCTAATGTAGCTGAGTACTGAGGTCCACAGATAACATCATCCTCCAAGACACTGAAAGGGTTAAAGAGAATAAAACAGGGCAGAGAAAAACTTGTTGTGCTTAGCAGATATCTTGCAGAAAGCTTGCAGCCTTGAGCACAGCATAGCTCAGATAACCAGAAGACACCTGGCACAGGAGGAACCAAGGACGGACCAGACCCTTACGTCAGCAGATAGGCTTGAAGCCAGCAAAAATTAATAAAAACCTATCTCTCTCTGCTCTTTGCTGATGCCTTTCTCGGTCTCAGCCCACCTGCACCCAGGTGTTGGGAATAAAATCTCTTTTGATACATTATGGCCTCATGTCATAGGTGCGAGACCCCAGCCCACTCCGAACCTTTCAGACACCAGCAGGGCTTTTCTCTTCATGTACAATTTTATAAATTCTCAGAAAATGGCTTTTTATTTATTTTTTATTTTAGAAAACATGCTATACACATTCAATGCAATACTATTTGGCCTTAAAAAAGAAGGAAATTCTGCAATATGCTACAACATGGATGAAAGTTGAGGACGTTATGCTAAGTAAAATAGGTCAATCACAGAAAGACATACTGTATGTAAATGCGGTATCTATATATATATATAAAAGGCTAATATGCAAAGTGTCCCTCAGGAGTTTGACCAGGAGACTGGGAATTCGATCACTCACTATGACGTGCGCTGACCACCAGGGGGTGGCGCGAAACAAAGGAAGACTGGCAGCCAACAGCCAGGGAAGGAAGGCCCCGCTGGCAGCCAGAAGGTCCTGATCATCCCTGATCTCTGGCCAGGCCTAGGGACCCTACCCATGCATGAATTTTGTGCACTGGGCCTCTAGTCTAAAATAGTCAGATTCAAAGAGTGGGATGGTGGTTGCCAGGGGCTGGAGGGAGGAGGAAATGGGGATTACTCATTAATGGGCATAATTTAGTTAGGCACAATGAGTAAATTCTAGAGATAGGCTGTAAAGCATTGTACCTATAGTCAACAGTACTGTATTGTAAACTTAAGAATTTGTTAAGAAACTAAATCTTATGTTAAGTGTTTTGCCACAAAATAAAATAAAATAAAATAAAATAAAATGTAAAATAAAATAAAAACAGTTGCTTTTCAAAATCTAGTTTTCTAATGAGAAAGCTAACTTATACTTAGGTTGGGCTCAAACTTCTAAATCACATCTAGTCTCTTATCCGGCAATTTTTCATAGTCAGAACTTAATTTAACTTTGTGGAGCCAAAGAGCTAAATTTCTGTGACTTGGTGTGTGCTCTTAAATTATGTTACCTCGAAAAAGGATTTTTGACTAAGTACTCTAAATAATATATGCCTTAAAATCAGAGCCATTGCTAAAGCGAAAAAAGTTTGAATTTTTAAAAATACATATTATCATTTAGGATATGAAATATTACTTTCAAGATTGATTCTCCTTTTTCATACTAACTTTCAATTATTTTCTGAACTTTGTGTCAAATATAATTCATGATAAAGTAGACAATATTTCTTCAATGAGCAATTCTGAATGCTTTCAGCTTCTAATTTTGCTGCCTCAATTTTCACTGTAATTTGTGTTTTCTGAGCCAGAATCATTTTAAATGAACACAAAAGTTTCCATTGTTTGGTGGCCTACAAAATGAATATGCTTGAGTTGCAATCATTAAAAAGCCTTACATGGGTTTGTTTTTGCTATTGCCCTCCCCAGTACCCTGTTGTCCCCCCCCCTTTTTTTTTACATGGGTAAACTAAGAAGAAGCAACTATTATTTAACCAATTTATTTAAATCAAAAGTGAGTGACTGTGTTTCTCCTAGAAAGATGGCCGGATGTGTTTTTAAATTCTGAATAGTACAACTAAATTTAACCAAAGTGCATTGCTTTCGGAATGCTTCCAAAATGGAACACTGTGCTTTTGATGGCTGCTTTTGTAAGTCTCATTAAGACTCTAAAAGGTCAAAGGATCAAGGACTGGAGCAAACTACATTCACTTACAATACACACAGCACAATCAAAATGTAGAAATCAGCTACATAGGCCATGTGTTTCTACCAGGATGTTTGTCTAATGCAGAGTCCTCTTTTTGTGGGTAGCTGATGTCTCTAAATGGTTACATTTGTCCTACCAAATGTCTACAGTGTTGCTACCAGAAGAGAAATATTTCAAATTGCCAATTGTTTTCTTCATAAACTCATTTCTGAACAGAGGATGATATCAGAATCAGATTGTTTTTGTGTTTTTTTGGCGTAAAATGAAATCTCTGTTCCCATAGGTGTAAACTTTCTTAAGAGAGAGACTTTTTTTCATAAGACCTCTTGTAACACACACTTTTAAAATTAAATGAGGTGAGGTGGGAATGCAATGATGTTGGCCCCTGGAAAGTTGCCTTTGAAAGATGATGTCAGATCTGAACAAAGAACACATTGAGAGTACAAACTAATTTAAAACTCAGTTTTCCCAGAAGAGTCTGATCTAGTTTGAAATTCAGTTTTCTCAGGTACATTCCAGTAATTTGTTTCTGCTGGTAATAAGGAAATTACTTTCTTGTGTATGTGATGATATCCTATAGAGAAATCAAGGTGCGGGGGGGTTCCTCTTATTTGAACTTAACCTTTAATGTTTCCTTCCCTAGCAATTAAGAGAATAGCTCAATTGATTAAACATTTTGCTATTTGGTTTTTCACATTCTATATTTAGCCTTTATTTTTTTGGGGTCTTGAGTTCCTAAAACAGTTTTTTTTTTTTAATAAAGTGACTTCAGAACTTTTCTTTTTTCTTCCAAAATTGATTGCTAATGTATTTAACATATATATATTTAAGACCTATCATGTCCAGGTGATAAGAATTTAGCAGTGAAATAAAGATGAAAATCTCTGCCTATACAGGCCTTTCATTCCTGTATATACATCTATGCCTAAGTTTGTCTTTTCTACCTGCAACCTCCAGCAAAAATTACAAATGATGTCTAACTAATTTTTATCATTTTAAAGGTTTCATAACTTTGAGATGAAATCACAATGAATTATTTTAAATCTGAGGAGACTGTTCATGGTACTTCCTGGAGGTGAGAAGGAAGTACCATGCTACTTAATGTTTTTATCAGTGTTTCTTTTTTAAAAAAATATATTTTATTGATTTTTTTACAGAGAGGAAGGGAGAGAGATAGAGAGTTAGAAACATCGATCAGCTGTCTCCTGCACACCTCCTACTGGGGATGTGCCCGCAACCAAGGTACATGACCTTGACCGGAATCGAACCTGGGACCCTTCAGTCCGCAGGCCGATGCTCTATCCACTGAGCCAAACCGGTTACGGCTTTATCAGTGTTTCTTAACACGAGTCTTCTGCACCACCTATGTCAGAATTCCCCAAGGTAATGGTCTCGGCCTCTGAGTTCCACTGCCCAGCTCCCGATTCAGAATATTAAGGTGAGAATCAGGGATCTGCATTTGTAACCTAAAATCTCCGCTATCTTTACACAGGCTGCAGTTTAAGAATTAATTTCCAATTTAGACAGAAAGCTGAAGAAAATGAATCTTAAATTAGAAAATGACCAAAAGCAATTGGACAGAAAAAGATTGACCTGAAGTTTAGAATGAACAGAAAACAATAAATGCAAATATCAGTAGCATGATTTTGGGACAAGATGTACAGGATATTTATAAAAATTGATGACCTTGTTTGTCTTTGGGATGTTCCAAGACACCTTCCTCCCACCGTTTTCCTCACCGGTCTAATCATTTAATACTTAAAGGGCTGCCACCTCTGTCAAGCTTTTCTTTCTCACGCCACTCTCGCTAACTCACGGTCCTCTCTGCTCTTGAAGCAGAGAAGTATCCTCAGTACATAAGATGGTGAAAGACTGTCTCTTGTTTAGGGAATACTTTTGTGTCTGCTTGAGGAGAGAACACAAGATTATGAGAATAAATGTTACTGAGGGACGAAGGGGAAAAAAATGAAAGAAAATTGGAGGTGTTAGAGAGGGGAGAGGAGCAGGGACACCGCTTCATGGCGGGAGGCTGGCCACTGATGGGATGTTTAAGACTGAACTATGCGTCATGTGTGATATAAACTTCTTTCTTTTTTCCAAATATGCAGTGAGACCTGCTACACACACAAAGGCCTAATGTAAGTAGTTTTCATGGAAATCAAGTTAAATCAGTGGAGGTCTGTGTTGAGGGTAAAGTGGAGCAGAGAGGATAAGAGAACAACTGGCCATAAGAAGCCGAACAGAAGGTGGATTAGGGAGGATTTGGGAGGATTCGGTGCCAGAGAGATCTGGGAGAAATAGCTGGGAATTTTCATAAATTCGAAGGAAGGCATTCATCTTCTCACTGAGGGAGACATGGAAGTTCAAGCTAATCTGAGAGAGATATTGAGAGTAGGATGACCTCACTGGACATTGACCTTGTGTTTATTACTGTTTTATGTAATTATGTCTTACTTTTCTTTTTTACTAGGTTTTGAGTTTGTAATTCAGAGGGTAGCATTCTTATCTTTCTTATTATTAACTAGAGGCCTAGTGCACAACATTTGTGCACTGGGTGGGGGTGGGGCGTCTCTCAGCCAAGCTTGTGCCCTCTTGCAGTCCAAGACCCCTTGGGGGATGTCCGTCTGCCAGCTTAGGCTTGCTCCCCGCCTGAGGGGTCCTTAGCGCTGCCATGGAGGCAAGAGAGGCTCCAACTACCACTGCTGTGCTTGCCAGCCATCAGCTGGCTTCTGGCTGAGCGGCGCTCCCCCTGTGGGAGTGCACTGACCACCAGGGGCAGCTTCTGCATTGAGCATCTGCCCCCTCGTGGTCAATGCACGTCATAGCGACTGGTTGTTCTGCCATTTGGTTGATTTGCATATTAGCCTTTTATTATATAGGATCATTTTTCTGTATATTTTGCACACTGTAAGCTACTACCTACTTATTGAACTTTTTGTGCTATAGTGAAAAGTGTGGTGGATTGTAAATGAAAGGCTTCCAATTTATGATCTTTAGTTATCCTCCTGTGGACTTTGTAGGTTCTAAGCCCTTAAATCTTATAGATGCTTTTAGAAAATAACTCTGTCTATGCCTCTGACTATTTATAGACTGTCTAGGTTATTTAATACTTCTATGGAATGAAATGATCATTATTTTAAAATAACATCTATAAACTAATTTTCTATGTGAAAATATATGATAGTTTGATTTTCTAAAGTTAGTTTAATTTTTCAGCAAGTATTTCAGACCTCATATGTGTTTAAAGCTTATTATTATTTTAACTTTGTAAGTTACAAATCATTATATTTATAATGCTGAAAATACATTTATTTTCCTATGAGGAGTCTAAATATTTGGAGTAATTATACTTGGCATCTAGAATTGGGAGATGCATTAAAAAACACTACTTGGCACTTATGGATAAAGAAATAAAATCATAAATAACTGGGTGAGGCACAGAATGTCATTTTAGCTTTGGAATTCTGCTCATAATTCTGACCATAAGTTATGTGCCCTGAGAAATTCCCTTTAAACTTTCCATCTGCTAGAGAGCTATTCTGTTGGCCATCTACATATAAGTTCTGAGGTTTATAACAAACACTTGAAATAGTTATATGCAAATAAGTCTGTGAGACTATATTTGTGTTTTGTTTTTATAAACAACCATCTCATGTGGCAGACAATAGTATTTCCACTTTATGCATGAGAGAGGCAACCATTGAGATGGCCTCTACACTATCCTCTTGACTTACCTGAGTGTGGACTGAACCTAGTGACTCTTTTCTGAAAACCAGAATATGGCAAAAGTGATGAGATGTCGCTTTTAAGATTAGGTTCCAAAGGAACTCTTCCTGCCATTTGGCATGCTCTTTCTTCCTCTCTCCCGGGCTTTCTCTGAAGGAAACCAGCCACCACGTTGCAAGCTGTCCTATGGAGAAGTCCCTGTTGATATTGTGCATCAATAGCCAGTGAGGGCATGACCCCAGTTGGTTTCCAAAGCTAGCTGTGTTGGGGGGCTCATCTCTCAGGTCAGGTCTTAAAAGCTGGGGTGCCTGATATGGGTTTTAAACCCTTTGCCCTTGAGGGAGAAGCTCTGCGTTTTGAGTTCCATTGGTGTTGTGAATTACCACAGGCTGGGAATGGCATTAAAGGTGAGATGTGACCAAATGCTCCCACCTGCTTTGATATGGGTCTTCTCTTGTTTGCTCAATGCTTAGGAGACTCTCAGAGTTTTCAAATTTTTCAGAGGAAGTAATTCCATAGCTAGCTGCAGGTTGTGTGTATGTCGGGGAGGAGTAAGCCCAGCCTCATCTTGTCTTCATCTTGAATCAGAACTCATTGATGAAGAACAATACTGACATGGCTGGTAATTTTTAAATGTTTAATGGAAACTTAAGGTCAGATTAAACCTAGCAGAGGCTATAAATGAATCTTTAATTGAAATAAATAAGAAATGGCTAATATTAGAGTGTGGTTCTTTATTATATGTAGGATGTTCTTTATTGGAGTGCTATTAATGCCAAAAACAGTTATCACTCCGATCTTGAAAGGAAGACTTCTTTAGGCTTAAAAGTAGGTAGGAAAATAAAACATTCATTGGGATTTGAATTTGAAAGTTGAAATTAATTTATCACTTCTTATTTTGCTACTTAGCATGAAGTCCATGTTCTAGGGGATGTGGAGACCTTTCTCATAAAGGCAGTATATTATTCAAGTGACATGGGTCCTTCACGTGGTGACTCAGACTGCAGAGGCCTCAAGGCATCATCACTGATCACTTGGGTGTTTAATAATGCGGTTAATGTGGTTCATTGTGAGCATGTCTGTAATTAGGAGATGGAAGCTGATTAGTAACTGGAACTAATTTGGAAGGAATTTATTAAAAGTTTGTGCATGGTGAAGTGTTAAATAGAACATTAGAGTTCTACAATTAACGTTTTCATAAAAAATATGTGAGATTTATTTTTAAAGGACTCAAGGCTCTCTGTCTCTGCTGTCCACACTTCCCATCTTCTATTCAACCCACTGCAATCTGGCCTTGTGCCCGTTACACTACAGAAACCCTGAAATTGCTCTTACAAGTGATTGTGACCTTTGGTCATATATTGCACTTCTCTTTTGCATTTGATTTTGAGTTAATTTTCTCCTTGAAATACTACACTCTACATGCCCTGATATCACCATGTCCTGATATCACCTTCTCCTTCTCTATGACCAGGATGTCTCTTTTTCTGCTTATTCCATCTAATGGCATTCCTACAACTCTGTTCCTGTTGTGCTTCTCTTTCGGTCTTTGTGTGCTCTCTTCTTAAGTCATGTATTCTCATGGGTTCATTTCCACTTATATTTTGATCACTTCCAAAATGTAGCTGTCTCTGAGGTTCATCTCTGTTTCTCTAGCTGCCGTCAGGATATCTCTGTATAAATGTCCCCAGGCAGCTGTCACTCTGCATGCCTCACACTGAATTCATCATCATATTATTATTTTTTCAAACATTGCTCTTCCCATATCCTTTAACTCAGAAGAGAAAACAGCTCTGGCTACTGTTGCTCAGTTGGTTAAAGTGTCGTTCCATACACTAAAATGTGGCAGGTTCGATTCCCGGTCAGGGCACATACCTATGTTGTGATACCCACGTTGTGGGTTCAACCCCTGGTTGGGGTATATGTAGGGAGAAAACTAGTTGATGTTTCTCTCTCACATACATATTTCTCTCTCTCCCTATCTCTTCCTTCCTTTCTCTTAGATCAATGTGTGTGTGTGTGTGTGTGTGTGTGTGTGTGTGTGTGAGAGAGAGAGAGAGAGAGAGAGAGAGAGAGAGGGAGAGACTCAGAATTAGAAATACTGGAAACTGAAAATAAAAAGAACGTAAGTCAGGCTATTGATCTCTACCCAGTGTTACATTTTTACAAAAGCACAAGTACTTTTTTATGGAGTAGGCAATCAAATGCTATGACAAGAATGAAGCCCCTAACAGCTATTTTTAATGCCTTGGAATATAAGCTTTGGGGGCTCATGAACATGACCCCCATTGGTTTCCAAAGCTAGATGTTTTAAACCTCTTGGACAGATAAGAAAACTAAGGATTCAAAAGCCATGACTTATCCAGGAAAAACAGATAGACAATAACGTGGTTAGCTCAAATTCAGTTCATCTCATTTTTCACACTGTTATTGGGCAAGGTGACATATCATGAAGGACTCCTAAAGAGCAGTGGTTTTTAATTTGATGTGTTAGAAGCCCTTTACAGTCTGAAAATTATATTTTTACCAAAACAAAAATATTAGTGAGAAGAGTGACGTTGTGTTGTACCTTTTTATAAATAGCTTAATGTCTGGTTTCATAGAAGATGTCTGGATTATCTTATCTCCTGCATTCAAGCTGTTGCAATGTCATGCAGCCTCTGAAAAATTCAACTGTACCCTTATGACAGAAGAACAAAAAGGCAAATAATGTCTTAATATTAGAAGGAAAACGGCGTTGATCTCTCTAACTCCCTGAAAGTACCTAGGGATTCCCAGGGTTTCCAGGACAACTCTTTAAGATCTGTAAGCATCTGGAAAGTCCTATTTTTTCAAAGAACCATTGAATCCTGGTTCTACAGTCATGTTTAGTGACTATTTTGGACAATTTGACTATCTTGGCTCTCTCTTTCTTTATAGATAATATGGGGGAAATAATTTTTACAGCACAGATTGTTAGGAGCAGGGACTCCACTACCAAAAGGCGTTTCCACTTGCTAACAGGTGACACTGTGAAAGTTAATTTTTCTCTATTGGAAAAGTAGGGATAATAATAGTCTCTACCCTATGCCATTGCTAAAAAGATTAAATATGTTAATATTTGTAAAGTTCTTATAACACCCAAAATAATGGTTGTATTTATTAAATAAATGAAATAAATATAAGTCTTATAAACAAATACCATATACAAATTTATTCATATCAGTTTGAGGATTAAAAATAATACCGTTTACAAAGAATAGTACCAGGTATATAGTATATGCTTCAACAGAATCTCAGGAACAATGATTATAGTGTCAAATAGTTTCTAGATATCATTTGGTGCCCACAGTATGATTAAAGAATTACATATAGCAGAATTAAAAGAGGGCTAAACCTTTTCTGTAATATTCAGAGTATTGATGATTCTACTAATGCATCACAAAGCTCAGTTTCTATGAGACTTAATGTTTTCCTCATACAAAATTTGCAACTCAGGGTAATGAAAGATAGTGTTAGGATAAGTATGTGCTGCATTTTACACGGAAGTATGAGCAAGTAATAAATAATTTAGCTTTCTCTTGTTTTCTCTCCCAGGAGTTGGACCAAGACACCTTAGGGCCACAAACAAGAAAGCATTTTCTTTAACGCACAGTGAGTATCTAAATGTTTCATATGGGACCTACACATAGTGGGTGTTCACTATTTTATTCCCAATGGAAAAGGTAATTTTTTGGGATTCATTCCTTGATTTATCCCTGACTTAGGGGAGTATCCCATTATTTGAGGAGTTGGAATAGTCTTCTTTACAAGTCAAAATCTTGGGCACAGAGATTGGATACAGTCAGATGCTCTTTCCATGATGGCTCCTGAGGGGGAAAAATCTATGTATGAAGTTTTTTATTATCTTTATTTTATAGACAAGGAATTTCTATGAGAGATTAAGTGACTCTCCTCAGGATATTTAGCTGATATTTATAGACCAAAGACCCAACTCAGGAGATCCAAGCCCAACTTCTGCCTGCATTTCTTCCAAATGTACAATTTTATTGCAATAATAAAATTTTGGAGTCAGTTCTGAGTGTTAAAATACTACTTCCAACATTTATGAGTTTTTAATTTCATATTCTATAATTGGAGTTAGTTCAAATAAGAAAATCTATAAGCTGAAAACTCTGTATTTCCAGTCTGTTAAAATGAAATAACATCAGCCTGATTACTTTACCTGAAGGGCTCTAGCTAAGGAAGCATAATGTCATATAATAATTCCTTCCAGGAGATTGGTGATCTAGTTCAACGTGAATGGTTAAATTATTTTGTTATTTTCCTGGATGTGTCTTTGAATTTTGAATATTATATTAAACCATAAATAAATTACAGTTAAATATGGAGAAGCAATTGGAAGAAAACAAATATAAATTAATGAAAGTTTTTATGAGGAATAAGTGAGAAAATTACATTAACTTGAAGGTAATAGAAAGGAGTGATAAAAGTGTCAGTGAATCAGTAAAAGGAAATCCCAGGGAAACCATGGGATCAATTTTGTGATTATTCATCTTAAAATAAGCTCTTAATTCAAAATTCTAGGCAGAAAAATAATTTCTTCTAGTTTTGAATGGAAAACCCTATCATTTTAAGAAAGGTTGAGCAACAGAATAAGCTCTTAGAGAAAAGAAGGAATCCTATAATGTACAATCCTTGAAGTCAGTTAATGGGTGAATTAATATTGATGACATCAATTCTATAATGCAGGAGAGTCACTTAACTGAATCGCTGGGGAACATTACTGATTCAAATTATGCTCATCTGCTTGGAAATAATGCTTTGGAGGAGTCTGGGTAGCTGGAAATATATTAATTTTTGCTTTTTCAAATCATTCAAAATAAAAGATGTCAGAAACTCCTCAAGTTAGTCAATGGATGAAAACAATTTTAATTCTGATTCTTTTTATATTCTCAGACTCAGACTATATAGTTCACCTTAATTTAAGTTGTAGAGAGTTTTGCACTATAGTTTTAAATTTTTTTTGACTTATGATTAATAGCTATAGGATGATTTTCATATTTGCCAGTGATCTTTGCCACAGATTTCTGTCTCTTATGTGAGATATCTATTTAACAAAATTTGAAAGGTGGTTTGCAAAATAAAGATATGTTTTTCTTGGTGCAAAAGACAGGTTTACAAAGGAAACATGTAAACTCAATGTCTGGCTTAAAATGACTTCTTGCCTAGCCTTCTCTCAAATTTCAACCAAACTGCTTATGACATCAAAGAAAAAGTTAAAAGGAACTAAAGCTTTATAGAATTGACTTTGGAGGCATGTAGTTAAAAAGAAAAAAAAAACACCCAACAGTTCCAAACTTACAAGAATATTGTAAAGGTGATACAAAGAAGACTCACTTGTCCTTTGTCCAGAGACCCAATTCAACTTTCCTCAGTTATTTCAATCAGATCTATTATAACAAAGAATCCAACCTAAGAAGGTGTGACACCTGGTTGTTATGTCTTTTCAGTGATGAAGGGTTTCTCCCTCTTTCCCTTATTTTCATGACCTTGACATATTTTTAAAGATTACAGGTCACTTGTTCTCTTTGTTATCTCTCAGTTTAGGTTTGTCTAATGTTTCCTCGTGATTAGACACAGATTATGCATGTTTGGCTGGGATGTCACAAAGTGATGCCGTGTTCTTTCCATGGCATCTTCACCAGGTAGTTCACAATGTTGATTGTCATCTCTGGTGATTGTGGTTTTGATCACTTGATTAAGGTAGCACATCTGCCAGGTTTTACCCCTGTAAAGCTGATTCCTTTCACCTCTGCAACTGAGTTGTTTTTAAGGGGGACTATATTTTGAGACTATGCACAAATCCTACTTCTGACCCCACTTTCTCCCATTACTTTTAGCATCCACTAATATTTTATCAGGGATTAGTAGTTATTACTGTTTTGATGTCAAATAGCAATGTTCCAGTTTCATCATTATTTCTACATGATTAGTTGGTATTCTACTATAAGAAAGAACTTTTTTTCTTATTTATTTATTCATTTGTTGAGTTATGTCAATGTGTACTTACAGATTTCTATTTTTATCAATGTATTATGTTTTATATAATTATAAAATAAAATAAGAAATAAAAGATACCTAAAAATAGAAAAGAAAAGAAAACACATAGGACTAGTTTCGTACCCAGTGGTAACATAGCCTCACAGATAGGGGCTGTTCCAAGTGACCCTAAAAAGGAGTCATGTGACTATTCAGTCCTATTGACTATCTTAAGGTAAAAAAGAATGTCAAAAAAACCAAACCAGCCGAAACCGGTTTGGCTCAGTGGATAGAGCATCGGCCTGCAGACTGAGGAGTCCCAGGTTTGATTCCGGTCAAGGGCATGTACCTGGATTGCGGGCACATCCCCAGTAGGAGATGTGCAGGAGGCAGCTGATCGATGTTTCTCTCTCATCGATGTTTCTAACTCTCTATCTCTCTCCCTTCCTCTCTGTAGAAAATCAATAAAAATATATTTTAAAAAAACAAACAAAAAAAACAAACCAAACCAAACCAAACCAAACCAAACCAAATGTTTTAGTAGTTGTATTGTGGGTGGTAGTATTGCTGTTATGATGGCTATAGTGTATGTAATGTGAAATAAACCAAATAAGTAATCATTTCCAGCTCTGTCTGCTGGAAAGGCAGAGGAAACAATGCCAGCACCATAGCAATGAGCACTGCAAATACTATTTTACACTTAAAATAAATCAGGGCTTGTTCTAGAATTAGCGATTCCAAGGAAATGTCCAATAGAACGTTGAACAACTTGTCATATCAGAAGGCAAAAATAACTACCAAGTTCTGTGCAAAGGACTCAGAAGTCATTCGGAGACTGACTCCCAGAAAATAACAAAGCAAGTAGTAGAGATACAAACATGGGGAAGTAAGCCAGAATGACATATTGTACTCGAGGAGGTTTAATTCCAACTTATTAATTACTCAAGTGAGGAGCACAAACCTGAAGAGTCTACATATGTTAGAAATTGTAGATTTTTATGCACTTCATTGAATTTGAACACTAACAAAGTTCATTAGAGCATACTAAATGAGCGCTTGTTTTAGATATTGGAAACTGGGTTAGGTCTGTCCCATTATACCCAATTTTATAGTATATCACTGTAAGTCTGAAAGGATTCTACACTCTTATAACAGGAGAGTAAACAAAGTTATATATATATATATATATATATATATATATATATATATATATATATATATATATTTGTCTCTTAGCAAATAACAGATCTGGAAAGTTCTTTCTCATCCCAAGATGATTAAACAGAAATATTCCAAATAGAGCCTACAACAAAATATAGCAGATGATGAAAATATCAACCAGAACAAGCAATTTAAGAAAATACATACTCTTGGAATAATTTGGTAAAGGAGCCCAAAGAAAAGTATTTTTCCAGTATTAGTGTTTGAAGAACACCATAGTTAAACTATTTATATGTGGTTATTTATATTGGAATTAAAGAAAATTGAGATTATTTTCCTCTCACTAGTCACCTTTCAGTTTCACTAGTCACAGATGGCCACATGTGGTCAGTGGCTACAGGGCTGGACAGAACATTATTTCCATTATTGCAGAAAATCCTAGTGGACAATGCTGCTCTGCACAGAAACACAGAAAGTAATTTGGAGATAAGAGTTTAAAATAAAGAATCAAATGGATTTAAAAAATTAAATGTTGAAAGAAAACCAAAAGGACAGTTGAATCATTAGAATCAATATTGCAGAGACAATAAGACGTAAAATTGGTACTGTAGAAGACTAAATTCAGGATATAGCAAGGGAATTACAATATTTCCATTTAAATGGAGAGAAAGAAAAGAGACATGAAGATAACATGCTTTTGTGTGCCTGGGTATGTATGTATATGTGTGAATATACATATACACATACAGACACATAGATACACACATAAATAGAAAGAACAGAGAAACAAACTTCAGAATTTTAGATGTTCCTAAGGAAGAATATTAACAACTAGAAAACAAGAAATATAGACAAATTGGAAGATAAATTTCAGGAGCTGAAGGAAGAGATTGTGAGATTTTTACCACATATAAGGTAAAAAAAAAGGTAAAAAAATGAAATAGGTTTACCTTATGACATACCTAGCAAAACATTAATTAAAAGAACAATTTAAAATTGTTACAAGCATCACAGAAGAAAATCAGGTTACAAATATTACTGTGGTAGAAAACTTGCTCTTCAGAATTCTTAATGTTTTCTCTTATTTTGAAGAATACTTTTGATCAGTAACCCCTCTCCCAAAATTCCTTTCTTCTGCACGAATGAATCCTAACATTTTCTCTCTTCTTCTTCTTCTTTTCCTCCTCCTCCTCCTCCTCCTCCTCTCTCTCTCATTTGTGTTACATTAACAAAATTACTTTGTTGGTGTCCTCTTTTCCTTGCAAGGACCATCTCCATTCTTCATAAATTAATTGGGGAAATACTCTACTAGTTATATACGAATCAAAGCTAGGGAATCATAGGTAGGAATATGGTGTGAGCGCTGAAGCAATGAAAATTAAATTAAAAAATAATTGTTGTTAATGTGCTTACAAAACTGTATGCACAGATTAGGATTTATATCATAGTTATGAGGGTATAAAATACAGTCATACTCTGCCGTAACCGGTTTGGCTCAGTGGATAGAGCGTCGGCCTGCGGACTGAAAGGTCCCGGGTTTGATTCCGGTCAGGGCATGTACTTGGTTGCAGGCACATCCCCAGTGCGGGGTGTGCAGGAAGCAGCTGGTCGATGTTTCTGACTCTCTATCCCTCTCCCCTTCCTCTCTGTAAAAAGTCAATAAAATATATTTTAAAAAAAATACAGTCATACTCAAAGTTATTCTCCTACTAAGCATATGATAGGTCTGTATTGCTCCATTCCTCCAGCTCCTTTAAATTCTGCCTGGCCCATGAGATGCTTTTGGCCAATGCCACGTTTGTGGAAAAGACGAGTGTTGTCTCCAGATGGAAACTGTAACTACTGGTGCCTGATATACTACTTTCTCTTCTTCCTGCTGTGGCAATCGTGGAAGCAGGGTCTCAACAAGCACGACCCAAATGATGTATAACGGGAGCCACAGGTGCCATTTTAAATTTCCTAGTAGCCACGTTATAAAAGGAAAAGGGTGGCATTAATTTTAAAATTATATTTCATTTAACTAATGTATCTCAAATATTATTTCAACATATAATTAATATAATAGTTATTAATGAGATAATTATATATATTTGATGCTAGTCATCAGTATCTAATTTGTATTTCACACTTATAGCATATCCTAATTCAAACTAGACACATTTCAGGTGTTTGATAATGATTTGGCTCCTGGCTTCTGTATAGCATAATGCAGATCTAGATAGAACCTCAGCCAATTGAGTCCTTAATAATTATAATGGACAGAGACCCCAGTTGGCCTGCATTGGACACAAAATGTGTGAGATATAAACTTTGGTTAGTTGAAATGACTGAGATTAAGGGTTCTTTGTTAGCAGGGCATAGTTTTGGTTTTCCTAATGGATACAATTTATATGTATAAAAAGTACATTTAAAACAATGAAAATATTTTATATATTTCTATATTTTTCAAGTTTTCTACCATAAATATATCAATAGGTGAAGAAAAAGTAAAAGAATTTAAATAACAAATCTTATTTTCCAGGGGAATTGTTCATTTTTTCAGATATTGTCTTCAGATTATGGTAAGGATAAAAATTACAATAAATACAATGACTTTTGTGTTTGGAAATTAACTTCCTTAAAATGAACTTTGCTGTATGATGGCAACTGTTACATTTAATGAGACATTAGTGTGAAGTATGCTAAGAAATTGAGGTCTGTGGGTAAAAGTACTTCTGTCTTCTATAAGAAACAGTGGGAAGAAAGTCCCATCTTTACCCTCAAATGTGGAAAGGGAAGCTTCCTTTAGAATTCTTGTTTGGCATGTGTACAACTTTCTTAACAAAAAATTCCTATGACTGAACTAATGAGAAGCGCCTTTATATTCTTGCATTTTACCTACTTATCATTTGCTGACTTTGATATTACTTGTAATGAAATTTAAAACGAAATTAAGAACTACTTGTCTTATTCTCAAAAATATATGAGGTGATTACAAACATATATATATGTGTGTGTGTATATAATTATAGCATAATATATTTCCTATCTATCGTTTATCTATCATGTGTGTATGTGCATATACATACCTATCTATGTATGTATGTATGTTCATACACATGCATCAAATGTTTAGCCACTCAATAGCTAACTTAATAGTTACTAGCAAATTCACAAGCCACTAATCTATAATATGAATTTTATTATTTATGTTTTCTGACAGTATCAACAATTATATACATTATATGTACATAGTATATGTATGCTTACTGATCAGGATAAAAATGCTTATAGTAGGCCATATATATAAAGATAGAAAAAAGAAGACAAAATGGTTGTGGAAAAAAATAGCCAGGCATAAAAAACAAAGTTATGGACAAGGTAAATGCACAAACATGCTTGCCATACAGTCCTCTACAACAATAGGTATGAAGATTTGGGTCTGAGTTACCTCCTAATGTAAGAGCAAAAAAGTGAACAAAACCAATAACATGTTTCATAATGTTAATAAAATAGAAACAAACAATTTATTCTGGATAAGACTGAAAACATTTCTCTTATGGATCCTCATAAATGAGATGTACTGTAGCTGTAGTAAAGGATGTTTTAAGTAAGAGCTCTAAAATAAATACATTAACAAATCTGAAGCATCAGTTTCTTGTTTGCATTGTGAGAATAGATGGAAAAATGTAAAATTGCATTTTGGTAAAACAATTCTACAATATGCAAAGGTTTCTTTTTCACATAACATTAAAAAATGCTAATATTAAAATCAGTGTTCAGGTTCAGTGGCTCATGAATTTTTTGGTACTTTGATGTTTAATTCGTGAATGACTAAGCAGTACATTTCCAATGCACTAGAGCATCTCTCTAACAAATGAGAAGCTGTGATTCAGTAAAGGTGAATCTTCCTTGAATTCCAGCTACAGGAATTTTTTATTGAATGTATCACAAGAAACTCATCACATCCTTGTCTCACATGTGTATAGCCAACCTAAGGCTATATTGTAAACTCTTGGTGAACACAGTCTCATATTTGTTCAAATGTTATAGGTATCCAAGGCCAAATATGCTGTATTGATTCTCAATAAATGTTTTTCTTGACTAATTGAATCAGATTGCTACTTACATCCTTTATCTTCACCCCTATATGTGCTCTGTTCTTTCCATGTTCCAGAATCAATGATTGACTTAAATGCTTAGCTCTTAGCTTTCCAGGGCTGTGTTGTTCAGTGTAGATTTTCCCTCATTTTCCTGGTTCTCCTTTTCCACCAGTTACCCATTAGCCTTGTTTTCTTCTGAATGGTAAGCTTCTCTAGGGAAGATTTAATATATGACGCTAATACATGCCTTTAAAATTCTAGTTGAAAAAGCATAATTCAATAGTAAATGTGGTGTTAATTGTGACTTAGTTTCTCACTAAAGTAATATAGTTATATCTTAAGTGATATCTGAAGGAGGAACAGCCCATTATATTAAAGAGATAGTGGAGTTCACCTCCAATATCCTAACCGGTCAGTAGGGCCAATGTTTGGGGTGAAGAAGCCATAGAAGCCTTACTACTTATCTGTCTGTAGCCGGGTTCTCAGCTAAATCATTGTCCATGGCATGGAATTTAGAGAACTTCTTTACAATGAGTTTCCAGCTTTATTTTGCTTGTTAATTCATTTGGATATTTGGTTGGGGGTGGGGTGGGGAGCGATGACTCAGCATGTGGTGACTAAATAGCTGTACAGCTTTTTAAAAAATTGTAATCACTCACCTTAAAAGACAAAAATTATAGCCCAGTGCAGTAAATTTCTTTTCAGAACACATTAAAGCCACCTGTGGAATAAGTTTAACATCTCTGTTTGAACTACTTAAAGGCAGAGTGTCTTTAACAGCAGTGGGTTTCATATAGAACCCTATGATTTGGGGTGTATGAAGAACTGAGAGGAAATGTTGGATGTTTGAAAAAATAAAGAATTAAAATTCTTTATAAAAGCAATGGAATTCTTCAAAATTATACTATTTTCCTTAGGCAATGCAAATGTTAGATCAGATTCAATGACAAGACATACCAATTTATGAAAAATTTAGAAAATTGCCCATAGCACTCTTATTTAAAATTCATTTATACTTGCAATTGTAGAAATCTAGTGTTTTAGGATACAAAAAAAGCACCTTAAAGAAAAATTAGAATTGAAAATTGTAACAATGATATGAAATGACTTTTAATGTGCTATTTAAAATATTTAAAATAATAATCTCAAGAACCAAAAGAGTTCTGATCTTTTTTCATAGAATGTCTAATGCTATATAACATTAATAAAGTAAATGAAGATGGGTTATAATAACCATTGGTAAGCAATACTAATACTAATATACAAATGGATGTTTAATACAATACAACAATATGAGCTAATTTTCCCAACTTTCAAAATAATTTTGTGTAGATGTAGCTGTTGAAAATGTCTAAACTATATGTTTGTTAGTTTGTTTTTTCTTCCCATGAGGAAATTAATCTGGGGTTCCGAGTAAACTCATCTTGTCCTATTGGGGGAAGAGCTCTGGGAGATGCTGGTTCTTTAATAGCAATAACCCAATCACCTAAAGTTACGCTAGACAGACACACAGGTTTCACCACAATCACCATAAAATATGAAGTCAGAATAATCTACCTCTCTCCACAAATACCCAAAGCCCCTCAGCACTAACCACTCTTCGCTTCACCAGGCATTGAAGTTGCAAAGGAATGGGAGATGTTTGCATCACTTGCTAACTTCCTTTGTCCCAGTGAAGAGCTGCTCTCATTCTTCATTCCCTTCTGTTGTCTGTCATCCTGGTTCATTCTTCTCAGCCACCCTGCCTACTAGCATTACAGCAGGAAAAGACCTGGCAAAGTAGACAGATCTGTCTTAGTAGACGCTGGAAGCGTCGTAGCCAACTTAGTAAACTTGGCACTTCTATTCCTGAGCGCCAGCTGTCTGTAACTTTGTGTGAAGGACAAGGTTTCTCCACCTGAGAACTGAATCACTAATAGAAATGATACAATCGCGATGAAAAAGGCACAGCATAATCTTTAAAACTCTTCCACCATAAAACCTTTTCTTGATTTGTGACCTGGGAGGCCATGCCTCACCTGGTCCTGAATCTCATGTAATGTAATGCATTTTGTTTGAAGGCAAAGCTAACTGCCTTCTAGCTCTTTAAGAGTGAAAGGTAAAAGCTAGTGGTGTTTTTTTAAAGGCCTGGGAATTATTACATGCTTTACATGGGCCCCGGAGTAAATACATATTCACTCAAACAATGCATATATAATTACACACATATATGTGTATGCAGATGCCTTTATGTGTATATATTATATATCCCCTTAAAAACCTGTTTTTGCCACAATCTACTGTTTGACCTTAAATGTGTTGCCTAACCCCTATGTCTTCAACTATAAAACATGTGTTGATGAGACTACATAAAATGCCTGTTAAAGTGTCTGGTATCAAGGAGATTTCAATAAATGGTAGTTACAAATAGTACCTTAGTCTTTTCTTAAATGTATGCAACAATTCTGGCCCTGCTTACCACTCAGGGTTATCAGGAGGTTTCTGTGAGATAAGGTGCGTGAAAGTATTTTATGTATGAGAAAGTGTCATTTACATAAATGAAAGAAACATTGTTTTGGATGTAGTGCATCAGATGGGAGCTAGAGAAAGATAGGATGAAGCAAGCACAGTACTGATGGCACTAGTGTTCGGTCAGAAGGGAGCTGTGACAAAGGCAATCCTGACACCGGCTGCCGTAACAGTTCTCCTAATCCACACAATTGTGTCCAAAGTGCAGGAGCAGTTGTTCAAAGCATCAGGACACCAATGTCAAGGCCGCGCATGCCATGTTATCAGCCAATGACCTTTCCCTGAATTTTGCCCCTTTTTCTCTTTCATAATTAACCTAATGCCCATCATAGTAATAAGAGAAGCACCATAGCAAGAGAATCTCAAATGCTCTAATGATGTTTGAAGTCTTGTGAAACAGGCTGGTAACTTACCATAAAATGTTTATTGCATGTGCCATCTTTAGAATTGTTTTAAAGTAAAGGAAAATAAAACTGGAGATTTGTGTACTGGTTTGGTAACACAAACTCTCAAAAAGAGAGCAAAGCAAGTTGTACAGTCTCTTAGAACTTTCTGTTTAGACATTTTAGCTCCTTGTTACATGAAATGCTTTTGTAAAGATCAGAATAATCCAATTGATAAACATATCATCTTGTGGTTGTTCTGAATTAAAAATTAAAACAAGACAAAATATAAATTACTTTCTTACTCCTTATTTTCTCTAAACTACCATCTTTTCATTTGAATTTTATTAAATCAGATTAAATGGTTAAAAATGAAATGGTCAAATAGTTCAATAACTAAATAAGTAAATGGTTAAAACTTGAAAGAATGCCAATTATCTTATATACTCATACCTATATTTGGTAGTGGTTGATAATATCATTCAATACGTTTGAAAACTTTCCACATGCCAAGCACTGTGCTAAAGGCTGAGGACTTCAGGGTAAGTCGAGATGTCTCCCATCACTGAAATGCTCTTGTTCAGAGAGGGAGATCGGCAACTCAACTAACAATTTTAATACACTGCTATGAGGAGTGATGCAGCAAAGGTAAACTCTACATACAAAACTGTTCTGGAGCACAGTCTGGAGGCAGAAAAGAAGTCGCTATTCTTTAGAAAGTTAAAGGGAATCAAAGAAAATGGTTATTCAGTCACAGAAGGGCACCCTTGGATGGGTTTCTAGATGGGGGTTTTCTTCATCTGAAGCTAAAGGAGCAGCTTATAGAACTGAATGGAGGCACAAGTCTATGATTGACGGAGGCAGAAACAAGAGGTTCAGTTTGGTGGGGGGTGTAGGGTGCAACTGGAAAAGGAAATGGGAGGAACCGAGACTAGAAAGGCAAGGAGGAGTTTGATAAAGAAGAGTATTAAATGCTTTTCTGAAAGTCTAGGCTTATTCTGAAGATGGTGGGGGTGCTCATTGGAGGATTCAAAGCAGTGGAGTGACACCCACAGATTTCCATTCAGAAAGATCGCTCAAGTAGATGCACAGAGACAAGAGAAGTGGTTAGGAGCTGGGGCACAGTGTTCCCTGAGGCATTAGAAGTGCTTTGGCTTTAATTTTGGCTTTTATTTATAAAGAGTTTGAGCAGAGGAATGACATAATCTATATCATTTTCAAAGGATAATTCTGTCTCTTTATAGAACATAAACTATGTGGGTAAGGAAAGCAGAAAGACCAGTTAGAGAACAATGCACTTTTCTAGGACAGAGGTGTTGATGTGCTAGACAAGGGTTGTAGTGATTGTGCAGGTGTGAGGAGCATTCATTTCAGGAGAAAGTTAGCATGCAGATCTGAGTGGGTTTGCTGCTGACTGTAACATGACTGAAAGAGGCGTGTAATGCACAACTCTAAGCTTTTTGGCCTGAATAATTGGGAGAATGGAGTTGTTGTTCCCTGAGATGCTGAAGAGACCCTTTTGAGAAGGGAGTGATGATATCATGTGTTCTGCGATGGCTACCTTGAGTTTGAGATGCCCGAAAGCATCCAAGTGGAGATTGTGAGTAGGAAATTATATTTATGAGGCTGACTCTGGTTGGGAATATAGACTTGGAACTAAACAGCATATTGATGTTATTTTAAGTCATGGAGATAGATGGGTCATTCTGAGTCATAGAACTACTAGTAAGTGCTCTGGCAATCCAACCGTTGGTGGTCAGAAATAAAAGGAGGACCTGGCAAAGGAGGATGAGGAGTAGCTGGTATTATTGGCAGGAAGATAACCACATAACATAGTCCACAAATCAAGTGGAAAAAGTTTCAGAAAGGAAAGTGAACTATTGTATTAAATGCTATTGATAAATGGAGGGAGAAAAGGACTGAAAAGAAACCATTTGATTTTAAACTTGTAGACTATTTGTGATCTTGACCATAGCAGTCTGATAATCGGGTAGGAACAAATGCCTGATTGAAGTACATTCAACAGAGAATTGGAGGAAGAGAAAAATGGGAAAAGAAGTAGCAGACAGGGAAATTTTGCTCTAAAGGTAAGACAGAAAAGGAATAGTGGGTGGAGGATTATGTGAGATCTGTTAACGTAAAAAAACATTCCAACCTGTAAAGAATTTTTGTGAGCTTATTTGAGCCAAACTGTCGACAATTTCCAGGAAGCAGAACCTCAACGAATTGAG
>NW_005871121.1:2812095-2822518 GCF_000147115.1 Myotis lucifugus
GTGATAGACTATAGAGCAGTGGTTCTCAACCTTCTGGCCCTTTAAATACAGTTCCTCATGTTGTGACCCAACCATAAAATTATTTTCGTTGCTACTTCATAACTGTAATGTTGCTACTGTTATGAATCGTAATGTAAATATCTGATATGCAGGATGGTCTTAGGCAAACCTGTGAAAGGGTTGTTGACCGCCAAAGGGGTCTCGACCCACAGGTGGAGAACCACTGCTATAGAGGCAGAAGAAAGCAAAGTGGGGGGTCGGGGGGAGGCAGGAACCACTGGGATTGGATAAAAAGTAAAATGATAGACACATACTTAGGTGGGTGCAGGAACAATTAACATGATAACAATGAAGGAATTTGGGGTATCTGTCCTGGTGTCCAGCACATTAGGTTGTGCCCCAAGGGGTCTGGAAAAAGGGAAGTTACAAGTTACCCAGACATTTCAAGGATATGTTATTATAGATGCAAAAAGACAGATGGGCTCAGTTAAGGTAACGGTTGACCTAGTCAGTGAAGATACCGGCCTAGGATGTAACTACACACTATAAACTGCTTTTAGTTAAAGTTTAATTTCAGACCATCCTTTGTGGTTACTTTAGGTCTCTGAGTTTGCAAGACGGCCATGCAGGCCTTCCCTGAGCTTGTCAGGTTAGCATGTGGCTCCTTTTGTCCACAGATCAATGGAGGATTTTTAGCATTTAAGAAGAATATAGAACTTTTCCCCATTTACTCAATGGAATACTATGCAGTTGTAAGAAAGAAGAATCTCTTACCCTTTGAGACAGTATGGAGGACCCAGAGAGTATTATGCTAAGCAAAATAAGCCAGTCAGAGAAAGACAAGTATCACATGATCTCACTTATATATGGAATCTAAAGAACAAAATAAACTGATGAACACAATAGATCCAGAGACATGGAAGCATGGAACAGAGTGACAAATCTCAGAGGGAAGCAGGGGGGTGGGTGAGGAGATTAACCAAAGAACTTATATGCATATATGAATAACCCATGGACACAGACAATAGTGCAGTGAAGGCCTGTAATACTTTCAACAATAAAGATAAATTTTTTAAAAATCGTAAAAAAGAAGAATATAGAACTTGTTTGTATGCTGATGGAAATGACCTTGTCAAGAGGGCAAAAGATAATAGAGTACATAAAAATGCTAAAAGACCTTGATAATGTAGAGAGTTTGGGGTCCATTATAAAATGGAATTTAATGTTAGAAATACTCAAAGGCAAATTTATCCATTGTAACAAGAGGGAAAGTGTATGTGGGTACAAATAGGTTGGTATAGTAACTCAGTGGTTCTCAACCTTCTGGCCCTTTAAATGCAGTTCCTCATGTTGTGACCCAATCATAAAATTATTTTCATTGCTACTTCATAACTGTAATGTTGCTACTGTTATGAATCGTAATGTAAATATCTGATATGCAGGATGGTCTTAGGCAACCCCTGTGAAAGGGTCGTTCGACTGCCAAAGTGGTCGCGACCCACAGGTTGAGAACCGCTGGTATAGTTGGACCATTGGAATAGTCCAGGTGAGAAATGCTGATGGCCTAGATCAAATTATTGCAATGAGATAGAAAGAAGTATACAGATTCCAGAAATACTTAGAAAGCAGAATGGATAGGACTTAGAGTTTATTTTGAAATAGAAGATGAGAGAGAAATTCCCTATAACTATTCAATATAGTGATCATCAAATAAATTACAATTCAATTAGCTTAATAGGAGCAAAAGATTATTTCAGAGCCATTAGTTATAAAAGATAAAGTTGGACATATGGGGAATACCCTCTATATTTTTTAATATGTGGGTTTCTTAGAGATATTGCCTTCAGAAGCCTGAGTCAGTTGAAAGAACAAAGTTAAAGGTAGGAAAGAGTGGATAAAAGAGTAAAGAGAGGACAGTCTTTTAAAAGACCGGTTTGAGAGCACAGATGGTGGATAATGTTTGACTAGCAGGAAGGAAGCCACTTCCTCCTGCGGTAGTAAAGATTTTAGAAGTAGATACACATAGTGGGGAGAAAAATAAGGGCCTTGTAGTGGTTCTTGACTTACAGTTTCCTCTCTTCATTTATCATGGACCAGAGGTAATGAGGAGAAGGCATCCTGAGGAGTGGGAGATTGTTAGGTGCTTATCATAGTCTCTTTGGGAAGTGGTAGAAGAAAGGAGCCAAGTAGGCATCAGAGACTAAGTTTCTAATGATACCAATCTATATGATTATGTGACCATTTTTAGCGGGAGTCACAGGGTAGGAATAAGAATGGATAAGCTGATGGGAGAGATTTTCCTGAGGATAAAGATTTGAAGGATCATAGAGGCATATAGGCATATGGAGCAGGAGATTAGAGTTAATGTTACCTATTATTAACTTAAATTCCATGATATTACAGGCACTGTTCTGAGTATCTGACCAGACCTTTCTGAGTCAATAGTAAATTCATCTCTGTAGCTATGCTTGTTGGGTATAATGTGGGCCTTTCCTGGCCTCAACCAATTGTTCAGAGAAAGATTTCTGGCCCGGAGGAAACTCATTCAGGGGCCAGGTAATTCAGAATAAGCTCTACATCTCTAGGTTAGCTGATAAGCAAATGTAATTGCATCTTCAACCTCAATTTCTTTTGCAATGTAAGGTAACATATTAACAGATGTCAGTGATTAAGACATGGGTGTCTTTGGGGACCTGCTATTTTGCCTACCACACCATCATAATATGACTACTAGCTGAGAATTTTGAAGATATTTTATGATTGAAAAAAAATCTGCAATATGTGAACATTCTAATTTAATCTCCAAGATACCTGCAAATTTTTGTAGAACTTATATTTTTTGACGGTTATCTCTAGTGCTGAGCCAGATTTCTACTAAAATACCTTAATCCCACTCTTTCTGTTACTATGCTGCACCATGCCACACAAAATGGGAAATGTGATTTCTGGGGTTGGGAGTGGGAGGGCTGGTGGGTAAAATGAAATAAAAATGTCAGTATCACAAAGCTTTTGAGTACAGGAAATGTAATTGAAGATTTGATGAAATTCAGGAGAAGTTGACATAATGGTGGCAATTATATAGCCAATACCAAATATTTAAAAATCGAACATCCCTAGTCTGTGAATTTTTTGTTGTTGTTGTTCACTCCATTTTCAGGGCTTTTGTCCATGGGCAATGTCATTCTAAAAGGTTTTTTGGCTTCTGGAAATCTGCTAGGGCTTTTCCCTTCCTTCTCATTCATTTCTCCTTTTTCAATAACAGAAAGGAAAAGAGAAGAAAAGCATCTTATCCTCTCACTTTATTCTGCTTTTTCTTATATACTTGGTTCTGAAGTCAGTTGTTTTATGCAAATAAGACAATATTGGTGAACCAATTCATAGTTATTAGTCATCTTTTAAACATATATGATGGGATCTTCTATCCTGTTTGTGATGGGTTATTGCAGTTCTGAAAGTCTCCAATTCTGAGTTAATTTGTTACTGGTCTATCACCTTAATAAATTGAATTGTTGTTGATCAAGTTCAGTATAATAATTGTAGTAGATCTTCTGCTGGAAATGTTCAAAACAAAGGGGGATTTCACTTTGATCCCTGTGCTGAGTGCTAGACACTATATTTAGCTTTATGCACAATTGATTTATTGTACTCTCTGTGTTCTTCAGTAATGGAACAAGTGTGTCTTTACAAAGCATTTAAAATTTTAAAATGTAATTGAAAACATGACATTAAATACATGACATTTATAAAAGCAATGTGTTGGAGAAACAGTTTTATCTTTGTAAAAATTTCCCTAAATTGAAATATTTATATTGTTTGAACATTACAACTTCCATACCAATAAATGTAGTTAATGAAAAGTAAGTAGAAAAGTATTCAGAATAATCATTATTCAAAATGTTGTGGTTCATAGGAAATACAAAGTACTTAGGATTAAAACTTGCATTCTAACTATAAATAAGAAAATGGCTATTTTGTGAGCTGCAGAGCATTAGTTGGGAGAAGGATACATGACCACAACCTTAGATTATTGTCACAGCAGGTCATATACTCCCATTCAATAATTCATCATTAATACTCATTTCTATTTTTAAAGAAGCTATTTTAAGATATTTTCATTGTTTGCTATTCCCGGGGAATTCTATCATGATAGTGAATCTTTATATAAGAATTATGGGAGTATCCCTGTGGGTAGGAGAATCATTTAGTTTTAAAACTTAAGCATAAACAATACTTACAGAACATCATGCATCAGAATCGGCCTTTTCCATAGCCATCCACAGGACGAGCCCTGAGCGGAACTGTCCTGAGCGATAGTAAGAAATGGGAGGTTTGTCACTGCCACCTAACTTTCTCTTCTCCTCAGGCCCCCAGCGCCCTGGTGAGCCCCAGGAAATGTCCCCTGTTGCGGAATTAGCGTAATTCCTTTACCAGAAACTCCTGAGCCACACCTTCAGAGCCAACTCTAAATTAAACTGCGAATCTTTCCACGTGCAGTCATTTCTAGAATGGAGTTACATAAACCAATTCTCCCTTAGGCCTATGATTGGAAACCACTTAATGAATTATAGAGATAGAATTAACAGGCAGATCCTGAAATCTCACTTGTTAAATGGAAATTTCAGGGAATGTCAAACTACTTATTTAAAGGGGATGGGAAAACAATTTAGGGAGACAACTTACCCAGCATCTTTCAAATTGTTTCCTTCAGTGATCGTCTATTACTAGTAAATGTATGTAAAACTCTGGCCCACTTAAGTAGCAATAAAATGTAGGTGAGCCCAATTGATTTGCTTTCAGTATTCTGGAAAAACTACTTTGGCCAAGAGACCAATAGGTTTAGCGAAGCATTGACCTTTTTTCCCGTTGATGCCCGAGGAATGAATGGGCCAGACTTCCCGTGACAGGAGTGGGAATGAGGCTCTCGTGATATATTCAGCACATGAATCGTCTAAGACTCGAATGGGAAGATAGGACATAGAGACAGATTTTATTTGCATGGAGTTACATTTCTCAGGTTCCAATGTCCCATTTCCCCCAAGCCAGTCCTGAAAGGGGGGCAGCTGGGGCTCCAGCAGAGCCAAGAAGCAAGGCCAGTGGCCAGTGTCCAGGCCAGATTAAAGTCCATTCGTCCATGTGTGGAGCCCCCCATGGCCATGAGCTATGTGGCCGCAGGGGAGCGTGCCCCTGCAATAGGAGGTCCCAGGAGCCAGGTGCCATGGAGCCCAGAGAGAGTGGCTTCTTTGTTTAGACATTTATATATTTAGATTTTGCACACTTGCAGCGACCATGCCCATCCTGGCCAATTATGTGTTTCCTGGTGTTATGGATGGGCAAGTATTTTTCCACGTCATTCAGACCTTGCTGGGCATGCGTCTCAGCTGCCTTTATCTAGTTTCTTCCCCCATCAATCATCAGGGAATAGACCTGGAGAATTTTAAATACATCGTTTTGGCAAAGCTGTGTAAATGGCATGCCTATATTATCTGGTCTTCCCTTTCAGTCCTTTCCTGTGAAATAAATAGTAACCAGGTTATTATAACAGCATCACTGTCACCTGTGCTTTTTTAAAAAGAATGAGGACATTTGAGGCAGTCACTCGACTCCGTTACCATAAACTGAGAAGTCACTTCTGAGAACATAAATTAAAATGAGAATATTGTTTGCACAATTTATAACGATTGAAAAAAAACAAGAAGAGGTTGAAGCTAATATATAGTGGACATTTATCATGATAGATGCAGTTTGGGATTAGGAAACAGAAAGTTTGTCTGGTTGAGCAACTGGCCCAAGGATGAAGCACAGTTTGTCCAGGTTTGAGGCTGGCTCTGCTGAAGCCTAAAGCTTTTACTTTGCCCAAATCCCAACTCTGCCTCTATTTTTTAAGACGTTTTTGAAATAGGAATTTTTTATGGGTGAAGTAGGCAGATTTAGGGAATTTTTCATATTAAGGGGGTCCATGGAAAAACACAGGGCTACAGAGTTGCAAAATGCTACATTTCCATAAGACAAGGGAGCAGGGAGCCAGCAGAAGTTACATTTTCATAAGACAAGGGAACTGGGAGTAGCCAAAGCCCTATATTTATAAAATAAAGAAGGAGGGCCTCACATGTCACATGTGAGGTTTGACCATTGAGCTCAGGAGTTGCTATAGTGACCAAATCAAAAAGGGATAGTGGCCAATCAGAGGGGATATTGAGGCACAAAAACTGCAGGGGGAAAAGGAAGTCGGTGGAACTCTTTCCCCCTCCCCACGTGGGAGTCTGTACTTGTTCTTTAATAAATTTCCACCTTTGCTATACAATCTTCTGTCTGTGGTTTCATTCTTTGACTCCGACTGACAAAGAATCCAGGGAAGTCATCCTGCCCAGGGAACACCTCATGTTCCAGTCCAAAAATCCTGTATCATTTTCAGATATTGAAAATAAATTGAGAGTAAAACATGGTCTCTTTTATTTTGAAATTAGCAATGATTATTTTAAACTGACAAGAACTGAGTATTTTTGCTATTATGAACTTTTTCTTTGATCAGACAAGCAGGATCACTCTAGTTAACTGCCTTGAGATCAGACCAGGTATTTAAATAAATATAACTCAACCAGAGGCTCAGTGCACGAATTTGTGCACAGTTGGGGTCCCTTGGCCTGGCTGGTGATCAGGACCAATCTGGGCCATCTTGCCCAGTCGCCGGGGAGGGACTGCGGGAGGTTGGCTGGCCATGGGAGGTTGGCTGTGGGAGCAGACTGACCACCAGGGGGCAGCTCCTGCATTGAGTGTCTGCCCCCCGGTGGTCAGTGCACATCATAGCTACTGGCCGGTTGACCAGTCATTCAGTCGACTGGTCTTAATGGTTGCTTAGGCTTTTATATATATAGACGAGAGGTCCAGTGCATGAAATTCATGCACTGCGGGGGGGGGGGGGGTGTCTTTCAGCCTAGCCTGCACCTCTCTAATCTGGGAACCCTCGGACATCCCTCTCACAATCCGGGACTGCTGGCTCCCAACCCACTTGCCTGCCTGCCTGCCTCATTGCCCCTAACTGTTTCTGCCTGCCAGCCTGATCACCCCCTAACAATCCCCCTGCCAGTCTGATCAACGCCTAACTGCCCCCCTGTTGGCCCGATTGCCTCCAACTGCCCTCCCTTGCTGGCCCAGTAACCCCCAACTGCCCTCTCCTGCAGGCCTGGTCACCCCCCCTCACTGCCCTCCCTCCTTTGCAGCCCTGGTTGCCCCCCACTGCCCTCCCCTGCCAGCCTGGTCACCCCTAACTGACCTCCTCTGCTGGCCATCTTGTGGCAGCCATCTTGTGACCACATGGGGGTGGCCATCTTATGGGAGGGTGTGATGGTCAATTTGCATATTACCTCTTTATTATATAGGATGTGAAATATTGTAAATTTATTCTTTACAAGTACTTTTTGCATGAGACACCTTTGAAGACTTAAAAAATTGTATAGACACTCCTGAGGAAAATGCTCATTTGCCCCAAATGTTGTGTTTAGATATCTCCTAAAGCCTATTTTTTTTTAATCCTCACCTGAGAATATTTTTTTCCTCATTGATTTCAGAGAGAGTGGAAGGGAGAAATATTGACATGAAACAAACACATGGATTGGTTGCCTTCTGCACACACCCTTCCCCCTGGCAGGGGTGGGGGGCTAAGGTGGGGATCAAACCTGCAACTCAGGTATATGCCTGACCAGGAGTTGAACCCACAGCCTTTTGGTGCTTTGGGCAATGCTCTAAACCAGCCATGGGCAAACTACGGCCCGCGGCCGGATCCGCCCGTTTGAAAAGTATATAAATACTAAAAAAAAAAAAAAAGACCGTACCCTTTTATGTATGATGTTTACTTTGAATTTATATTAGTTCACACAAACACTCCATCCATGCTTTTGTTCCAGCCCTCCGGTCCAGTTTAAGAACCCATTGTGGCCCTCGAGTCAAAAAGTTTGTCCACCCCTGCTCTAAACACTGGGAAACACTGGCCTGGCCCACTCTTATACCCAAGCTTAAAAATTCCAGATCTATTGGCTTATGGTAAATGAGAGATTTAAAGAATATTTCAAGCATTTAACAATTTTAAAGAAATCATGGATTGATTTCACAGAAAATAGTTTTAAGCATTATCATGAATTGCTGACAATTATTCATTACTGATAGAAGCATACATTACAAGAGGCTTTAGATGATTATAAATAACAAAAAAGATTTAATGTGATTGCTATTGCTTAAGGAGATATGTAAAATTTTTTATTTAGTTAAGAAAAACAGTACGTTTGCATTAGAAATTTGATCATCCTAAATTCTTAAGCAGATGTATGTGAAATTTACATAGGTAAAGTACTGATTTTTAATTCTTCGTGAATTTGTATTTGTACTATATGATGATTTTTTTATTTCTGCTTTACTTCTTACTAGAGTCCCGGTGCACGAAATTTGTGCACAGGGGCCGGGGGTCTCTTAGCCCGGCCTGTGCCCTCTCATAGTCCGGGACCCCTCAGAGGATGTCTGACTGCCTAAACCAGCAATTGGACATCTCCTGAGGGAGGTAGCAGTGCACCAAGCAGCAGGTGGCCAGGGAGGAGCCTGAATCGGGCCCAGGTGCTGTGCCACTCATACTCATCCTGGCCCACTGCGCCTGCTGCTGTGGAATCGGGAGAGGCTCCCGCTGTGGCATCTGTGCTCTCCAGCCGTGAGCCTGGCTTCTGGCTGAGTGGCGCTCCCTCTATGGGAGCACACTGACCACCAGGAGGCAGCTCCTGCATTGAGCGTCTGCCCCCTGGTGGTTAGCGTGCATCATAGCAACCAGTCCTTCTGGTTGTTCCACCGTAACGGTCACTTAGGCTTTTATTATACAGATTTCTTGTTTCTTTGCTGCAATGTCGGATTGATGTTTAAATCCCACCAGACTTCAGCTTCTGCTGATAGTAGGCAGCCCCTCTGCTGGAAGAACAAGAGTAACTAATAGGAAGAGAACAAATAAGCCTCATTTGTCAGTGCTCAGTGGTCTTTATTAATCCTCTGGGCCACACTCTACTTCTCCACAGTTAACTCTGCTATTTTCTTGGATGTGTAAAAACAGTCTTTAATCAAAACTATGCCAAGTCATCTCTGGAAGCAGCCATTCACATTTGGATGAGGATAACAAGCTGGACATGGGATGCTATTTAAGCTTGAATAGCTGTTAAAGAAAAACAAATTTGTTCAGGAACAGCAGGAGAACTCAAGGGAAATTGCTCACTGCTCTTGGCATTAGCAATGTTTAAAACCAGTGGTGCCTTGAATCCAAAGACCAGAACGACTGACTAAGAAGCATGAAAATTCCAAGCAGTCAGCCCTGGGCGTGCTTGGAAGAACTCAGGATCTTTCCTCAACAAGATGAGATGTGGAGGGTATAAACATTTTTTAATGGATTCAACTTGAGTTTCCTGTTAACAAATAAGTTCCTTTTAAGTATATACCAGAAGTGTTATTCCCTGTGCATTGTTGTGCAATTTTACTAGTAGAAAAGACTGATCAAGAACTAATAAGTAGGCCTAGTATCTCTCTATTGAAGTGCCTAAAAAAATTTATTCAACTCATCTGTCAATATTTGTGTGTTTTTTGCTAAATAAAATCTGTACTTCCCAATTTTTAAAGGGGCAATGCCTAAATTTTCTTAAAAAATCTTTGCTATTACCAAATTGCCTAACTCAGGGGTACAAAGTCTTTGTATCTACACTAATAAAAGAGAAACATGGTAATTAGCATACGACCGCTACCCTTTTCATTGGCTAATCAGTGAGTATATGCAAATTAACTGTCAGCCAAGATGGCGGCCGGCAGCCAGGCACTGAAGCGAGCATGAGGCTTGCTTGCTGCAGACTCCAACGTTCCCCGCCTCACTTGCCGGCCTCTCAGTTGCAACTCTAAGCAACTATGTACTATGTTGCAAATAAGAAGGTAAACAAAACACCAGAAAACAGCCGGACTGAAACCCAGCCGGACCGAAACTTTGTATCAATGTTTTCAGCAGCGAGGCCTCAGAGCTAAAGTTGGCCCAGAATAAAAAAAAAAAAAAAGAAAACAAGGAGCGGTTGGGAGCTCCAGTCACTCGCCACCTGGAAAACAGCCCTTAGCCCCTCACCCAGACTGGCCAGGCACCCCAGTGGGGACCCCCACCCTGATCCAGGACACCCTTCAGGGCCCCCACCCGTGCACCAGGCCTCTATCCTATATAGTAAAAGGGTAATATGCCTCCCGGCACCGGGATCAGCGTGAGCAGCGAGGCTCCCGGCACCGGGATCAGCGTGACAGGGGGTAGCGCCCAAACCCCCTGATCGCCCTGCAGCTCTGTGTGTGACAGGGGGCGGGGCCACAACCTCCCTATCTGCCCTGCTCTGTTCCTGATAGGGGGGAGCTCCCCAATCCCTTGATTGCCCTG
>NW_005871121.1:2823252-2825479 GCF_000147115.1 Myotis lucifugus
TGAGATATTTGCCTTTTAAAAAAAATGAAGACTTTCAGAGGTCAACAGTATTCCATTAAAAACCAAACCCACAAGCCCAAAGTGGCAATGCTTGTGTCAAACCTCGACTTAACACCTGACCTAATTGCAATTTCGCCTTCACCAGAAATGTAATCTGAATCAAGCAGTCTAAAATTTTCTGGTCAGCACAGATGAGGCAATCTGTCAGTTGCACCCTCTGTACTCCCCATAGGAAGAAGAGGCGACCTACGTGATAAAAGCCCTGCCTTTCCCTTTGCCCCCCAAAAAGAAGGAGTCCAGGTCTAAAAATAATCCTTTCTTTTGCTAACGGCTCCCCTGCCACACTCTTCTTCCTATAAAAGTCTTCCATTTTGTACAACCCCTCAGAGCAGCCTTTAGTTGCGAGATAGGCGGCTGCCCAATTCATGAACTGCTTGAAAAAGCCAGTTGGATCTTCACATTTACATGGTTGAACTTTATTTTCTGACAGCACATTGTTTTTCTGAAGTAACTGCCCCACCACTACCACCACTCGTGTGGCATGTAAGAAGTTTGGAGGTTACCACTCTGTCCTAACACCAAGTAAGAAGCTCAAGAAACTAAAAAAGCAACACTTTACAAATAATGGGAAAAGCTATTCATGTGTGGAAGCAGGAGGTAGTAGAAAAATTTTTAACTAATTTTGCTGTGAACTTAAAACTGTTAAAAAAAAATAATGTCGGCCCTAACCGGTTTGGCTCAGTGGATAGAGCGTCAGCCTGCAAACTGAACGGTCCCAGGTTCGATTCCGGTCAAGGGCATGTACCTTGGTTGCGGGCACATCCCCAGTAGGAGGTGTGCAGGAGGCAGCTGATCCATGTTTCTCTCTCATTGATGTTTCTAACTCTCTATCCCTCTCCCTTCCTCTCTGTAAAAAATAAATAAAATATACATTTTTTTAAAATGTCAATTTAAAAAGCCCACCATTGTCTAATTATAAATGACATTAATAATGAAGCTTTCTAAGACATGGTTTATATGAGCATATATGTTTAATATACTTTCAAGTTGAAATTTATGAGGTAAGTTCAGCCTTTTTACAAAAGGAGAGTTATTGAAATATTTCCAATTTGTGATCTTTAATGTTGACACCTGATAATTTTTAGATATTTGACACCTGATTATTTTTAGATTTCTGTATACAGAAATATAAAAATATCTTATAATCTTTCCAACTAAAATATATTCAACATTCATGTGAAATTTGCTATGCAAGTTGTCGTATACTTTATTTCAGTACTTAATTCGTTGTTTCATAGGACATTGGATTTTAACTTAGTCCAAAAAAAGCAAACCAGAAATTGAGTTGGGCAGAATGTAGCGATCAGAGAAAAAAAATTCAGGTCTTAATGATCTAACCAAGAGCTTAGTGATTTAACCAAAGGTCTTAGTGATCTTGTCTGTCGGAGAAGCATTCATTTTCTTTTACTGTTGCTCTTTTTTTTAAAATAGTATATAATGACACATAATGGCTCTAAACACAAATGTTTTCTACTTGAGATGAAAAATGTAAGTCAGTTGCTTATCAGTTTGGGCTCATTTTTTTTCCAACAGCTATTTTACTTTTTATGAACAGTTTTATGAGCTTACAAAAAAGCAGATTTTTGAAATCAAAAGATTTATTCAATCATACAATTGTACATACATTTATTAAATACCTACTGTTGCTGGAGAAATCAGTGGGTCCAGTTTCCCCGACTAGTGAGAATGGGGTCCTTATGACATATATAGAAAGTGAATTTTCTAAGAGTGAACGGTGTTTATTGTCATGGAATTATATTTCTCGGGTTGAAAAGTCCCATGACCCTTAACACAGTCCTGAAAAAGGTGTCACTGGGGCTCCAGTGGAGCCAAAAGTAGGACTAGTGTCCATTCTATGATGACATTGAGTCTGGTACGAATTAGGCTAATCATGGTCCATTAGTCCATTGGGTGGAGTCCACATGGCTGTGACCACTGGCGCAGATGCAGGGCAGGATGCCCCTTCAATAGGAGTCAGGCCCGAGCAGCAAGAGAAAGCCGGGGGGTGGGGGGGGGGCTCCTTTGTTCAGGAGCTTAAATATCAAATCTTCCCACACCCGCAGTGGCCATGCCTATTCTGGACACTGCCTTCCTTGTTCCCAGGTGTGACTGACAGTTAGGCATCTTCCCACATCACCCGGACCTAACTGGGCACGTGTCTATTGTC
>NW_005871121.1:2826916-2862467 GCF_000147115.1 Myotis lucifugus
CCAATATTTGTCTTGCTGATGGAGAGTAGGTCAAAGAGAGGAATCAGGGATAGTAAGGTTTTGAACTGAACAAATGGAAGGGTTGAATTGCCCCTGAGAAGGAAGAGTAATGGGAGATGAGTAATGGTAGGTTTGTGAAGATTAGAACCTCATTTTGAAAGGTTAAGTTTAGAGAAGCTGGTTAGATGTCTAAGAGGGGAAATCAGGTAGGGAGTTAGGTCTGTGAATTATGAGGTTGGCCGGGAGAGGGAGTGGGAGAGAGAGACATTGATCCGTTGCCTCTGGCATGCTCCCTGATTGGGGTTTGAACTTGCAACCTGGGCATGTGGCCTAATTGGGAATCAAACCGGTGACCTTTCAGTGCATGGGGCCATGCTCAACCAACTGAACCACACTTTCAGGGCAGAAGGGGGTATTGATCAGAGATGTGAATTTGGGAGTCATTAGCATGTAGATGTGTTTATAGTCCTGGAATAGAGGAGTAGATCCAGGGAATGAGTCCAGTTGGAAAAGATGAGGGGTTCAATGACTATGATTAAAGATTTGAAAAAATGAGAAAAGAGGAAAAGAAAAGGACATGGAGTGGCAATGAGATAGGAGGAAAACCCGGAGTAGGCAATGTCCTGGAAGCCAAGGTCAGACAGTGTTTCTAGAGAGAGGGAGCTGTTAGCCTTATTGTGTTAAATGCTGCTGGTAAGTCAAGCGAGGTGCAACTTGACAAAAACCATTAGATTTATATATGAGGATGGGTGACATCAACAAAAGTGGGGTTGAAGGAGTGGTGGGGAAAACGCCTGATTGTATGTAAAGCATAAGGAAAGAATTGGAAGACACTATAACTTTTGGAGCAGTTGAAGAAATGAAATAGAGTGGTGGTTAGAGGAGCCTAGAATTAAATGTGTGAGTGCATCAGTCTGTATGTTTTATGAAAGTGAAATAGAAGCATGTTTGTATGTTGATGGAAGGATACAAAAGAATGCTTGTTGAGAAAAGGACTTGTTGGAGCAAAGTCTATAGAGACAACTGGGGTTGGGATCCCGGGTAGAGGTGGAGGAATTCAGTACATCCCACGTACCATGCTGGAAGGCCGGCCAGGAACCCTGTCTAGCAAACATTGTTCTAACAGTTTTACAAAAGAGAAACCTGCGACTCAGAGAATTTAAGTAATTTGCAAAAGTAACATAGCTAGTCCTGAGAAGGGCTGGAATTCAAGGTGCACTCTACTCTAATTCAGTGCTCTTCCACTTTCTCACGGCTGGGGAGCCATTAGGTTGGTGACTTCAATGTGGTATTTAATTTTGTACATATGGCTGGAGAAAAAATAAAGGAAATGTGTCAAGTTAGGTTAATGCACTGCTGACTAATTCTCTAGGGCTCAATTTATACATTGTCCATGTTCTGCTTATTTTTCTTATTTGTGCTCTCTACCCCTTGGCCTCCAAAACACATTTGTCTTACATAACAGGGAGAGGGATGATTGAATAGAAGTATACTTTGAAAAAAGCTTCTGTAAAAATGATTTACCGTTGAAAAAAAATCCAACTTATAGTTTTCCCCCTGAAAATGACATTTTTAAGCTTTATCGATGAATCCAATGTGTTCTCTAATATAAAAGAAATATTTTAAGTAGATTCTATTTTGACTATATACGAAGCTTCGTACGTCCTGTACAATGAAAAGAAATGATATAAAACACAATATTCTTGCCGATAGACTTTAATAAGGAAAATGTTAGGACCTTACTCTCAATGTGGGCCATGGAGCTTTGCTGTGGTCCTTCTTCACTATTAACTTTTAACCCACGCCAACAATATTACCAAAGTTCCATCACTGGTCAGATGATCTACAGGTGAGAGGATAGGAGTGCATCAGCATAAACTCAGCCCTACATTGTCAAAGGGAGGAACCCTTGTTGCTTGAACAGTGGTTCCTTCCCATAGATAAGGGAAGGCCTTATTTTTGTCCTTCTAAAAATGCTTTCTTGCATACTGGACAAAAAAACAGCACCTCAGTGTTTCTGTGGCCTCATCTCTTGGATATGGATTAAGACCAAGAGTGGTGGAGTATTATGTAATGAGTTAACTTACTCATTCAACACACGTAATGATCACCTCTAACATGCTACTTAGTTCTACACTGAAGAGGTGTCAGTGCACAAAACTATTTAAAAAAAATCTTGGCTTCTATGGAGGTTATATTCTAGTGGAGACAGAAAAGAAGCAATAAAGATAATTGACAAGTAAATGATATAGTATATTTCAAGCTAATAATTGCTATGGAGAAAAAATACATTAGGGGAAGGGGAAATGAACACGAGGAGAATTTTATTAGTTATAAATCTTCTCTTTGAGGCTAACACTCCTATGAAGGACATGAGTAGTCCCAAAGCAGAGAATGAGTTCAAAATAAGCAGAATGAATTTCATCATGTTTTATGTATAATGTTTTCTGCTTTTAGTCTGAAGACAATAGTACTGTATTCTGATGGCACTGAGGCTGTGTGGGAATTGGACGAACTTACTGTCACCCTTTGAATTCCTTGTTTCTGACAGGTCAAATATTTCAAACTCTCTTGTTAAGAACATTTTGAGCATGTTCCTTTCTAGGGGAGATTTTCATCTTTAATAATAACTAACTTAGAGAAAGTAGGACAGAGCGACTAGGATATTTTGAAAACAACAAAGAAATAGATGCTTCGTTGATAATTGCTTGTCACTCTGTAAACTCAAAGTATTTAAAAAGCATCAATCATATTTCTAAAATTTGAGAAAGGCCACAGACTAACAATGCCATCCTGTAAAACGCTGATAATAAAACGAAGGAAATTAGAAGCTAGGGATATTTTACAGGACAGTAAAAGGAGAAAAGAGGATCAGGAAATTGCTTTCCTATTTCCCCACAGGCCACACTTGTCAATGAGAAGCTCTAGGGGAGAGACCATCTCAGATTATTTCTGCCTGCTCAGAGCTGAGCACAAGACTTAATATAAAAAGCGCATTTGTTCTCTGATTCTAAAGGTCCATAGAATCACTCAGGCTACTTATTAAAAATATATGACCTGAGGTCTATTGTGTGGAATGTATTTATACTAATTTATACTAACAAAATAGGTGTTGTTTATGAAAATCAAAGTTAAAACTGACCACCCTAAGACATGATTAAAATTAAGAATGGGTATCTTGTACATCTAAGGAGAGATTTCATAGCTATAAGATAAGCATTTACAAAGGTCTGTAAATTCATTCGGGATTTTTTATGGTTCTAAACAGACTAAATTCTCTTCTTTGGCCAAGATGTAGGTTTGTTTATTACCTTCTGTTCTGAGGCTAGAAATAACACTGTTTTCTCAGCTTTGAGGTGACTGTGATTAGTCATGTAGTGGGACACAGTAGGTCAGAGTGACTAAATACTAAACATGATCCGTTACCTTTATTGAGAAACTTCTTAAATAAAATATCCTGATGACATTATTGCAGCTTCATTTTTTATATATGAGGATTATGTCATGACAGAAGAAGGGAAAATCTAATTATTCTGGGTTATGTGTGTTCGTGTTTCAATGGAAGATGCCAAATATTTATTTATTTGGATGGAGATCAATGCTCTAACCATTCCTTAGTTCTTAGCAATTTTCATGTTGAAATGATTATGATTTTCTGTAAACTGGCTGATTATTTTTATCCCTCTGGTATGTTCAACTGTGTTTCATTTTATGGCCAATCTGATTGATTTTCATGAATTCTGTTCCACCACCAGGAATCCCAAACAAACCAATTTTTTAAAAGTTGTGGTTATTGTGATAAGAAAAGGAAATAGTTGAGGCTCCCCATAGAATTAGAAAAAGACACTGTATTAGTTTTCTCTTGCTGTGCCACATATCATCACAAGTTTAACAGCTTAAAACAACATTCATTCATTATCTTGAATCCTTTGTGGTTCATGAGCACAGGCACAACTTAACCAAGTCCTCTGCTCTGGGGCCCATAGCTGCAGTCAGGGTGCTAGCTGGGTGGGGCCTCATCTGAGGTCCTCTTCAAAACTCACATGTGTGTTGGCAGAATTCATTTTATTGAATCTGTAAAATCTGAGTGGCTTACTTCTTTAAGTCCAAAAACAGAGCGTCTCTGACTTCTAGACCCTCTTATAAAGGGCTCACCTGGTTAAGTCAGGCCCACCTAGGACAATTTCCCTTTTTATTAACTTAAAGTTCACTGAGTGGGGACCTCATTTACATATGTAAAATGCCTTTGTCTTGCTATAATAATGTCACATGATCATGGGAGTGACATCCCATCACCACATTCTAGTGGTTAGAATCAAGTCTTCCCTACACTCATGGGAGGGCATTGCACAAGGGTCACTGAGGGTTAACTGGAAAACCTACCTACTATTTAGCCTATAAAATTAGCACTTGGATCTCAGACAATTTGGGAAAGAAGTAAAATAAAAAGATAAACATTCCTCTAGGACAGTGGTTCTCAACCTTCCTAATGCCGCGACCCTTTAATACAGTTCCTCATGTTGTGGTGACCCCCAATTTCATTGTTACAAATTGAACATAATTAAAGAATAGTGATTAATCACAAAAACAATATGTAATTATATATGTGTTTTCCAATGGTCTTAGGAGACCCCTGTGAAATGGTCGTTCGACCCCCAAAGGGGTCGCAACCCACAGGTTGAGAACCGCTGCTCTAGGAGATATAAGTATGTATTAACCAGTGAGTGAAAGAGAAAAAGAGGTCAAAAGAAATACAGAAGGGAGACCAAGCAGAGATATGTATACCCAACATTATGGTTTTAATTTTTTAAAAAAATCATTATCACGAAAAATTAAGAGGCAAGAGTAGGTAAGAAAATTTTATAAGTAAAAATCTAATATCCAATGTAAAATTATTTGCTTACATGTGAAATTATTTGCTCACTTCTATGTGGAAGTATTTGCTTATTTACATGTGGAATCTTAAAAACAAGACAAAAAGAAAAACACAAGCAAATAGATGTAGAGAACAAATTGAAGGTAGAGGGTGGGGGTAGGCAAAATGGCCGAAGGGGATCCAAGGGTACAAACTTCCAGCTATAAATAGATAAGCCAGAGGGATACAGTGTATAGCATGGTGTCAGTAGTTAATAATACTGCACTGCATATTTGAAAGTTGCTAAGAGAGTAGATCTTAACAGTTCTCATCACAAGAAAAACATCCGTAATTATGTATGGTGACAGATATTAATTGGACTTCTTGTGTAGATCATCATGCAATATATACAAAGTCATTACATTGTATACGTGCAATATATATCAAGTCATTACATTGTATATGTGTAACTAATGTCATATAATTATATGCCAAAAACATTGGCTGTAATATTTGGAATATAAACCCCCCACAAGGTCCCAGAATCTCTGAAAAGGTTGTTACATATAGAGACAGAGAATTGAGTGGTAACATAAACTTGGAGCTATGGATAATTATGATTTGTTGGATATGTTGTGTGTACCATGGGTTTTCTACCATGAATGAGATCAGAATTTGAGTCCATTTTTCCTGAGATATTAGAGAACAAGGTGATTCTAGCAAGCTGGAAGTTTTGGGAACATTTAAAAAGTGAATTTTGGGGTTACACGTGCTTCTGTCTGAGAGAAAAATAATTGTAAATTCTTAGAATACATTGGCAAACCTTCTTTAAGATGGGCCAGGAGAATATGGTTCATTCTGAAAAGAGGGCTAGAAAACAAACTTTAGGGTCAGAAAACCAGTGAACACTCCAGCATTTGGGAAGACCTTCAAATGCTCTCATTGTATTTGCAAGTGGTGGCTGGCATAGGCCCTTCCGGGCTGCAGCTCAATTCCAGATGTTATGTCAGCAAAATGCTGCCCTTCAGACTTAGGACAGTTCATGAGATTTTTAAATTGCACTTTTTGTGATAAAATCACCTCAGAGCTTGCTTACAAAAGAAATGACATGCATATAAATGAGTTTGACTGAGAGATTAAGAGAATGTGATATAGCCCCAGCTGGTTTGGCTCAGTGAATAGAGCATTGGCCTGCAGACTGAAGGGTCTTGGGTTTGATTCCCAGTCAAGGGCACATACCTTGGTTGCAGGTTCCCTGGCCCTGGTCATGGTGATGCAGGAGTCAACCAACCTATGTGTCTCTCCCTCTCCCTCCCACTCTCTAAAAAATCAATTGAAAAATATCCTTGGGCGAGGATTAACAACAGCAACAACAAAGAGAATGTGATATATTCATGCTGTTTACAACATTCAACAACCGCTGACTGTAAATGTACACAAAGTTAGCATAAGATCCCTTCTTGCTGTGAGAGGATTGAAATCATACAATAATAGTTCAGTCTATCAAAATTAGGAAAATGTTGGTGTGTAGCTTGGTTCTCAAGTTGGTTGAGTACCAGAGAAATGGCTAAGAGAAATAAGGAGAGGCAGTATGTGAGAGAATGCTGGGTTTGCCACCAAAATTCTTTTTTCCAATCCCCGGGGTATGACTTGGGTGGCATTGGATGAGTTTTTGTCATTATTATTACTTAACATTTTAGGCTTTTCGTTTTCTCTTCAGTAAATGGGACAGACTCACAGGATAAATAATAAATGTTCAAGGGGCATGCAAATTATAAATTACCATAATAATTTGAGTTATTATTTTCCAGTGGTTCCACGCTAGCTACCATCCACATATTTACTTCATAGGAAAGAGACAGGTTAAAATGGCTCCAGCAGCAAAATCACATTATGGGATGTAGTAATAGGTTTGTAGCAATAAATAAATAAATAGTCCTTGTCAGATGCAATCTGGGATCTCTGCAGCTCCATGAGATTCTTCGTTTGCATCTATTTTCACTTCAGCCAAACTCTTTCAGTCACCAGAGGTAACTGTCTGTGGGAAATCACTTAATCAGCTTACAATCTATATTCTACATGAAAGAAAAATATAAAATAAAATGGCAAGAAGGCTAAAGTCTGGGCAAGGATCTCTAGTTATCACTTTTGTGTACTAACGCTTTGCACTGAACAGTATTTTAAGCTGGGCAAGGTAGATGTTATCCCATTATATGAAGAAGGAGCTATCTTCCAGAAGCTTTGCTGGCAAGATATTTCTAATGCACAACATGAAAGATCAGGGTAAGTGGCATCATAGTCCTCTCATCCCCTGTCCCCCTCTCCCCACTGATATTTCTCTTTCCCCTGTTTATAAATCCTATATAATAAAAGCCTAATATGCTAAGTGTCCAACCGTTTGTTCAACTGTTTGACCAGTCGCTATGATGCGCACCACCACCAGCGGGCAGACGCTCTGACTGGTAGGTTAGCTTGCTGCTGGATTCTGGTTGATCAAGATGGGACCAGACAGGCCTGACAAGCCCTGGAACCCTCCCTCAGTCCCTCCCCGGCCCCAATAGGCCCCGATCAGGACTGGGCAAGATGGGCCGGACACACTTGGAGCTCTCCCTTGATCCCACCCCAGCCCCTATTGTGCACCAGTGGGGGTCCCTCGGCCTGGCCTGGGCCCTCTCGCAATCCCTCTTGGGGGATGTTGGAGAGCCGGTTTGGTCCCTATCCTGGCAGGCCAGGCCAAGGGACCCCACTAGTGCATGAATTCGTGCACCTGGACTCTAGTTTATATATAAAATATCAGTGAAAGAAAGTGTTTTGGCTAAGAAAAAAAGATACTTTTGTCTTATTTCTATTATACTAAAAAACATTGTATGCAAAACAGAGGTCTAAACGGATGCTTTTCAAATTTCTCTCTGGATCTTCAAGAAAACTGAAGTCCCACTATAAAACAACTCCATTTGGAGGGAGACCTGTTGACATTAAATCACAGATAAATGAAAAGAGTGAGGTTAGTTTTGTGCTTTGGCCAGTCTCTATTAATAGATTTCAGAGGGTGATTTTTATCAGTCATTTTTATGGTTTAGTATACAATAGGTTCTTGGGTTACATCAGAGATCTGTTCCTACGGCGCGACATAACACGGTTTTTGCTGTAAGTCTGAACCCACCTACATAAGCACCTACATCACTCACATGGAACACATACACAGCAGTAATGAAGTGAAACAGTAAAAATAATTTAAAAGAAAGATAACAATTCCTGACCTTTACTTGTAAATACAGTAAATAATAAAAAAATATAAAGCACATATGTACATATGTTGAAATACAGAACTTTTTTTTAAATAAATAAATGGGAGATGATGACGTAACCACGAAACGATGTACATCGAGTCCATCATAACCTGAGGACTGCCTGCATCAAATTCCATTATTAATCTTTAAATAACATTCTAGAAAAATTCCTCATTGAGTTCCCTACAAACATTGTCTTTTTCTTCTTAGGTCCTTAACATTTGATTCTGCCAGAATTCATTTCTTGAATAACTTATGTAATTATGTTATTTCCTTTTGTTTGAGCATCTCTATTCGGTCCAGCCTTCAGGATAAATACTAAAGCCTCTGGCTTGGCAGTCAGTGCTCCTCTTCATGTGGCCCAGACTTACCTCTCTGACCTTATTTTCACACACCACCTCACAGAGCCACTCATGTGACTCTATTCTAGAATATTCATGTCTCACTCTTGAATCAATATTTCCATACCCTCTCATGAGACGAGATCATTGCAAATGCTGCCCCTTTGTCTAAAATAGCATTCCTCCTCATTACTGGGAAATTCTCAGGCTTCGGGATGGAGCGTGACTTTATATGGGAACGCTCTCCTGAACCCTATGGGCAGGCAGCCTTTGCTTCCCCTGAGTTGAGGAGACAATCTCGTGTTCTTATTACAACATGTGCTACCTTGGATTGCAGGTTATCTGTTTGCATATCTGACTCCTCTGTGCACCATAAATTCATCTGGTACCAGGACTAAGTCACTGTTAATTCCACAGCACTTGGTATGGCACTGAGACCAGCAGATAATCGATAAATGTTTGCCCAAGTAAATAAGTCATGGCTCCAGAAGCTCTCTTCTTTGCACTGCAAAAACTGCTTGGATTGATTCCTTTTTGAAAAAAATAATCATTACTTATTTTTACAAATATTTTAAGATTCTTGATCTCTTGTTCTAGGTAGAATGTAGTGGGTCACAGTAGGCCAATACTCCCATTGTAGTAAGGTACCAAAGGAAGATATATTACAAAAATTATAGTATTCAAGGTTTCAGAAATCTATGCAATTAACAAAGACAAGTGAAATCCAATCACAAAGAGGAAAATGGTGTACAATTGAGCTTTGTATCACCAGGAGTTTTTCTTGCAGAGGAATTGCCAATTCTGGTTTGAGCTGAGGGTCAAGGGTTGGCCTGTGTGTAGAGCTTCTCTTGGGGAGAGACAGTCTGGAAGGCCTTTGGCCACGGAGTGGATCTGGAGCAAGTTGAAATCTTGAAGGACCACAAACATATACAATCAGCAATAACAGAATTTATGCTCACATGTTTACTAAAATAAATTACCTGCTGGACTATAAAGAATCTTTAGAAATTTTAAAAGATTGGAATAGCTCATCAGATGTGCCTGGACCTTCTGAACCCAGAGCAAGCTCAGTGTCAGCTCAGGCTGGGGCCCCGCTATCCACAACATCACAGAACACTCCCCTTCTGTTCAGACCAGGACTCTTGGAGGCTGTGGAGGAAGAGAAGTGCCCATTAAGGGCACAGGAATCAGAGACATCTGTGAAGGGGCGGGGATGGCGGGCATGTGCTTTGTTCCTGTAGATCAGTGGTTCTCAACCTTCCTAATGCCACGGCCCTTTAATACAGTTCCTCATGTTGTGGTGACCCCCAACCATAAAATTATTTTCGTTGCTACTTCATAACTGTAATTTTGCTACTGTTATGAATCGTCATGTAAATATCTGATATGCAGGATGTATTTTCATTGTTACAAATTGAACATAATTAAAGCATAGTGATTAATCACAAAAACAATATGTAATTATATATGTGTTTTCCGATGGTCGTAGGCAACCCCTGTGAAATGGTCGTTCGACCCCCAAAGGGGTCGCGACACACAGGTTGAGAACCGCTGCTGTAGATGCTCAACGAGTAAAAGATGGGAGATGAAAAGAGCAGAAAGGCATATCAGGTAAAGGAGTAGGAAGAGAAATGAGGAGGCTGGGAAGCAGAGTCTGTTTCCTGGCAATTAGAGAGTGTGGCAGAAGGCAAGTGGGTGGGGGATGTTCTGGGTGAGAGATCTAGCGGGGTGCCAAGTTAGGGTCAGCCTCGTCTGCCACCATGAGGAGTAAGCTTGAGGGAGAAGTGGAGGGCATGGAAAACATCCTCTCCCCCTAACACCTAGCTCAGATTGCCCGGAAAATGTGGCTACTGGATCCTAAACACTGGTGGAAATTTCCTGTCTTGCGGTTTGCTTGTTTGAGTCATCAGGAGAAGGGGTGCTCACTGTAGGCATTGTGGGTAAATTCATCAGAAACACTGGGCTGAGCCTTGAGCCACTGGGAGGTTTTGCTACATCTGAAGCCTCTCCTTGCATATCTTACTAGAGTGCTGTGTACATGTAGCCAGTGATAGAAGATCCAGCTCAAACTAGAGCCAGGGGGTTTAGAGACTTGAGGAACTGACTGTGCCAGCATTGACCTGGCTGCAGAACTGCCTCAAACAATCTGAAGTCTCGCAGTCCCCAGGCTAAAAAATCATCTCTTAATCACTGAAAAGTATTGATCTGATCTGCCATGAACACCCAGTGGGAGTTGAGGCCTTTTCAAAACTTTTTCAAAAGATCTTTTAATGTTTCCCTTTCCATTTAGCCAGACCTCTCTTCCAAGGTCTACCTTTGAAATCTGTGAAATGTTGTGCCCAAGAGAGCCCAATGGTCTCGAGTTCAACTGCTGAGCACACTTGTCTGGATGACAAATGAGGAGGAAGCGCTCCGAGTCTGGTTCCACAAGGGAAGAGTCTGTAACCCCCCGGCCAGAATGTGATTCTCCTTCCTGCCTCCCAGACAGGCTTTGTGTTTGTCCTGGGACCTGGGGAGTGACACTACCAGAGAACTCCCAGGGATGCTGATGCCTTCGGACGCTTTAGTACATTCAGTTCTGCTGTAACACTTGTTGTGAAAGCTCAAGCTTATTCCAATGCCATGAGATATTGAGCATAATGCAAATTCTACATTTTATGTTGGTTTACATGCAGCTTCATCTGGAAGGCTCCCTAGGTAAGTGCAGAAAACTACGTGAAGCTGAAGCAAGCTGCGTGGAAGTATAAAAACTCACACGTGCACACACATCAGTTCTCTTGGTGCGGTGAGACCCACCCATCCACATCTGGTACTACAACTCCCTTTCCAGATTCGGGTAACGCTCCTTCAACCACTTCACAACCTCCCACAAGCTGGGAGCCTCCAGTGCCCAAGAGCAAACTTCAGATCACTTTCAAAGTCAAGTGTCATATTTGTTCTGCTACTTATGAATTTCTTAACCATTTCATGTAGATAAAACTGTTACCATTTCTATGGTTCCTATATTTTACATATGTGTCACTAGCCCATTTTCCCCCAAGCCCTATGGATTTTATTGTGACGCTTTTGCATAGTGCAGTGATTTTCATTAATGCATATGTGATAGCAAATCTGACTGCACACATAATTCACTGAAAGTCAGTCAGGGCTTTTGTGTGCAAAATTTATCTGAAGACATTTTACACAAAGTGTGGTTTTGGACTCATTAGAAATAAGATAAGTTATTAGGTGTCTGACTCTGCACCCATATTCACGTGTTTAGGGATGTTATTACTCTCAAATACACTTTTGCCGATGTGTGACACTGCTCTTTGCATAAAACATAAAGATTAAAACAATTACCGACTCTCTACATATTTATCGAATAGACACAGAATTGAGTTAAATCCATTGAACCTTCACTATTCAAGTCACGCCACTTCCGACAATAGCTTCCCCTTTCCCTTTGTGCTGACACAGCGACACGCCTGCACTGAAGTGTGTTAACATGGATGTTAGTAACATGCAACTTAGCACTGTCCAGAGCATGTAATACAAATCAAGAATATCCCCTCCTAAGAGAAAAATGGCAGTTTTAAGGTTGTGATGACAAATTTGAATACTTTGGGATATGTAAGATGCATGTTTTTATGAGTTTTTTAATGAAAAGATTCCCTTGCAAAGAATAATTTCTTTCTGATATAAGCTATTGTATGTCATCAGTTGGGACTATGATGGAGAAAAGCATATTTTTAGGACAAGCTTTAGATAGCTAGCATTGATTGCCACAGAAGGCCTGTCTTGTAATACATGTAATGCCTGCATCCCAACGTCCTTATCATAACATGAACAACAACAATAAAGATACACAATGTTGAAAAGGGGCTGGGGGAACCTCGTGTCTGATAGCTCATGTGTCTAATCACTGAGATGTCCCCAGAAATCCGATTGTGTTGGAGAGAAGGAGGTGGGAGGCGGTGATGACATGGCCGTGCCTAAAACAAAGAGTGACATTGTCTCTTTGTATCTGGATCGCTGTGCTTTGGATCATGCGGGAATCTGCAGTGCCCATTTGCCAGGTTGATGCAAGAGGCCGAGTGCCACTAAATTAGTCATTGTCACTTGACGCTTGATATGAACATAACAAGTGACTTGTATCTTGTTTTGTTTTGATTCAGTGTCGTAGGAAACACATTTTATATTTCAAACCTTTTGATTCAAATGGATGAGATCTCTGCCTGCTCTTTGGGGGATACAAATAGCAATGGGAGGGCTAAGGGATGCTTTCTGACTCATCTTCCGGCCAATACAAGAACAGGGTCATCCATCTGTGGGGGTGGCAGACAGGTTCTCAGACTCCCAAGGATCCTGCACAGGCTCTCAGACTCACCTTTGCAAACCCTTGGCAGGCTGCCTTTCATTCCCTGGGGGGAGTGGGGGGGTGAGGGGGGTAGGAGGTGGGGAGGGTGGGGGAGGGGGTAAAGAGTCAATTAAATTGACTTCTAAAAAACTTAGCTTTGTATGAAAGGAGCCCAGGGATGCTGAAACACTGCTCTGGTGAACTTCTGTGGGATGAGAGCATGCGCTTCGGCTGGCCGAGGGCCCCCCGCTGCCACACCGTGCAATTTCCAGGTACCTGCGGAGGTGAGCGAGAGAAAGACAAGCCCGGTTCCCCCCTTACAAGTGTACTTGAAAAGGTCAGAAGTGAGATTAAGAAGGGAAGGCATAAGCAGAGTTTCCAAATTACCTCTATGCCCATATACCCTTCGTGCATTATTCATCAACTCTTCTGCTGGGTGCTGAGAAGAGCTGATGACTAATGGGATAAGCACTGGCAACAAAGACAAGTACCACATGAACTCTGTTCTGCAGGAGCACTTGTTTAGTGGAGGATGACAGGCAGGGAAACAAGTGAGGGCTCTCAAGTGAGGTGGGGACTCTGAGGAACCTAGGTCTTTAGACCTTTTTGTTCTATGGACCCGTTTGGCAGTTGGTGAGATTTAAGTCCTTATGCTTCCAATTTCAAGCAAATATATATTAAGCCCTGACTGGTTTGGCTCAGTGGATAGAGCGTCGGCCTGTGGAGTGAAGGGTCCCAGGTTCGATTCCGGTCAAGGGCATGTACCTTGGTTGTGGGCACATCCCCAGTGGGGGGTGTGCCGGAGGCAGCTGATCGATGTTTCTCTCTCATCAATGTTTCTAACTCTCTATCCCTCTCTCTTCCTCTCTGTAAAAAATCAATAAAATATATTTAATATATATATATATATATATATATATATATATATATATATATATATAAAAATATGACAATAGGTAGACCATAGTTAATTTACAGAGCCATGGTTACTGCAGCTGTGTGAGTACCTGAGAAGGAAATTACTGTATATTCAAAAGTCTAAGTTACACTGAAAATACCAGGGTACAAGGCAAAGTACCTAGGACATCAGTGATTGCCTTAGCTTTGCAACTGACTAGCTGTGTGATTTGGGCCAACTCACTGAATTTTGGCCTCAGTTTTCTTAAGTGTAAAATGAGAAAGTCCCCATTCTAGATAGTAATGAATACAGAAAACACTCAGAGACAAAACTAAAAGTAGAAAAGAAAACCAAAAGTGTAAATTCTTAATAGTGTTTTTGTGTATAAACAGACTTTACAGAGCAACTGAATGATTTGGACCTCCCTTGAAATTCAAAACAAATTGGAAGCCAGATGGTTGTTACCCATAATCCCCACATGAGATGAGTCTCAGGATGCCCATCTGTTTGAATTCCCCCAGTTTCCACATGGAAGTTAGGATCTCTAGATATTCATAATATGTGAGTCATTTCATCTTCTCTCTTTTCTCATGCCTCATGCATGCCAAAGAAAATTTCTCCTGAGGAAGAGAAGAAATCTAAATTCTGCCTGGTATCCCTGGAGTATACAAATGGTCCCTATCATGAATATCTGTAGGAAACCAGAAAAGTACAAAGCAATCCATATTGTGCATTTTATACATTAAATTATCTTCCCTAACACAGCTCCTCAGGACTTTTAACCCTGATTGTTAAAATCAACTTCCTATTTCTAGTTTCCTCCCTGTCTGATCCATTTGTAAATTCATTACCAAATTAACCTTTTTAAAAAATAAAATCTTTATTGTTGAAAGTATTACATATCTCCCCATTTTCCTCCCACTGACCTGTCTAGCCTGCCCCCACACCTCACCCCAGGCCTTCACCACACTATTGTCTATGTCCATGAGTTATACATATATGCATACACGTTCTTTGGTTGATCTCTTCTCACTCACCCACCCCCGCCTTCCCTCTGAGATTTGGCAGCCTGCCCCACGCTCTGTCCAATGGAACGTTCCATGATGATAGAAATGTTCTACATCTCCCCCATCCAAACTGGAAGCTACTAGGCATTGAACACTATTGAGAATTTGAGACATGGCTAAGGCAATTGAGTTGGATTTCTCATTTTACTTCATTTTTATTACTTTCAATGTAAACGTAAGCAATTGCTTGTGCTGGTTGCTTCTATGTTGAACATTACAGTCCTCAAGTATAGCCTTGACCATTTCCTTCTCTACTCAAAAAGTTATGTAGCTTTGCTCTGGCCTCAATTGGACCAACTAAAATATATCAGGCTGCCATTCAGGAACTCCCATGAACTGTTCTCAGACGTTGCTTTGCATGTAATCAATACTTCATCCAAAGTGAAATATTTGCTGTTCTCAAGCCTACCTCCTGTTTTTTTAGCAACCACGTTTTCCATGTGATTTTTTAAAATGAGAATGACATTTTGTTCATTTATTTAATGACATCTAATATTGAAATAGTTCAAATCAATCTTCACCACCTCTACAAGGTCTTATCTCATTCATATTAATTGATATCTGTCATGCTCATAAAATCCCATAAGACTTCCTATGACATCGAGTACATTTTACCGGATGTTTTAACTACTTATGTATATATGTGAGATCTACTATTGGATTGTAATCCTCCTAAGACTGTTGCCCATGGCTGATTTAACTTTGCATCCTTCCTGGCTCTATTTACAAAGAAGAAATAGGAATTAATCATTAAGCAAACATCAGTAACATTGGGTTTAAATCCCACAGATCATCTGTAAGTGCCGAAAAGATAAATGCAGGATTTTCAGAGGCAGTTGTCCTAATGACTTTTGGTGCATGAGCAAAAGGCCATATTCTTTTACTGAAAGAAGAACAAACTCAGCAAGTATCTTATTCTCCAGGTCCCATTGTTAGAGAAAGAAGCTTGTTTTCCCTCACAGCAGGAATTCTTGGTCAACGTTCACCTCTTTTCACTTCCCTGAGAAGTGGAGTTTGGGGCAGAATGTCAAGAAAAGAACTTGAAGCTTAGCCCATGGCAGGTCCCACCGCTGGCCGTCCTGAATGCTATGGCTTGGAGAAGGCAGTCCCACACCCAGGGAAAGCCTGCAGTTTCCTGCCTCCTGCCATCCACTGTGTTCCCATGCCAGAACCCACTGTGTGCAGTGCCAGGGCTGAACGGCTTGTTTTCTTTGGTCCTGGGCTGAAAGGGACTTTTAAAGATGCATAGGTAGAGATGGAAGAGCACAGACTTAAAGGGAAGCTGCCCTTCTCAGCCTTGGAGTGAATTCTTTGTTCTCTGCTTTCAAAACTATTTTGCTCAAAAATATAAAATTTCACTGAACTGTTGATTATATTTAAATTACCAGATTCACAGTCCAAAAGTATTTCTAAGGAAATGTCATTTTTATCAGCCAAAATCACATGAACTAACATCTAACTTACTTTTAACTGGTGACCGTAACTGATTTTTTAATGAACTAATATTATATAAATTATTTGGGTTTGAATCCAGTTTGCTGTTTACTTTACTATATAAATAATTTTCTTATCTGTTCCAGTCAGCTTCTTCTAAGTTTGAATCTAAGCTGGGCTACATGTAAACTTTATATTCTCCTATAAATTACATAACTTCTCTGAGACTGTTTTCTCATTTATGGAATAAACTATAAAGTAATGATGATTCTCACTTCACATGAAAGTGGTTACCTTTGAATTGAATGACATAATAAAGCACTTTGCATAGTATCTGGCACATAAATTTACTTTTCCTATGTGGTTTGTACTAAACTGTTGTAAATTATGAAGGAATAATTACTTCTCTGACTTGGCTATTTATAACTATTTCCATACTGTTCTTGTTGTTAATTATCAGTAAAGACGTGTGGTTTTCTTTTATAACATGGGACTCAAAACATAAAAGAAAACTCTAAACTTCCAGATATTTCACCCTCTGATCAGTTTATGTAGCAAACTACCTGTATATATCTTTTTTCATTTTTTAAACTTTTATTTTAAAACTAGAGGCCTGGTGCCCCTGGGTGGGGCATCCCTCAGCCCGGCCTGCACCCTCTCGCAGTCCAGAAGGCCCTCAGGGGATGTCCAACTGATGCTTAAGCTGTCAGTCGGACATCCTTAGAGCTGCTGCAGAGGCGGGAGAGGCTCCCGGCACTGCCAATGCGCTCACCGGCTGTGAGCCCAGCTTCTGGCTTGTGGGAGCACACTGACCACCAGGGGGCAGCTCCTGTGTTGAGTGTCTTCCCCCTGGTGGTCAGTGCAGGTCATAGCGACCAGTCATTCTGCCGTTCGGTCAATTTGCATATTACCTTTTTATTATATAGGATTTGTATTGCTTTCAGAGAGGATGGGAGAGGGAGAGAGAGACATAGAAATGTCAATGATGAGAGTGGATCATTGACCAGCTGGCTCCTGCACTCCCCATAACTGGGGTCGAGCCTGCAACTCGGGCATGTGCCCTGACCGGGAATCAAATCATGACCTCCTAGTTCATAGGTCATGCTCAACCATTGTGCCACGTCGGCTGGGCCAAATACCCAATCCTGAAAGACCATAGTTGGTTTGTTCACTGTTCTTTCAAGTAAAAATTGTGTCCTATGATAAAAGTGGCTAGTTCTACTCTCAATTCAATCACACAGTGCTTTTTCTCATGACAACCTTTGTACTTTATCGTAGGTAACATAAGTGCTTTATGCTTACTTCTCATTTTATCATTAAAAGATGTTATACTTAAGGATCAAGATTTAGTAAAATTAACACATTTTACTGCTTTATTAAAACGTTTTTTAGGAAACTGGGGTTTTTTTTTGGTGTTTTTTTTGGTATGTGTGTGTAAGTGAAGAACACAATACAAAATGACAACTAGTAGGTTTTAGTGCCACTACCTTGATTCCTGCTAAGACACCAACAGTTTTGCTCACTATTGCTTTTGCAACATTAGTGTAAACGTTAATACAGCAAAAAAGTCAAAATTTCCTGCATCTATTTGCTAATATCAAATCAGGTTAATAAAATCTGTGATGAGTAAATTTTTAAAATGCTGTTTTACTGGCCTCATAACTTTAGTAAAACTGTCAATAAAGTTTTAATTTATTTCTTATCATGGGTATTTATTAAACTATATACAGTAAAAATAATTCCTCATGTAATCTTGTCATGATTGTGAATACTTACCTCTGACATAAAATATAGTTGTTATTACTAGTGTTATTATTGCTTGGATAAGGATGCTTTTTAAGTCTTATGAATTATTTACTTTACCCAGGGTAGCCTATGATTGTGAAATAAAATATTTTCTATATACAATGGAATTTGTGGTGCTGGCATTTGACATAGCATAACATATTTTAGACAAAATGTTCTTTTAGTGAAATTTATAATTTTTCTCCTAGTAATTACCAGATGCCAGAATTAATTTTTCTCAGATAATTATTCCTCTGACATACTTGACAATCTCAGGCATTTAACTCATTCATTAAAATGCAATAATGTTTTCTCCAATGGTTTTCACTACCAGTAATGACATGCATTATTATGCACCACTAATTTCAGTAAAGAACAATGAGACACTGTTTTATTGGCATTTTACATTTACAGGACCATACTTTGTTGCATGCTTGTGAAGAAAATGACAAAAAAGACCCAGATCAAATTAACCTCAGGGCGTTTATTTCTTAAAAACTAAATAATCCACTGTATGATGTTACAGTTGCTACTAAATATTTTTGTTATTGTGTAATTTTCATTAATAATTAGAATAAATACATAGCTATGAAAGAGTAGCCAAATTATTAAAATAATTATATGATGATAATTGTGAGTAAACATGGAACTAAAATTTTTTAAATATTTCAAAGTCCAATGAAAAATATTTGTGTTATATGTTTCAAGGTTTTTTATTTGCATTTGTTGTTATCATTACTTTCTCTAGTTACTAAGTATTTGTTATTTTGATCAAAAGTCAATTAAATTATTGAACTATTTACTTTATGTGTTTATTTTTTGTGTTAAATATTTTATGATGCTGGTGTTTTAATGTTTAAATTAGTATTAGCACTCACTAAAATAGCAGTACTTTTTGATAAAAGCTTAATCTGATTTGAGCCACCAAAACAAAAGAATTTGAGCTTCTCCGTTTTGCTTCAAAAATTTCTCATCAGTTATTTTGGTTGTTGTTAACCAGTGAGGACTGAAGGATATTGTTTTCATTGATTTTTAGAGAGAGTGGAGGGAAGAGAGAGAGAGAGAAACATGGATGGGAGAAAGATACATCCATCGGTTGGCTCCACACACACCCAACAAGGCCTGGGATTGAGGGCCGGGATCAAACCTGTAACCCAGTTACTTGCTTGGGAATCAAAATTGGGACCCTTCAGTGCACGGGCTGGCTCTCTAACCACTGAGAATACTGGTCAGGGCAAATACTACTCAGTTTTATGAAATAAAACAGTAGAATTAATACAGCATCTCAGACTTTAGTTCTGATGGACAACATATTAAAGTAACTGCATATGCTCATTGACAGAAATGCTTATTCAGTTGGAATTTATTAATTGACTAGTGGCCTGGTACATGAAATTCATGCATGGGGGATGGGGGGGTTCCGTCAGCCCAGCCTGCACCCTCTCCAATCGGACATTTCTCTCACAATCTGGGACTGCTGGCTCCTAACCACTCACCTGCCTGCCTGCCTGATGCCCCTAACCCCTCTGCCTGCCTGCCTGATTGCCCCCAACTGCCCTCCCCTGCTGGCCTGATCCCCCTAACTGCCCTCACCTGCTGGCCTGATCCCCCTAACTGCTCTCCCCTGCCAGCCTGATTGCCCCTAACCACTTCTGCCTCGGCCCTGCCACCATGGCTTTGTTCGGAAGGACATCCGGAAGGTCTCCGGGCTAATTAGCATATTACTCTTTTATTAGTATAGATGTGAAAATATTTTATCAGACAAGATGAGCTTTACTCAGAATGATATTGTTTCTCCTTTCCATTGCAGCTTCTCATTGCAAAGACATGCCATTTCACCCAGTTTACATGAAGCAACAGTGACATGTAGGGACTGATTAGCTTAACCACGGATGTGTTTGCCTTAGGCAAGTGGCAGTGACCTCGTTTCCCCATAAAGATAGTAGCCAGAATTCAAATGATTTCCAATCCAAAACCAACACTGTCCTAATTCTAGGAGTTCAGTGATGAAATTGGAATATAGTAAAGAGGAAAGGAAGGTTGAGCCTGTAAACATTTAATGTCTATATGGTTTTTCCCAGGCTAAAACACAATTCTGTATGTTACTAAGGACTGGCTCACGCTAGGCTAACATCAGTAGGCACCTCATTTGTATAGTACTTGCAAAATTCATTTGCATCAGTCATGAACACATGGATGTATAATGAGGGCGGGTATTTTTCAGGAAGAGAACACACATTTAATTTGACATTTTCTTGTTGAACTTGAGGCAGCCAACTTCCCTGGCTTTATTCCATCTTTTCATCCCACCGAACTTTCCCTCCTACTCATCAAATAATCACAGCATTCTTCACCATGAAACATAAGCAGATGGGTTCTTGTGTCACTATTTGTAATCCAATCGAAAAGATCTGTTTTTGCTTCCCCTGGCACCCATTCCATAGTTCTCTAAATTCCATACTTAGTTTTTTTAAATTCAGTCTTTCTTTTCCTTAGCAAAGAACTGAAATTTACCAGTAGTGTTTTTGCAACTTTCCCATGTAATTTCTAATCATGCATAATCTGTGGGTGAGAGTAATTCATATGAAGTGTTGGAAATTCTTTTTCTTAATTCAATAACAGTAGTACATTAAAAATGTATATTACCAAATAAGTGCTATGTAATAACACCAATTTTATTGAAGTCAAGTTATCTCACCTTTCCCATAAATGCAAATTCTTCATTAATTAAACATGCATTTAACAGCCATTTTCATGGGTTCCATTTATTCATTATCATTTATTCTGAATTATCTTATAATTGTATTATTTCTCATTTTTGTTTAATAATTGCTTGAAGCATCTAAAAAGTACTAAGTGTTAAGAGGTCATTCCTTAAGAGTGACTATTAAAATTTCTTGAAAATGGCTGTCCGATTTTCCTAGGTTACATTTTTCTTTTCCTATTAATAACCCCCAAATTCTTTGTTGAGCAAGGAGGAGATATATGATATTATGTCCTTAAACTGCCCAATCGATACTTGTGTACCCACATTCTTGAATTGTTTTAACCTGCAAAGAACTACATAAATATAATATACAAAAATAAACAAATAGCAAGCCCTACTGATGACATATAAAATATGGAACATTTAGCAAGAATAAGTAAGATTGAAAATAAGTTTGAATTCTGAGCCCCGGGACAACATTTAGCAAGGTGGCATTTTTCTATTCTGTGAGTTCATTAAGAACCCTGCTTTGTATCCTGGGAGAAGTGAGGCTATCTTCAAAGCTCATGGCACAGTTAAATCTTTGAATAAGAAGTATGAGTGTCTGGATTTTAAGCCGGACTAGGGTGAAATTTATATGCTGTAGTTAGTCTAACCTAACTTAAGCAGAAATTAGAGAACTTTCTTAGTGGAAAAAGGGAAGGGAGGCATGAAAATGATATAAGAGAGAATTGGTTTTCCTAACTCTTTCACTTTCCTCTTCATCCTTAGCCCATCTTTGTTTCTAGTTTTCCAACCAATCTACAAACATAATTTTAAAAAGTACCTCATAGGAAATATAAACTTTCTAGAGATGGGCAACGAAAATATTGAAATTTACCAGTGTGTCATTTTCACCAGAAGACAAATATCCCTTCATTCTCTTTCAGTAAGAAAAACAAAAAGTGAGCTAATATATTTTAAGTTGCCTACCACAGACAGAGCACTTTGTTCGGTATCTGGAAAGTAAAAATCTCAGACAGGTCACATTCTAACAACTTGACACAAACTATTTTTGATAGATACATAATAAAACGTGAGACACAAATGTTATAAAGATTTGTATTCAACTGAAACATTTTCTTTTAAAGGATTATTGTCCAGCATCTTGCAGTGAAAAATTCATTATACTGGGGATTAGGGGGGAGCGCTAATCTGTCTTGATTGGGTGTCCCTTTGTTATGTTGCTGAAAATCTCTGGGCTTCAAGTTTATTGTCTAAAGAAAACACAATTGAACAATGTCAAGTTCATGGTCATTATCCTGTGCTGTTTCTTATGAAGAAAATGCTATTTTTAAGGACAAGTGTTGTACAGTATTCCCTGTAGGATCATGCCCCTTCAGTGCTTGCAGCGCCAACCCCTAGGCAGTTTAATGTAACACTTAGGAACTCAGACTTTGAAGCTCCACAGACCAGGTTTAAGTTGCTGTGACTAGCTCATTTGGGTGAATGTGGACAAGTAATGTGACCTTATCTCAGTTTCCTCATCTGTAAAATGGGAATAATAACGAGCCTATCTCACAGGGCTGTTAGGAGGATTTAATAAGATAATTATAGTAAAGTTCCTACGATGAGGATCAGAACACAGCAATTGCTTAATGAGTGTTAACACTACAACTAATGCAATGCATAGAATCCAATTAATACAATACTTAAATGTTAAAAATGAGTGAATGACAAAATGAACAGGGTGCATAGAGTTCAATCTACAGAGCAGAGATAAACGTTTCCAGTCAATGATAGAGAGGTACAGGATGTAACTAAGCACATTTCAGTTTGGTCAATTTTCTGCCTTAAATTGTGTTTCATAGTTGACATTATTTTAATACAGAAGAAAAAATTAAAAGCTTGTCTGTGGTCAGGCTTTTCTTTGCTATTTCCACTGCCATGGTCTCCTTGCCATTTGAGAGATACTTTCCACCACTCCCAAGGTTAGAGTCACGTGTGTCTCTACTGAATTAGAACAAGAACATGCACTTTCTATCCACTGAGCCATCTGAGGCTCCTGACCTGGAGGGGCACGGAGGAAGTGCAGCTGGGGGCAGCGCATTTAGGGCACCTGGAGAACAATGGAGCAGTGTGCAGAGTTCCTGCAACCGCTTGCTCTCATTAGATACATTTTTTTCTTTTAATCTTTATTGTTGAAAGTGTTACATAGGTCCTCCTTTTCCTCCATTAACCTCTTCCAGCCCTCTCCTGCCCTCCGCCCCGCAGGCCCTCACCACCACATTGTCTGTGTCCATGGTTATGCATATATGCATACAAGTTCATTGGTTGATACTTTTTGAGTGTTTGCATGCAAACATGCCAAACATAGCAAACTTCAAGTAATTGACTGGGAACAACATTTTTATTGTCCCCTGTAGTTCTATAAAAATTGATGTTTAATATGCTATTATTTTTTCCTGAATGGCTTTGCAGTTACAACGCTTGGTCTAGAGTCAGAGTCTATCAGTCGTCGATATCTGGAGTTGCGTGCAGGTGGAATGGCAGGCATTTCTGTAGGGCAGCAACTTTCAACCTTTTTCATCTCGTGGCACACATAAACTAATGACTAAAATTCTGCAGCACACCAAAAAATATGATTTTTGCCAACCTGACAAAAAAAATAGGTGTAATTTTGATTCATTCACACCAGACGGCTATTGTTGTGTTGGTTGCTGTCATTTTTATTTCACAATTTAAGGGAAAGAGGTCAGTGCCCGGACTAAACAGTCAGGTATTGCGTGTTGTAAACCTCCTGTGTATACCAGTAGGCTGCGGCACACCTGTTGGAAATCGCTGCTGTAGGTGGTAAAGTGTGAACAGCAAGATAGCAGCAGCTGGCATTTAATTTGGGCTGTTTTCTGATAGATTATCTCACATGAAGAGGGCAGGGATTTTTCTTAACCTTCTTTTACACTTAAGGAAAACAGGGTAACAGAGTATTAGTTCATTGCTCAAATTCACTTATTAGTAAGTGATGTTGTTAGGGTCATTTATAGCGTAGCACATACCCTTCCCTGCTCACCTCCAAAGCACTGGAGAGGCTGGTTTTATAGTGGGTTTATACATTGAAAAGGCGAGAAATATTTACCACCGTTGGGAGGGCAGAAATGTGCCAGTTTACTTTCACTGGAGGCAAACTGAAGACAACACATTTAGGGACGTGTGTACAGTTGGGTGACGCTGTTCATTTAAACAGCTGTTATTTGGAGAGGCGGGGGCAGGGCAAGAAAGCTAGGTGGAGAGAAGTAACTACAATAAAAACGTTCTCTTGCTTCAGCCTCCAGTTTAACGTACCGGCCACAACCACAGCATGAACTGATTTGTGAGGGAGACTTCTGAACTCGAACTGGAATCTGTTTTTCATGCTCTGGTGTCAAGTCCCATCGGAGGAGGGTCGCCCAGGGCAAACAACCTGCACTTCAAAATCATGTCATATCTCTAATTACTAATGCCTTCAAACACCATGATCCCTAACTCTTTGACCTTTGCTCTCCACCATTGTTTTTTAAACTTTATTGGGACTCTTTCAGAGTCTCTCCTGTTTTTGAGCATCATTGTTTTCTGCAGTCTTGGCATGAGGAGTTGTGGTTCTCTTAATTCTTCACATCTTACTTGTCTTTCACTTTCAGTGATGTATTCAATGAATACTTTTTTGAGTACCTCTCATGTATTAGAGGCACAAGGATAAGTGCAAAATGTCCTCTGACCTCACCATTGGTTGAGAGAGATATAAACGGAGTTTTCAAAACAGGGAGATATTTGCATGAATAGTTGTGTCATTCCCGATCATCGCTGATGCCTCCCAAGGAAACGGAGTCTCCCTGCCCACTAGAAATATGGCGGAAAGGCCTTGGCACATCCTATGCTACTCTCCACCCAGCCACAGACTGCAGGAGTTCAATCAGTGGGCAGCCCTGTGGTAAATTTAATCCATTATGATTCATATTATTATTATCATCTTCACTAAGAGGCCTGGTGCACAAATTTGTGCACAGGTGGGGTCCAGCCACCCACCCTGATGGGGGCTGGGCTGGTGGGGGAGAGGGGATGTGGGAGGTTGGCTGGAAAGTCCTGCCCTGATCTGGGGTGGGGGGCAATCAGGGGCAGGGCCAGCCAGAGAAAGGGGCCACAGGAGGTTGGAGGACCTGGGGTGCAGCCAGCAGAGGGGAGGGGTGGCATGTAGTTGGCAGGCCAGCCCCGCCCCCAATCATGGTGGGGGGGCAATTGGGGGCCCCAATCGGGCCAGTGGGTCACCGCAGTTCATGTCATAGCAACTGGTCATTCTGGTCATTCCGTCGTTCTCATTGCTTGGCTTTTATGTACAGTACATATAGATTGTTTGTGGTGGCCAAGTGAGGGTCTATTTGGCTTTCAGGGAATGTGGTGGGCATTTCCCTGCCCCAGAGCCACTCCTCTCTGAGTGGTCCAACGTCTTACACTGCCCTCCGCTGGGCAGAGATCCTGGCATGGAGTCCAGTGGGATCAGCTGGACGCCTGGAGTTTTAACCAGCTCTCCCATGTGGGGAAAGGCCAGTCTGGTTCCTGGGAGAGTGGGGCAGGCGGCCCAACCCAACACAGTCAAGGCAGCTCCCTGACTGTTCAAACCCATAGGCTTGGCCTCTGCTTTTGTTTCCTCTGAAAAGGTCAAAATGCAGGGTGTGGCAGGAGGGCTCCTGAGGGTGGCATGGGCTGTGTCACCTAGTGGGGGGGGGGGGGGCGGTTCTATTCTTTTCCTGCCTTGAGGCTACTGAGAGTGGTCAATTCCTCTCAGGAAAAATGGCCGTTTGGGTTTGGGGGTGTACAAGCAAATGCAGGAATCCTGGCTGCTGCTTTTCCACATCTCCCCGCAATGCTTCCCACCCCAGCCTCTCCTCAGGCACTTCCAGTCCTCCCTCCCTCCCTGCACCGGAGCCTGGGGTGAGTAGCTGCAAATGAAAACTCCTGTGCTCTGGGTTTAAAATAAGAAACAAGCCCTAACCGGTTTGGCTCAGTGGATAGAGCGTCGGCCTGAGGACTGAAGGGTCCCAGGTTTGATTCCGGTCAAGGGCATGTACCTTGGTTGCGGGCACATCCCCAGTAGGGGGCGTGCAGGAGTCAGCTGATCGATGTTTCTCTCTCATCGATGTTTCTAACTCTCTATCCCTATCCCTTCCTCTCTGTAAAAAAAAATCAATAAAATGTATTTTAAAAAAAACAAGAAACAAACAAACCCGAAACTGGCTTTTTCTCCAAATGGCCCTGGTCCCCTGGCTCCAGGCTCCACCTGGGCCCGCAGCCCTGCTGCCTTTCACAGCTGGATGTCACATGGGCTCCGGTGCTCCGGGCTGTGCACCCCAGCCTGGGCTCCAGGCCTCCATCTTCTGAGGGAACAGACCTCCCAGAGCAGGGAGCTCCCTCCTCACTCTCGGCCCCGCTGGCCTGCCGCCCCTGGAAGCTGGGTCAGCTCCTCTCTCGACCTTGTCCTTCCTGCTAGTGTCCAGGTGTTTTCTGTCCTACCTGGATCTATGCCTCCTCCTGAGCTAGGCCTCAGTTGGTAATTCCAGGTGTTATGTTCCCAAGTTTAGTTTTATTTCCAGTCTGACCCTGGGAGGAGATGCGAGAAAGGTCTGCCTATTAGGCTGCTGTTTTTTTCCCCCCAAAAAACTGTGATTTTTAAAAAAATATTTATGATTTAATTGTACTGTTTTTCATTTATTATCTATTTTTCACTTCTATTTCTTGAAGTAAAGAGTTTGGTATGTTTGCTTTCTGCTGGGAAAAAAACACTACAATCAATTCTGTGTTATTTTGCATGATTGAGTAATGAAGTATTCTGGTTACCAGAAAAAAAAATTTCAAGCTGCACACATTCAAAAAATGAAGACACAATAGATAATCAATCTGTTTTTAACTTTGTCTTTCTTTGGATGACTCTGAAGGCAACTGAAGATCATGCAGAAACCTCAGGGACAACATGGCTCCGTGGTACGTATACAAAAGTGTCAATAAACAGGGTTTTCAGATTCTCTGAAAAATATGCTCCATGTTTAAATGGAAAAAAAAAGTGTATCAATATAAACTGCCTTATAAGTAGAATTACATGTGCTGTTCCTGAGAATCTGATAGACGTAAAGGTGTCAAGGTCACTTTCTTGAACTCCAGAAACTTCTTGCAGAGCATAAATCACTACTTTATTTTCTAGACTTCTTTGCCTTCTTTAAAAATGATAGTCATGTGTTTGCCTCTACCAGTAGGGTATTTTCTGATTCACCTCCTGCGTGACAAGATCCCACGATGAAGTAGAAAGAACATGGAAGTTGAAGTCACAAACCTGGGATTGCAATACTCTTAGCAGCTTCAAGTTTTGAAATTAAAGGATAACTTTAAAAAGGTTTTGAAATTTTTAAGTTAAAGGATGCATTAAAAAAATTTTTTTCAGTGTTATTTTCCAAATCTATAAAACGGAGAACACTTTTATCACACCGGATTCTTCTGAGACAATTGGGTAAAGCATTTAGAATTGTTCCTGGCACATACTCTATACTCAGAAAATGCTTTCTGTTAAACTTTTTGCTTTAAAATTAGCAGTTCTAAGGTGAAGTTCTATTATTTTGAGATTTAGCGCACACATTTTTGTAAACTTGAAGTGGACTGTATCATCTCCTAGTGGTGTGTGTGGTGTGTGTGTGTGTGTGTGTGTGTGTGTGTGTGTTTTGTTTTGTTTTGTTTTTTCCAGATGGAAGAAGCCTAAGCCTTTCCCTCCAGGTGTGTCATCGATGTCAGAGCGGGTGCAGCACCTGGCAGCTGAGGGCAGGATGAGGGGTTGTGGAGGGGGAGGGAGGAGTCCAAGTGTCTTAGTGTCTCAGTCTGAAAGTTCTCTCTCATATTGAAGGGCAGTCAGCTTTTCTTTATCTTCCTTTCAATTTTCCTACTCTTGCTTCCTGGACGGCATGGAATGTGTGATCATTGTGGTCATCGGACAGCATGTCTAATATTTTAAATAGACACTGATTCACGTAAAGTTCTTCTTTTCTATTTCAACACCCTTGGTTCCTACAAACTTTCCTGATAGCTAGTTTTCACAGACAGTTATCATCCTTGTCACTCTCTTTTGTTCATAAAGTGTCCTAAAGTATCCTTCAGGTAGAACACGCTATTCTCGATATTGTGAAATATTCTGGGATTTCTTTTTTGTGTGAACACTATGTTTCCATTAATGTAGTGAAAGGTTGCATTCATTTGGAAAAGCCTTATTATCTTGTTGGCCACTGGGCTTGAACTTAATGACAATATTTGAATCTTTTTATTGGAACAACTTGCTGTTAAAACTGGCTTTCTCATCATGTGATTGATAAATTTTCAATCTAATTCTAAGACTTCATATATCTACTTGTCAAATTTTATCTACTTAGTTTCATCTCATTGCTGCAGTATATTGGAAATTGTAAATTATTCTTATATAATGTATTAGTATTTGATCTCAGCATTGGGGCATCTGATAATTCTGGAAGTATGCTTTAATATACAATATATAATAATGGAAATCTTATTGATAAAGAAGTAGATCAAGAAAAAGTTTAATATAGAAATAGTTGACATGCTGGAAATCTCTGTTAAGGTTGGAAGTTAACAATAATAAATATCCTTTAGTGTCGAGTGTTATTTTACCTTTCCCATTATTGATAATTATTTTAACTGGGTGATTTATTGACTGAATCTGGTGAGTCATCATTCCATGATGTAAACCATTAGGACTGGCATGTTAGACTCATTTAAAGCAGGTGAGTATTCTCTTACTATTTTCACATCTTTCCTCAGCTTCAAAGTCTTTCTTTGAAAACACACACGCACACACACACACACACACACGTACATTCCTTAGAAAATGTAGAAACTACTTTTCATTTAGAAATTTAGAAAATGCACACAAATTCTATCATTAAAATATCAGATACAGTTGTGTGACTGTTTATCCTGATTCACCTTCAACTAAGCTGAATGTTTCTTCTCTCTTTAAACACACACACGCCCACTCCTATTGTTTATAGAAGACTGGGATCATACAATGTATAATAATTTATCTTATTCTTACTTTTTTAGCATTTTCCAAAGTAATGAAATAATACAGGAGAATAGGACTTTAATGGCTGAATGGTATTTCATAAAATACACTTAGAATACTTCCTGTAACAAATTCCTAGATTGAGTTTATATTTAAATTTTGGCTATATGTATATTCCCATGACAAAAATATTATCTTCAAATAATTCTCAGCAACTCTTGTATTTACTTTCTTGATAAATGCCTAGAAGAAATTAATTGAACAGTCATAAATTCACACATATGTACATATATATCCATAAGTATGATTGTTTAAAGTTATAGTTTTATTTTTGACAATTTATGACATACAAAGATTGAAAAGTCCAATAAATAATTACCCACAACCTAGAAAAACCTGTTATTAATTTAATGTGTTTATATAATTCTTAATACACTTACTATTTAAATATATAATCAGAAGTTTATACACTTACTATTTAAATATACTTAATTGTTAACACACTATTTTTAATACACTTTAATGCACTTACTATTTAAATACACTTACTATTTAAATATATAAATCAGAAGGTTATACTGCATATGCTATTTTAAGTAATTTTTTAAATTAAAAATACTTCAACTATGGCTGGGTAGCACAGTTATTTGGAGCATCCTCCCATACACAAAAGGTGGTGGGTTCGATTCCCAGTCAAGGCACATATGGGAGGCAACTGATCCAAGTTTCTCTTTCACATAGATGTTTCTTTCTCCCCTCCCCCCACTTCCTCTATAATCAATAAACTTATCTTTCAGTGAGGGTGAAAAAAATTAGGTCATGATCATTATTCCATATCATTTATTAGTTTTATACCATACTAGAGGCTCAATGCACGAAATTAGTGCAAGAGTAGGCCTTCCCCCAGCTGCCAGCGTTGGCTTCTCTCTGGCACCTGAGACCTGGCCTTCCCTCTGGCCACCAGCACCCAGGACCCCGGCTTCCCTCGCAGAGGGAGGCCCCGCCCACCCGCCATAGCCTGCTGGTTGGTGTCCTGGGCCTTCTTCTTTGGGGCTATCGTGGAGCCCCCCAATTGATCACCCCACCAGCCAGTGGCCTGGGCCTCCCTCTGCGGGGTGACCATGGGACAATGGCTGGCCTCAGACCAATCGCATTGCACCCGCCTCGGCTGGCCTGGTGTCAGTGAGGTGTCATAGCGTGGTCTCAGATGGTCGTCCAGATGGTCATCTGGATGGTCATTCCATTGTTCGGCCGTTCAGTTTATTTGCATATTATGCTTTTATTATATAAGATGATTCCAGTATCTATACAGTATTTTCTTTATGGCTTTAGTTTTATAAAAAGCAATTTTTTATTATTGGCTATGTTCTTTGTTGTGTAGACTGTGAAGAATATCCTTGATAATAAATCTTTGTATATATTCACAATGATTTTCTTAGAATAAAATCATGAAGGTGAAACTGCTTGTCAAAGAGTATGCATAATTATAAAGACCTTTTTAATGGAGATTATTTAATTGTTCTTAAGAAAATGTTCACAAAATTTTCCTCTCAGTAGTATAAAATCACATTTTCTCAGATTCTTACCAACATCATTATACATTTTGGACATCGTTAAGTGAAAACTAGGTTGTGTTGTTCTTCACATTTGGCCTTTCTTTCTTTGATTTGGGGCTATGTGTGGGAGTGAGGTGGGAGGTGGAGAGAAATGATGAGAGAGACTTTGTATGTGAATTTTCTCTTCAATATTCATTATTTTCTATAGTTTGGTCTGTTTTTTATTGCTATTCATGAAATTAAACATTTATCTTTGAATAGCTGACAGCCATTGTTGCATCTTACCTTTAGAAATGGTGTTTACTATTCTCCAATATTGTAAAATATTCAACTACATTATTATTGGCCTCATTTTTTTCTTAGCATTTCAATATATTTTTCTGTGTAAATTTATTCCTGTGTAAATTGTGAAGTAAAAATCTGACTTACTTTTTTTTTTCAAATTTTAAATCAGTCCTATCAACATTATTTTAAAAACTGTGATTTGAAGTAATTCAAGCTAAATATAATCAATTCAGGTATATACTTTTTTCCATTATCTATCAGTTTTACTATTTTTAATTTATGCATTTTTGTTTATATTTATATAAACACATACATGTGTATATTATTTACAGTGAGTCATTATATGATTTAACTTTTATACTCCTTAAAAGGAAATTATATTTTTATAACATTTTATTTTCAGGAAAACCTTTAAATTCAGTTTTGCAATTATTTTCATAATTTTTTTACACAATTCCTATACTAAATCCAAAGCTTACTGCAGTATTGATGTCTCCCGTTCTCAGTCATTTGAGATATAGTTGTAACGTGTGTGTGTTTTCCTAACAGACACATGTAAGCAGTATATTTTCTGAAGTTTTTACTCTACTCATTAGAGACTCGGATTGTTTTTAATTTCTTAAATGCCAACTTCTATTTCCTCTGAGTCTACAAGATAATGTTTACCTTCCCTGTTTCTACAGGGATTTTCCTTAAGCTTCTGTTGTTTTACTTTTCTCTCTCTTTCTTTGGGGGTGGGGTGGAAATTCTATATTAGAGATGAAAAGCAGTAGTTATCAGGGAATAAAAATTAATGACTTCTAATAATTTTAGAAACATAATTGCCTATAATCCTTTATATACAGGACATGAATGCAAATTCTAAGAAATATTTTTGTGTTTTGTACTTGCTAAAGATGTGTTCCAATTTTAATACTGAATATATCATCCATATTTATCTTTAAGAGATAAATACCAAAGATATAAAATCATTAACTATAAGTACTATAAGATAAAGTATTAAAATTATATAAATTGTGGGCCAGTACATACTCAACATACTTCAACTACAGCATTTAATTTTAAGATCTTATTTTTAAATTCACAAAATTTCTTTGGGTCATTTAGGCATATTCATTAATTACCCACGATTTTTGGAAATGGAGAGTCAACTTCATATTATGAATGAGAAAGGTTTCTTTCTTAGACACAAAAATCTTTCAATCAGTGCCAAACCCCACATAATTATTTTGACATTTGGCTTACTCTTTACAATCTTTTAGTGAATATTTGTTTGAGATCTCTCAGCTTTAGTTTTCCCGGCTCTCTCCAAATAGAATCCAGCTTATTTTTCACCCCATTTGCAAAGATTTTCTTATGCCAATAGAAACATTTTAAAATCAAGATGAAAATACACAGTGGAAAATGGAGGTATGTATTTGTTCTGCCAAATCATTCATTGCAGAGTACCTGAGTTAAAACCAGCACCTGAGTAAGCTAGGCTAGTATGCAATAACTTAGTTTTTTGATGATAAAAAGACCCCAAGTCCTGGCCGGGTGTTTCAGTTGGAGCATCAACCCATACACCAAAAAAGGTTGTGGGTTTGATTCCCTGTTGGGGCACCTACCTTGGTTGCAGGTTCAATCCCCAGTTGGGGAGCATGCAGGAGGCAACCAATCGATGTTTCTCTTTCACCTCAATGTTCCTCTCTCTCTCTCTCTCTCTTTCTCTCTTTCTCCCTTCCTCTCTCTCTAAAAATAATCAATAAAAAGATATCCTCAGGTAAGGATTAAAATTTTTATTTTAAAAAAGAAAAGACCCCAAGAAACTGACATGTATTTCTCATATAATTTTGTTTACAGAGATGGGGTTTGATGGGAAATAGCCACTGTGTACTTTTGATGTGATACAATTCCAAAACCCAGAGGCTCAAAGCAAAAAGCATTTATTTAGGTCATAAATCTATGGGTTAGCTGGCAGGCTCTTTTGCTCTTGGCTAGGCTTTCCCACATGTCTAGTTTGGGCAGAATTTGGGGTGACCCTGAATGGCCTTGACTGGGATATCTTAGCTCTTTTCCATGTTTTGTCTTCAAACAAACTAGTCATAGCATGTCCTTCTCATGGGTGACAGACAGCAAGAGAGCAAGCCCAACTGTGCAAGTGATTTTCAAGCCTGTGTTTGCCTGAGGAAGTCACATGGCCGACCCCAGAGTCATAGTGGGAGGGACCTTTAAGGCCACATAGCAAGGGGTATGGGAAAGGGAGGGGTGAAAAACTAGAGCTATGCTGTAATCAGCCACTGCGATTGTCCTGGGACAGTGGTCGGCAAACTCCGTCAACAGAGCCAAATATCAACAGTACAACGATTGAAATTTCTTTTGAGAGCCAAATTTTTTAAACTTAAATTATATAGGTAGGTACATTGTTATTAACTTAATTAGGGTACTCCTAAGCTGGCCTTTGCTAAAAACGTCCTCCATCTGATTGAGGTATGTTCGCTGAGGTCGACCCCTTCCAACTCTCCCCTCCACACTCGTGCATGAATCGTGCGCGCCTCCCCCCCCCTCCCCCCCCCCCGTGGCCACCTGCGCCATGTCTCCCGTCGCCCGCCCGACCAACCGACACCTCCCACTTCTTCTAACGCCACTTCTTCAAAATAGACTCGCCCAGACCAAAAACCAAATTCTGCGCGTGAGCCACGAAGTTTCAATGGCACTGTACGTGCACGCCCGCATGTGGTATTTTGTGGAAGAGCCACACTCAAGGGGCCAAAGAGCCGCATGTGGCTTGTGAGCCGCAGTTTGTCGACCACTGACCTAGGATATTAGTCACTACAGCATAATACATACACGATATGTCTGCTCTATTGCTTCCAGAGAGCAGAGCTACCCCAAAGCTGTCAGAATCTCACAGATTGGGCAGTGCAGAGTTAAAGCTGTACTACCTTATGGCACCATGTCCCATAAACATTGCACTCAAATACTCAAAGCTCATATTGTTGGCTAATAAATAGAAAGATGTCATTTGAGAACATTATTCTAATACTAAGGTCTAGTGAAACTTTCACAACAATGCGATCCAGATTTTCCTAGATTTATCTCTTAGGGGGAGAAAGAAAGCACAATTAAATGTTGAATTATTGCTCTCAAGCAACCCGTTTGTGAAGGATAATGATCTCACCTAGAAGATAAAAGTTTTCATGTGATTAGGCTCTTCAGTCCATGAAGCATTATCAAACACCAGAGAGTAATATGTAAAGACCTTCCTTCACTTCCTTGGGCTAATTAAGAGGAATAGTATCTCTAAGGAGTCTTCACGCACAGACCTTCCACAAATTCCTCACGCTGTTTTTTTCAGTTACAAGTTGTGACTCACAGCTGCTGGGTTCAAGATCATGTAGTTTATTTCAAGATGTAGTCTAAATTTTTCTTGTTAGGTTCCATTTCCAAGCAAACATACTCACTATTCATCTCATAAATGGCACAACACAATTGAAAACAGTTTTTATTATTTATACATTATTCTAACTCACAAGTCTAATTGTTAAAAAAATTCCATTTACAATAATTTGCTATTATTTGGATTTTGTCATACTTCTCCAAATTTTATAGTCTTATGTGATAGCACTATGTTTCATGAAATCTAAATTTCTTCAGTTAAATCTGGTAACCTCACTATAAATGAAGGCATTGTGATATATCTAATTAATAATAATAATTATTATTATAGGTAAGTTTATTGGGCACTTATGAGTTTTGGGTCTATCTATCTATCTATCATCTATCTATCTATCATCTATCTATCTATCTATCATCTATCTATCTATCTATCATCTATCTATCATCTATCTATCTATCTATCTATCTATCTATCTATCTATCTATCATCTATCTATCTATCATCTATCTATCTATCATCTATCTATCTATCTATCATCTATCTATCTATCATCTATCTATCTATCTATCATCTATCTATCTATCATCTATCTATCTATCTATCTATCTATCTATCTATCTATCTATCTATCATCCTTTAATCTTTCAACAATTCTAAATAAGGGTATTATAATTGTTAACAAACTGAAGCTCAGAGCAGACAGGTTTCTAAGCGACCAATTCTTGTAGGCGAAGGAAAGAAACGATTGTACTTACTTTGGGAACCCCTCTCCTGCCCTGTAGTCTGGAAATAGCCTCCAGGTGGAAAACCAGGAAGATTGCAGGACTCATCTCCTTCGTTGCCCTCGCATTAGGAATCACAGCCTTGCACCAGCTCTTGTCTAATGTGTGAAAACAGTTGTTTTATATGGTCTTTCCAGTTTTCTGTTCATCACAAGAAAATACACTTAGCACCAGTTATTTATGCATGCTAGTAACAGAATTCCTCTAGAATCTTGTTTCCAGCTGTCCAACTTTTCCAAGTAGAAGGAAGTTGTAAAGAAGTCGAAAAGGACAAATTCACAGTATCCACCATCCCTACTCATTCTGATTTTGTCTTTGAAAAGTGTCCTGCGGTTCTCCATCGTCTCAATGCTCCATTGGGGACCGTCTTGCCATCAGTCCAGACTTCTGGAGTTTCAGGGAAGATGTCATACTTCAGGTGATATGGGGGCAGTCATTCTTGATTTGCCTATTGAAATGCTCTCATAGTACAGCAATTTAGAATTTCTCTCTCTCTCTTCTCTCTTTAGTTTTGAATTCCAGGTTATAAAACTGTACACCATCTCTTAGTAATATTTTAAGATGTGGGGGGAGTCCTGCTAATCTGTCAATTTAGATATCCCTCCAATCTCAGGGAATTTTCTGCTCAATTGGTTGAATTCTCTGTTAAGAGATCCAGATATCTTTATGTTGGTTCATTTCTGTCTTGCTTCAATATCTATTATTTTCTCTCAGATTGCTTTGATTGCTTAGTCTTTTTGCCTGCATTCATTACAATTATTTCCA
>NW_005871121.1:2863256-2870089 GCF_000147115.1 Myotis lucifugus
GTAGTACTTTTAACAATAAAAGATAAATGTTTTAAAAATGTCTATTTTTCTTGATGAACTCAAATATTTCTCATTGTTACTTAATTCGATTTATGTTGCTTTTTAATGCAGGAGTTTAATGCAATATCTCTCCTCAGCCTGATTTTTTGGTGTATCAGTTCCCAACTTGTTTAACATGATTTCAGGACTCTCGTTATTTTATTTCAGTGTCAGTGGTTCTGTGCACTTAAGAATTTGACTGTGAGCCAACTCAAATCCTGTTTAAAATTAAGTGAAATGTGTAATTTAAAAACCATATCTTCTCTCTTGGAATTAAGACAATATACTGTGTCTCTATTAGAACAGCTTCCAAGCCAACTGTCAAAATATTTCCCCCCACCATTATAAAGAGCTCAAAATATTTTAATTCTGTGGCTTTTAAGAGACAAATGCGATTCAACTTAAATTTTTTAAAATAGGCACATATGTAAGTTTTTATTTAGCCAAGTGGTCACTATTTTTTAAAGTTTTTCCAAGAGAAATTGGCTCACAAATAGACCTGTTAATGTGCATTTTAAGATTATTGGATCTTGCCCTTATGCCCTTGGTCTACAAGGAGAGATGGCACAAGAAACAACTCTGTCAAAAGCAAATAGAGGGTGTCATTGGAAAGGAAATCTACTTCATCAGTGTGGTAAAAATCCAAGGAAGAAATTTTGCTCCAGTCAGAGTATCTAGAAAAAGTGAAGCTACCCCTGAGAATTGCATTTTTCTAATCCTAAAAGTTGGGTCTTATAGATATTGGGACTCACAATATATTTCCTTTTCTGCTTTGTCTCTTCAGAAATCCCAAACAGCATTGATACTTGTATGAGATCTTATGCCATGTATTTCAGATATTTATCTTCCTCTGATAATTCTTTTCCCAATTCTTATTTTTCCTGCTTTAATTTACTTATATTTATTTGAAAGCTCTAATACACAGAAAACATTTGAAGTTATGCTAGGCATAATTTTATTTCACCACTAAAGAACTATATTTAAAATTTGATTGAGTGAATAGAATTATAAAGTCACTTTAATGAAAGTAAAACTTAAATATATTTATATTAATCTCAATCCCATTTAGGATACTAAACAAAGGAAACATCTAAATACACAACAACAAAGGAGTTGTTAAATATATTGTATTATTGTCTATATGTATAATTTCTTTTAAATAACATTACATGATAAGGGCAAATGCTTATGACATAGCATTATTAAAATAGTAGTGGGATGTAAAACTCTATTACAATATGATCTTTTTAAAGTTACAGTTTAAACTCAATATTATTTTGTATTCATTCCAGGTGTATAGTATAGTGGTCATATGATCTAAATTTAGTTGATATACATGAATAGAAAATGTCTTCAAGTAAATGCATCAAATGTTAAATGTTACTTATAAATGTTATGGTTATAGGAATTTGTATTTAGTCTTGTGTCTGTAGTTTTCATGCATTCTATAATGAGTATCCATTAGTTTTATTAATAGAAACATACACGATTTAAAGTCACCTTTTAATTTTCAGTTTAGTGCTATAATCTTAATATGTATTTTGTGGAGACACTGGTATTATTTTGTTCATCTAAGATTTTTGACTTAAATCTTACTCCCACCTTATTATGGACACAGACCTTACCTCCTGAAGAAACTGTCTTTTTCCTTTGAAATCATCCAAAGATGTTTCTTTTTTGGCATAATGATTGGGGTAATTTTTTATTATAAAGAGGGAAATCTAAAGTCATATGCGCAGGTACTCAAGATAATCACTTGGGCCCAGCAATTTTCTCTAACCTGTGAATTAAGTTGACAGATATTTCTATGACATACACTCTTTCTCTTTTGTGAAACAGACTTATTCTCCATCATGCCAATGCTAAAGGAATTGAACTTTTCCACACTATTGAATTTTATATTTTTACTCCACTTCAGTGGCTTTTATATTCTGGAAAAGGTAGCATGGAAGATCTGGTATTGCAAGATATATCATAATTAGAATGGGGCCGTCTTCCTCCATGCATAATTATGTGGATTGCATTTTCATATTATTCTCCATTGACATTAGTCAATATCATTTACCACGTTCTGAGAACATATAGAGTGTATTTTAATACAAGGAGATAAAAACAAGAGATGGATTGTAATTGCTCATGTTGAGAGATAGTTTAGTACAGTCTCCAGTTCATTGAATGCTTGGTAATTTCTCTTTCTTGGTCTTAATCTTTTCTTCACGATGAAAAATACTCTAGGGTTGAGATATATGTTCTTTCTTCCCTTTCTTGTCTAGTCTACATTCTAGCTAAGTTATTGCTTTTTAGGAACTTTGTTTTAGCAGTGTGTGTGTTTGTATATGCATGTATATATGTGTTAGAAAAAGAGAACCAAAGAATTCAAACCAAAAGGTGTGTTGTTACATCTAATTATTTTAATATTTCCAATAGTGTGAGAAATCATTTTTAAAAGTTTTGTTCTTTTATATAAAACATTAAGTTGTTTTACATTCCCTGACAGGGTAAGTGTCTTTGAACTTCCAGGCATGGAAACAGTGAGAATTTTTCTAGTTAACAATTTTTTCACATTAGGACTTAATAACAAGTATAGAGGATATAAATTAGTTATTAGTTTTCTCTCCTTAGTTTGTTATCAAAAATATTATTTAATTTTTATAAGATTGTTCAGATTCTTTGTCCAAAGAAAATATTTTTTCCATTAAAAATAGGCCAAAAATAGGTCATCCTTTTAAGTTTTGTAAGCTTCTGAAAATGAAAACATTTGTTTAACTGAGATTTTGCTTACATTTTTTCTAGAATGACTCACACAAAAACTAAATAAAAGTGAGGGAATTTCAATATTCTTGGATGTTCTTCTTCAATTAAAACACTTCTCTAGTCTCAACTTCTTGTCTCTTAAGATTCATTCAAGGATTTGGGATTTGCTCCTAATATTTTGTAAACGCAGGAAGGAGAGCTGAGTGTGTTTAAAATAAAATCATACTGTGTTTATGGACTACAAACCACTGCTCATGCAGTTACATCAACCATCACCCCCAAATATTAATGCTTTCCTGACCTAAAATATCTTCTATTTTATTATCTAAATTATATTATCTTCTATTTCTCTTTGGCACATAGATTCTTTTTAAAAAATATATATTTTTATTGATTTCAGAAAGGAAGGGAGAGGAAGACAGACATAGAAACATCAACGATGAGAGAGAATCATTGATCGGCTGCCTCCCGCACACCCTGCTACTGGGAATGGAGCCTGCCACACGGGCATGTGTCCTGGCCAGGAGTTGAACCGTGACCTCCTGGTTCATAGGCCACTGAACCACTCTGGCTGGGCTGGCACAGATTGTTAAATTTTCTTTATGGAAAAAAAACAACAACAACACTCAAATATCCACAAATAGAGGAAAATCCATCTTATTTTCTCCTTTAAAAAAAAGAGAAAATACTTGCTAGTCTTCCTTTCTCCACTTTTTTACTTTTATATCAACATTTGTGAAGTTTTTCTATTCATAGTCTCTGATTTTTCTCCTTTCATTTCCTCTTAAACCACTTCAATTACTTTCTGTCTCTATCACTCCACTAAAACTACTTTTGTCAAGGTTATCAAAAAGCTCTAAATAGTTAAGTGCAAGAATCTTTTAGTCTTAAAAATTGACAACAATCGCCCTGGCTGGTGTGGCTCAGTTGATTGAGCATCATTCCATGCACCTAAAGGTCACTGGTTTGATGCTCAGCCAGGGCACATACATAGGTTGTGGGTTCAACCCCTGGTTGGGTTGCTTGCAGGAGACAACTAATGGATGTGTCTCTGTCTGTCTGTGTCTGTCTGTCTGTCTCTCTCCCTCAAGTCAATAAAAACATTTAAAAAGTTTTAAAATTTAAAAAATGTCAACAATAAATATTTATAAGATGCACTAATGAATACAACAAAATTGTGACCAACATAGCATACCTTTAAACTTTGGAGTGAATTATGTTATTTTGAATAGTAGACTTGTTTTTCTAAAATGTTTTGCATATGCTGATATCAAATTTAGGTTTATTACATTGTACTTCCATTACCTTACACAAAATAAACACTTCATAAAGTTTTCTTGGATGAAAGAAATTTCACATGTATATACATGGAAGTGAAGAGATAGCACAAACAAAGTAAAATTTTCAGGCTATGATTTAAAAATGCATCACATAAATAACGCCGAGATAATGAGTTTAATTAATAGCTAATACAGTGGATGACAAAATTTGTAGGATCCTTTCTCAGGCAACAAAATAGAAATGTTGAAAAGCTTTGTTTGGAGACATCTTAAACGCTCTAAAATAAGTGTTACTAAAATGACATGCTGAGAATGATTTTATTTTCTGTGTTGCCTTGATTGAGTCCATTTTCTAGGCAGAATATTAGACTTACCTGTCAGTCTACATATCTATTTTAGGCAACCTATTTATAGTGGAGATGCGTTCTTTCCTTCAAAAGAATGATGAACTAATGCCAATAATGTGTCTTGATTATGTTCCCTGAGCCAAGATTCTACCTTCTCGAGTCAATCTAGACAAGCGGTTCTCAGCCTGTGGGTCGCGACCCCTTTGAGGGTTGAATGACCCTTTCCCAGGGGTCGCCTAAGACCATCGGAAAACACATATATAATTACATATTGTTTTTGTGATTAATCACTATGCTTTAATTATGTTCAATTTGTAACAATGAAATTGGGGGTCACCACAACATGAGGAACTGTATTAAAGGGTCGCGGCATTAGGAAGGTTGAGAACCACTGACAAGTATCATTCAGGGTAAGGGGCCCCAGGAAGGATCTGGAGACAGGAGTTGTAGTCTGAGCTCTGTTTATCCCTCTCTTTCACCCACCACCTGTCGCTCAGTATATGTGTTCAACCAGAGCAATCTGTTAATGACACATTTGAATGCTGTGGATTAAAATCCATTGTGTATATGAAAGAGTTTTTAGGGTTTTAGTAGAAAACTATAATATGATTTTTTGGCCACAGACATAGTTGAGAAGATTCTTAAATTGTATGAGAATTTACACTAGATGTCCTCCAAGTTCAATTTTAAGTTTCTATATTTGAAAATCTTTAAAAGTTACCTATTCACATCCTGTATTGTACTGTTTATGCCCCCCCCCCCCCAAAAAAAAGGAATTTCATTCCTGGTCTTACTTATAATTTCTCTTTAACAAAAGTCTGTAGTTAAAAAACATTTCTTACCCTATAAATTTTGTATAAATAGAGGCCAGAAGCAATTGGCAGGTAGTTTCTATAAGAAAAGAAAATGATAACTCAATAATATTTTAACCATAAATGACATATTGCAGAAAATGTATTAAAGACAGAAAACAGGCTCTAGTTGAAGAGTAACATAATGTATCAGTTGGCCAAAATTTGTCTCCTAAGAGAGAAGGTGAAAGAACATGGATTGTTCTCTCAAAATGTAGATTAAAAGCTACAAAGTATTTTTAATATTGCATCTACATCAGCAGCCTTATTCATAAAAGTAGTCATCTAATATTTGTACTCTTAAAAAGAAAAAGTAACATTCCATGCGACATTTTGGCCTTAGTATCTATATAAAAAAAGGCTAAGTGACCATCCGACCGGCCAGTACCTATGACGCCCACTAACCACCAGGGGGCAGACGCTCAATGCAGGAGCTCCCAAGCTGTGGTGACTTGGCAGTGGCGGTTCTTGGGTGATGCACCCCGGAACCAGAGAGGAGGGAGCCCAATTCCTCGTGGGGCTGCGCGATTCCACCCTTGGCTGTGGGTTATGTTGTTCCTGGGACACTGTTGGCTCCGAATCTGGTTTACTGCACACTTGCGTTTGCATTCCACACCCTGTATGATAGCAACTTTACAGAGTGCTCTCTCACACTCCAGGACCCCCTCGGGGGATGTTGGAGAGCCGGTTTCAGCCTGATCCCCACAGGTCAGGCCTAGGGACCCTACCTGCTGGAGGGACCCCACTCACTCCACAGATGCCCTTCAAGCCGCGGTGCCACTCCAGGTGCAGCTGGCTGGGAGGGACCGTGGGAGGTTGGCTCCAGGGTGTGTCCAGCCCATCTCACCCAGTCTCTTACCCAGTCCTGCCCTGCTGGCCACCACCTGGGACCACCTGCATTAGTCCCTGCACTGGAGCCAGAGCCATGAGCTAGAAGAATCGAGCATGAGTTTTCTTTCTTTTTCTCCCCCCACCCCACCCCTGCCACCCGCTCACTCTGCAGACACCCTTTGAGCCCTGGAACCACCCCAAGAATTCTAATTAATTTCCTTTCAATGTACACAAATCCGTGCACTGGGCCACTAGTAATAACTATAAAATAAAAGTTTATGTAAAATAGTCTATGAACATTGAACAAATCATTGCTAAATTCTTTGTAGATCTGATAGCATTAATAAGAAACTTTGGACATCAAGGCAAAACAAGATCAAGAATTATTATTTTAGTTTTAAAAGTATGTTGGGAACTTCCAGTTTCTGATCTAGTATGTTAAGAGTTTAGGAGTTGCCATTCTATCCTAAAACTGAGGAGAAAAGAAAAAGACTGAAACAAGAACAGAATATCCAAGAACTATGGGATGCCTACCAAAGGTGTAATATATGTGTAATGGAAATACCAGGAGGCAAAGAAAGAGAGACAGGAACAGAAACAATATTTGAAGAAATAATAACTGAGAATTCCTTCCAAATTAATATCAGCTACCAAACTACAGATTCAGGAAGCTCAGAGATACCTAAAAGGATAAACACAAAAAACCCACTACGTATATTATTTACAACTAC
>NW_005871121.1:2870416-2877679 GCF_000147115.1 Myotis lucifugus
CCGGGGCAATGGGGGCTTTAGCCCCTGGCCCTTTTTTGGGGCCCCCCCGGCTTAATAGTTGGGGGCAAAAAATAGGGGGCTGTCAAAAGATTCAAAATTACTTCCAGTTTTAGCTTTAAAACTTTTAAATCCATTTTACTGAGTTTTTCTCCTACTACTTGGGAAAAAATCATCTATATGATTATGTTTCATACACAAATGACAAATGTGCCACATGGTAAAATTAAAAGCTATTTGATCCATTAAGCATGTTAGGTCTTTTGTTGGGTATTTCTGAGTTTTCTTTTAAATTGGCTTTACATCATCAAATTATTTCACACAGACCTGATGTGACTAGAAAATTACTTTGATAATAGATGCCCAGGCTTACATAGCTCGTCCCTATTCAAAGCCAGTCAGAGAAAGAAAAGTATCACACAAGCTCACTCATATGTGGAATCTAAAGAACAAAATAAACTGATGAACAAAATAGATCCAGAGACATAGAAGCATGGAACAGATTGTCTAGTCTCCGAGGGAAGGTGGGGGTGGGTGGACAAGAAGAGATCAACCAAAGAACTTATGTGCATATATGCATCACCCATGAACACAGACAATAGTGTGGTGAAGGTCTGGGGCAGGGTTAGGGAGGGAGGTGCAGGCTAGAAGGGGTCAATGGGGACATCTGTAATACTTTCAACAATAAAGATACATTTTAAAAAGAATAGAGTTAAACTTACTGCAGGGTCAAGTAAGCATAGCTCATATTTCATGTGACATGATGAAAATATTTGGAAAAGTTTCAAGGAGGAAAACAATGATTATTTTAGACTCAAACAGATCTTTGAAAAAGACATTATAGAGGTCAAAATCAGCCCACTAACCCACAAAAGCAGAAGTAGGCAGAATCTAAGGTGGCCCCATTTCCCTCCCCTGATATATATATACACCCTGTATACTCTATTCCTTTTGGATGTGGGAAGAACCTACAAATGCAATGGTATAGTCACCCCTTGATAAAGATGAAAATTTTTTGAATGCATAATTAAGGCCTCAAATCAGATGACTTTGAGATAATAAAAATGAGAGATTACCCTAGAAGAAATGAATTAACAAAGATTCAAATGGAAATAAGTGAAATAGAGACTAAAAGACTATAGAAAAGATCATGAAACTAAAAGCTGGTTTTTTGAAAAGAAACAAAATTGACAAATCTTTATCTAAACTAAGTGAAATAAAGAAGACTCAAATAAATAAAATCAGAGATGAAAGAAAGACATTAAAAGGGATGACAATGAAATACTAAGGATCATAAAAAATGATGAACAATTATATTCTAACATATTAGATAACCTAGAAAAAATAGATAAATTCCTAGAAACATACAACCTATGAAGACTGAATCATGAAGAAATAGAAACTCTGAACAGTCCAATTGCTAGAAAGAAGATTGAATCAATAATCAAAAACTTCCCAACAACCGAAAGTCCAGGACCTAATGGATTCTCTGCTGAATTCAACCAAACATTTAAAGAAGAATGAATACCAATCCTTCTCAAACTCTTCCAAAAAAAACTAAAGAGGAGGAAACACTTAAACTCATTTTACAAGGCCACCATCCCCTGATATGATAGCCCAGACAATGACATTGCAAAAGAAGAAAATTACTGGCCAATATCCCTGATGAAAATACATAGATGCAAAAATTCTCAACAAAATATTCACAAATTAAATTTAACAACACATTTTAAAGATCAAGTAGAATTTGTTCCTAGGATGCAAAGCTGGTTCAACACATGGAAATCAATAAATGTGATATGCTACAATAACAACAAAAAAAAAGGATCAAAATCATATGATCATCCCAGTACATTCAGATAAAGCAATTGACAAAATTCAACATCTTTTCATGATAAAAACTCTCAACAAATTGGATATAGAAGGAATATACCTCAACAAGGTATATATATGACATACCTGACATAAAGGCCATATATGACAACCCCACAGCTAACATCATAGTTAATGGTGAAAAGCTGAAAGTTTTTACTTTAAGTTCAGGAACAAGACAAGGATGCACACTCTCTTCTTTTATTCAACATTCTTGGAATTCCTACAGAGTCACAAAAGGCTACAAAGAGCTAAAGCAATCTTGAGGAAAAAAGAACAAATCTTGAGGTATCACATTTTCTGATTTTAAATTATATATTACAAAGTTGTAGTAATCAAAACAATATGGTATTGGCATAAAAACAGGCACACAGATCAATGGAACAAAACAAAGACTCCTGAAATAAACCCATGCATATTTGGTCAATGTTTGACAAAGGAGTCAAGAACAGACAATGAGGAAAAAATATTTTTTTTAATAAATGGTACTAGGAAAACCGGATAGCCACATGCAAAAGAACAAAACTGGCCCCTTTTTTATACCATACACAAAAATCAACTCCAAGTGGATTAAAGACTTAAATGTATGATCTGAAACTGTAAAACGCCTGGAAGAAAACATAGCGGGTAAATTTCTTGACCTTGGTCTTAGTGGTGATTATTTTGGATTTGATAACAAAAACAAAAGCAACAAAAGCAAAAATAAATAAGTGAGTCTATATCAAACTAAAATGCTTCTGCTCAGCAAAGGAACCCAGAAAAAAAAATTAAAAGGCAACCTATGTAACGGGAGAAAATATTTGCAAAGCACATCTATAATAATAAAAGCATAATATGCTAATTAGACCGGACAGCTGAACAACCTTCCAGACATCATTCTGGACGAAGTCGTGGCAGCTGGGACAGAGGCAGAAGTGGTTAGGGGCAATCAGGCAGGCAGGTGAGCGGTTAGGGGTGATCAGGCAGGCAGAGTGGTTAGGGGTGATCAGGCAGGCAGGCAAGAGGTTAGGGCTAATCAGGCAGTCAGGCAGGTGAGCGTTTAGGAGCCAGTGGTCCTGTATTGCGAGAGGGATGTCTGACTGCTGGTTTAGGCCCGATCCTGCAGGGATCCTGGATTGCAAGAGGGTGCAGGCTGGGCTGAGGAATGCCTCCCCCCACATGCACAAATTTTGTGCACCAGGCCTCTATAAGAAGTTAATATCCAAAATATACAAGGAACTCATACAAATCAATAGCAAAACCTGAAGAGCATTATGCTAAGTGAAATAAGCCAACTAGAGAAAGACTAATACTGCATGGCATCACTTATATGTGGAATCTAAGACAAAAACAGACAAACAAAAAGACAAGAGTTAAACTCATAGAAACAGAAAGTAGAATGGTAGTTGCCAGATACTGATGGGTGGGGGAGATAGGGAGAAGTTGGTAGTTGGTAAAGGGGTATAAACTTTTTGTTATAAGATGATAAGGTCTCAGGATCTAATGTGTAGCATGATAGCTATTGTTGATGACACTGTAGTATGTAATTGAAAATTTACTAAGAAAGTTATTACTAAAAAAATAAAGTAAATATAGTGGATGTGTTTATAAACTACATGGTGGGAATTCTTTTAAGTTGTATACATATATCAAGTTATTACATTGCATACTCTAAATATATTACAATTTTATTCCTCATTGTAGCAAGAAAGAGAAAAGAAAGAGAGAAGACAGCCAGAGAGAGAGAGAGAGAGAGAGAGAGAGAGAGAGAGAGAGAGAGAGAGGAATAAAGAAGGAAAGAAGGAAGGAAGGAAGGAAGGAAGGAAGGAAGGAAGGAAGGAAGGAAGGAAGGAAGGAAGGAAGGAAAGGAAGGAAGGAAGGAAGGAAGGAAGGAAGGAAGGAAGGAAGGAAGGAAGGAAGGAAGGAAGAGAAATTATCCTGGGTGGGCCTGACCTCATCAGGTGAGTCTTTAAAAAGAAATGAGCTCTTCCTCTAGAAAGAGATTCAAAGCTTGAGAGAAACTCTGTGGCTGTCCTTGAAAAATTAAGCTGCTATGATGTAAGAGGGGATATGGGAGCTGCCGAGTGGCAAGAACCCTAGAGTGGTCTTCAGAAGTCAAGATGTTTAGTGATCAGTGATTTGCCGAGCCTCCTCTATCCGATATCTAGATTCCACATACGCTTGAGTCTGTTTCTGGGCTCCTACTTCTGTCCTGTGGTTCTATTTCTCTTTCCTTGTACCACTACCACACTCTCTGGATTATTATAGATTTACATTGAGCCTTTGTGTTGGTCAGGACAAATCCCTCTTCCGGTTCTATTTGAATATTGTCTTTGTTATTCTTGGACTCTTGCTCTCCTACATGGACTTTAGAATCTGTATAAACAAACTCACTTTTCACACTAACTGGGTTTTGGGAAAATTGTGCCGGCTATCCTGCTGAAAATGATCACCAGGGCATGAGAGAGCCATCCTCAATACTCGTAATGACCACTTGGGTCTGAAATACTGAAAACCTTGCCAATTCTGGGCACTACATACTATGTGCTGCCTGTGGACCAAATGCAAGCAGCTCATTGAGTTTTCCTATGAATTGAAGGTCAGAGTGGCAGGGCACCAAAAAAGTACAGCAACAATAAAAAAAAGTCTCCTAAGCTTTGTCAGGGGTGAGAAACAACAGGAAAATATATTTCCTGTGCACGTCCGAAAGGCGTGCTTTTGAACCACCCGAGATGAGATGATTTTGCTGCTTAAGGTCGCCCTTTGCCTATGAAGAGCTTTTCTAGTTTTGTAATCTTTGGCCTCTGATACCCATCGCACATCCAAATTCTATGAAAACCACCCCTATAATGGAGACAGCTGATCTGGCTCCACACCAGTTTCTCCTGTCTCACAAGAGAAGTGCCAAGTGCATCAGAAGGGCAAGACCAGATAATAATCTGTGTCTGGAAAACCATTCCACCTGCGGGCCCAGGAGCCAAGGGAAGCAGCTCAGAGAGCCCACAGCTTTGTTTCTCCATCAGCTGCTCACCCATGAAATGATTTACATATTTATGGCTCTGAAAAGACCACCGAAACCAGGAAGTACTGAGAGACGTAACTAGGGACCTTACAAGCAATTTAAAGGAGTAACTTTTCCAACACTTGTTGAATAGCTTTTATAGATTTGCTTTTGAAGGCAGAACGAATAAAAACAGATTCCACTCTAGAGCACAGGAAGCTTTGACTGTATATTTGCAAAGCCTGATGGGAATAGAGGGACATTCTGATTCCCAGGTCCCCTGACAGTGCCCGGGAAAGCAGGATAATGCCAAGTGAAGTAGGCTTGCCTGGAGAAAAAGCCATGGAGTCTTTTTCTGCTCTAATTCTCCCACATGGAGTGTTGCACATAACATGTATGCAAACACACACACACATACCTACACATGCATACACTGTGTCTGTCTGCCTCACAAGTCAGAAAATAACATGTCCTGACACACTGAGCCAGATTTTCCTGGGTAAATTCATCTGACAGGCTCAAGGCAAATCTAAAAACTCATTTAATTGAGTATGAATAATTCTGATGTTAATTTGAATTAAGAAATGTAATTGACACATAAGAAGCACTATAACAGGTAAGCTCGTGAGAATCAGACTTTTACCTGACTATTTCAGATCATAGATTCTATGCTTGGAAAGAAGACACCCGTCAGATTCCAATCTGGCAAAATATACAGAACTCTCATCCATCAGCTAATGGCTCGTTTCCCCACTTTCTGAGGCCTAATCAGACACAGTGACACATGGCTATGGACTAATGCTGCTTTTGAAATTGATGCTGTAACTTTGGTGTGACAACTTTGGGGACATGCATTTGTTACATAAGAAGCCATTTGCTTCTTTACCAGGTCTGACTGATTTGCAACTTCTGACCCAGTTGGCTTAGCTAACATTTCACTTGTTTATATGGTATTTCAGAAAGGGGATCATATCTGATTCATCTTTGAATGTTCTATAACAATAAATCACTTCTTTGCAGATAATAGGTTATTTAGTGACTATTTATTAAGTTGAATTAAATCATTGAATAATAAGGCATGGAAACGTTGCTTTTAGTGCAAATCCATCTGTTGCCTTAAGCCTAAACTAAACATAAAAAGCAAAAATCCCTGTCTCTGATAATGTAAGAGAGACCAAAGAATTTAATTGAATTAGACTTTTTAAAGGCCTTTTTAACTATTAGCCATTTCCTATGTCTTTCTTCCAACTTCCTTTGAATTGATCAGTGGTTTTCAAAAATGGTCGCACATTAGAATTACTTGGGGAACTTTTAAAATTGTAATGCCCAGTCACACCCAAATCAATTACATGAGAATGTGGGAGATGGTACTCAATCGCCAGTAATATTTAAAATTCTTTAAGTGATTCCAGTGTTCAATGTTGAGAACACTGCTTTAGCTGAAGGTGAAGAGTAATTTGACAATTATTCTTTCCCCATCTTTCTTCTTTATATCTTTTTAAACTGAACATAAATCACAAACTTTCCAAAAGTTAAAATGTGGTCTATGCCACTGGGGGTAGAACACTGGACAATACTTGGTACCATAACTTTAGACAGAAACCTTACAAGAAAAATCCCAGGAGGTTGTGTTGTAAATTAATTAAGCCTTTATCAGCATATGCAAGTTACAATTTACAGATTCCCTTTCCTTCCATCTCTTTTTCTTACTCATTCTGTTGGCACATATTTTTGAGGTGAGAGATATTAATTTATAATGGTTCTTCATAATATAGCAGTTGAATGTTTATTTGGTTACTGGATACAGCAGTGAAATGTTTGCTTGGTTTTAACAATGTGATGTGAAATAGTTCTTTCAAACAGCATAGAGTTTCTGAAAATGATAGCAGTGTCTCTGCTATGAGTTCCCTTGCTTTACTGATCACATTTAAGACAAGGAATTAGTATACATATATTATAGATACAAATTATTCATCCTGTGGTTCTGATTGTTTTTATCTTTCATCTAAACTAGCACATGTATGAGATTCCTCTTTACTGAAACCTCAACATTAGTCAAAATGTTGCAAATCATTTTTTAAAAGAGGCTAAAATGCTTCCAACTCAAGACTAAGCACTTTTTTAAAATGATGAGCTAACTTGCAGCACATATTTATGGCCGCTCTCTCTGCCAGATTTATCTTGTGTATTATTTTTTATCTCTTTAATGAGAATGGATTTTGACTTTCAGAAACAATGATTTTGCTTTGCTACAGTCTGCTTTGAGGGAACAAGGTTTAGCATAACCCTTGGATATAATCACCCTCAAAAAATAACTGAAGAAGAATAGCATTTCATGAGCGTTCGTTTATGGTCTCGCTTCGAATCTGGCATTCTCTAATAGGCACTTTGCTACAATTTCCAGAGGACATGAA
>NW_005871121.1:2877912-2905400 GCF_000147115.1 Myotis lucifugus
ACACAGGTGCTAAATGCAGCTGTATATTATGACTAGATGTTTATTCATTTGTTTAGTTCATAACTGTTTATTAAGCAGCTACATTATTTCTGGCACTTCCTCCTGGAAATACAAGTTTGAATAGGACAGAGTCCCAGCCTTAAGTTTACAAACAGCCCAGGATACTGTGTCCTGGCGAGAGTTCACCAAACTGACACGGGGGCGGGGGGGGGGGGGCGCGGGGGGGGGCGGGGCGGGGGGGGGGAAGCTTCTTTCTTAAAAACACCTATATACAAACATTTTTTGGTATTTTGGCTGGATGCCGAAAAAAAAGGTTTAAAAATGTAGGGGAAGTTTTAAATGTCATTTGGTTTACACATATAGGAAAATGTTATCAGAATGGTTTTTAATGATAAAGATATTGCCCTTTTTTTAAAAAACATAAAAAAAACCCCCAACTTATGTTTTTTGCTGGCTCAAGAGAGAGGAATTTTCTTTTTTATTGTTGTTGTTAATCCTCACCCGAGGATATTTTTCCATTGATTTTTAGAGAGAGTGGAAAGGAGGGGGAGAGACACACACACGGAGAAACAATGATGTGAGAGAGACTCATGGATTGGTTGCCTCCCGCATGCACCCCAACAAGGGCTGAGGATCAAACCTGCCCCAGAGTACATTCCAGAATTGAACCTGGGACCCTTCAGTCTGAGGGTCCATGCTCTATCCGCTGAGCCCAACCCGCTAGGGCATGGAGGTAGAATTTTCATATAATCCCTCTCTGGAGTTTTATCAATGGCAACAATATTGTTTCAATATAAGATATACATACATATGGCTCATCAGTGGGCAATGGGGTAAAAATTATAAGAATATTGCTTTCTAAGGTGGTCTGAGAACGTTAAAACTTTGTTACTATTCTTTTTAATTTTATTTTCCAATTACTTTCAGGTGTACAGCATAGTGGTTCGACAATCATATATTTTACAAAGCGTTTCCCACAATATTTGAGTACCCACCTGGCACCATACACAGTCATTACAATATTATTGACTGTATTCCCTATGCTCTACTTTATATCCTCATTACTATTTTATAACTACACATTTCTACTTCCTAATCCCCTCATTTTTTTCACCCAATCCCTGTCCCTTCTGGCAACCCTCAATCTGATCAGTCTGTTCTCTGTATCTGTGAGTCTGCTTTCTTTCTTCTTTTTTTTTTTAAACATAAATGTTTTAAAGCAATGATTCAGGAGAAATTTCAATGCAGCTAATACAGGCAGACGTTGTGGGGAATAACAAAGACTCTTAATCCTGATATAGATACTTGATGGAGAAATGTATGCCAGTTATCAGAGAGAAGCGATGAGGGTCCTGGGGAAAGAGTCAGTACAAATGTACCGATAATACAATTTCACTTGATTATGTGTAACTCGGGGAAGCTCACCTCCCAAAGCAGAACCCAAATGAGGATGCTACTCCTTTAAAAGAGGTCAGTCATTTGATCTCTGTCCTGCTTCCCATAGAAACAAGGAGACCTGTCATTTTCCGATGATCCAAGGGTCCCCTGCAGGCTCTGGTGACACCTTGTACATCATACAATGCTGGCCCGCTAGGTCCAGATGCAGAATCAACAAGGGGTCTTCAGATGAGCCAAGTCCACGCACATGCCATCGGTTGCCAGAGACTCCGCATGTCAAGGTTTCGAACGTTTCTGGTTTAGAATCTGGTAGGACATCATTCTGTGCATGACATGAAAATGTATGGTGACCATGAGCTGCTCTGAACGTCTCATCATCTCCTTAATATTTAGCAAGGTGGTGGGCTGGGGGGACAATAACTATAAAAACTATAATAGCCAACAGACCGTGAATAGTATATGCCAGGCACTGCTCTAAGTTCTCTCTATATCTTAGCAGATTCCATCGTAAACACAATCCTCGGTACTATTATTATATCTATTTTATAGATGAGGAGACTGAGGCAAAGAAAGGTCTCACTTGTGCAAGCATTGCTTACGTCACCCAGCTAGCAGTGGGGGAACAGGGACTCAGCCTTAGGCCGTCTGACTCCAGAGGGTGTGCAGTTAACCTCTACGGCCCAGTGGTTCTCAACCTTCCTAATGCTGCGACCCTTTAATACAGTTCCTCATGTTGTGGTGACCCCCAACCATAAAATTATTTTCGTTGCTACTTCATAACTGTAATTTTGCTACTGTTATGAATCGTAATGTAAATATCTGATATGCAGGATGTATTTTCAGGGGTCGCGACCCACAGGTTGAGAACCGCTGCTACGCAATGATGCCTGTCACGCAAAATACAGCGGTTCTCAACCTGTGAGTCGAGAACCCTTTGGCGGTTGAACGACCCTTTCACAGGGGTCGCCTAAGATCATCTTGCATATCAGATATTTACATTACAATTCATAACAATAGCAACATTACAGTTATGAAGTAGCAACAAAAATAATTTTATGGTTGGGTCACAACATGAGGAACTGTATTTAAAGGGCCAGAAGGTTGAGAACCACTGGTTTAGAGCAATCTGCTTCAGATAAGAAAATCCACTACTTGCACCTGGGGTTCTAGGGAACTGAAGACTAGAATAACAGTCAAACAAAAGTAGTTAGGAGGACGTAAGGACGAGAGAGAAAAAGAAAAAGAATGAATTAATAAATGCATCATCATGCCCTGGGAGAAGTCATTTCAACTGTAGACTAATTTTGCTTAATTCAAGAATCCTAGCAAAAGATGGCACGTAACTTAAAAAAAATTACTTGTGCAAGTCTTTAAGAAGACAGAATTGTTGCAAAAATCAATGAGAGGCCATTATATCTCCAAGAGTTTGAGTTATTTACTTTGGGGAACTATTTTTTCCAATCTTTCTTTAAAAGTTAATATATCTCAAAGTGGACGAGGAAACAGGTCTGGGGAAAAAATGATATTTTTACTGTAATGGAGACTCACTCAGGATGTGTCTTTCCGGGATGCTTGCTGGGGGAATGTCCTGCCTTCTTTCCCACTGTGAACGTTATAACCAGTGACAGGGAGTCAGACCCTGAAATGGCCTTCGCTTCATCCAGCGGTGACCTTTGTGTGGCAGATGAAAGCATTCAACTTCCTTGTGATTCCGGCTCCGCGTGTCAAAGGGGTCCAGGGATCATTTTGTAATTTCTAGTAAAATGTGTTTCGACACAGAACTACTCTGGGACTTTTGAAAGAAAGAGGATAGAAAATCCTGGAGAGTAGCACGATTGCTGAATGATTTCAGAATGACTTGGAGAGCCATTTAAATAATTGCGAGCTTTGAGTTTTGATTTGGTTATGCTCTCTTTTGACATTACCCCGTTTATGACATAATAGAAACTGACATTACAAACGATGACGCTCCGCAGCCCTTCCGCATGAATTAACCTTTGGGGCTGTTATGGCTGGCACGCTCTCTGGGGTCTTTCTCTGCTTCTCCAGGGCCCTGTTCCACAGAGCCTTTTAACAGCAACACAAGTCATTTCCTTCAAAGTGTACGGTCTGTCTCTAACCCTTTGCCTGTCCCTGAGGTGCTGCTGAGGACTTAGAAGAAAGCCATAATGCGACTTTGCGTCCATCCTCCTCGGCTCCAGAGTAAAACTCCTGGTAAAACACGTTATATTTCAGGCCTGAGTGAAAGAAAACCCGCTTCCCACAAGTCACAAGTCATGTCGGTGCAGCCAGGGCACAGCTCCTTGAGTAAAGGGAGGGGAAACCAAGATCAGATTGTTCCAGATGGAAACGCTTGCCTTCCTACTCATATTCACCATACTGTTATTTCTACTCATATTTACAATGCTGTTATTTGGAGGGTTTTTTTTGTTGTTGTTTTTAAATCCTTTTTTCCAGAAAGCTTTTTTGCATTTTGACATTCTTACACATGTGCCCTCCTCCATGACTGTAAAAAATAATGCTGCTTTTTCTGTTGTGGCGGAATGCACGGGAGAACGATCAGCCAGCACTCTGAGGGAGGAAAGTTTAACCTTTATTTCGCAGATCTGCTAGTCCAGGGAAATTCCTGATCTAAAGCCTGGACTGAACTCGTGGAGAGGCTCTGGCCTCTGTATCTCCTCCTGTGGCCCCTGAGGGTCCCTGCAGCTCCGCCCAAGTCATTCAGAGTCCGGAAGTAAGACTACAGTTTTAACCAGATACTGAACTAGGTTGCAAGCCTCCTCCTGCCCCCCATTTTCCTTTTCATTTCAATCACAAAGACATCCTTTGGCTCTGCCAATTGTGTCCTCTTGATTATGCCTTGTGACCTATCATCCATGTCAGGAGCTAAAGAATATTTTGTTCTCATTTATTCCACCAGGCTCTCCTCCATTAGTTTAATTTTGGATGTATTCTTGCAGTACAGCTCGTTGATCTTTAGTCATGGTTTGTTAACTCTCTCTCCTGAATTGCACCCCCCTTTATCTATTCCAAATCTTATGCACCTTTCAAGCTCTGTTTAAAGTGCTACAGACTTCAAGACATCATTCACAATTCACTTCTCTCTCTCTCGAACTTCAGCACTCTGATTTCACTTGTACCGTTGAACATCACATTTCACTCTTCATCCATTCAGAATCATTGAGCACCTTTCATTTGTTGGGCACTGTGTTGTAGTATGCCATAGAGACACACAGAGGAATGGGTCAGGGTCTCTGCCCTCAAACATGTTACAAACTGGTGGGGAAAACAACAAATTATGTGGTGGGTTTAGTAATGGAACTAACCACAACACAGCAAAAGAGGTTTTGAGGTTTATAGCGGGCCTGCAGTTTACTAGGCAAGCATAGAGGATGGGGATGGGGGGAGAGAGAGAGGGAAGAAGGGAGGGAGGGAAATACAGATAATAATTAGCCATAAGATGGTCATGAGAGATTAAAATGAATGCTTTCAACTTTTACTTTCATTTTATTATACTTTTGCTCTTGTTGAGTGGTGTTAAAGTAGTAGGCACAGAAATGTGAGGTGTATTTGGGGATACATTTAATTTGAGTTTACTAAAATGTGTTTGGTGAGGCTTCAGTTATTTGCATAATTGAGTGGTAGGCTTTCCCGGGCAGGGTTGAGTTCCAGGAATACTCATCACACACATGGACCCATTTACCTACCTGGCATGGTGACCTGGACAATAAATTAGCTCTAGAAATGTCTTCTGTTTAAAATATATTTCAGATGATCAGTGTGTAAGAAAACTAACAGCCCATGCATCAAAGAAAACTGATAAAAAGTTTTCCCAATTTGAAAAAACAAAATCCTACATTTTACATGACGTTAGCAATAATGAATTATGAATATTAAAGTGAAAGAAACTTTCTTAAACTATCAGCAATAAAAACAAATTTCCACCAAACTTGTCAAGGGAAAGACTGAATCATTCTGTTATAGCTACAAAAAATGAAGTCACAAAGTCATTGAATTAGGAACAGGTGGCCAGAGTATGCAGCTGTAGATGTAGAAAAAATAATTATAAGAAGATTTTAAGCTGTTAGTTTAAAAATAGTAAGTTTTTCAAATGTGTTTTATGCTGTAGTTAGCTTTTGGATAGTTTCTTTTAGAATAGACAATGTGTTGTGGTTTTACTTTTTCTCTAAAGAAATATTTTTGTACTTATTTTGTATTTGTAAATTGTGTTTTTTGTTTTATTTTGTTTTGTTTTTAAGAAAAACAGCCTGCAGCCCTAGCCGGTTTGGCTCACTGGATAGAGCATCGGCCTGGGGACTGAAGGGTCCCAGGTTCGATTCCGGTCAAGGGCATGTACCTTGGTTGCGGGCACATCCCCAGTAGGGGGTGTGCAGGAGGCAGCTGATCAATGCTTCTCTCTCATAGATGTTTCAAACTCTCTATCCCTCTCCTTTCCTCGCTGTAAAAAATCAATAAAATATATATTTAAAAAAAAAAGAAACAGGCTTGCAACATTTTTCACATCCCACAAAACCTGTATTTTCTCTAAAGGTCATTGGAATTATTCAATGGATTATAGTCAGGATGAGGCACAGGAAATTAAAAACACTCAGAAGATTGGCTAGATCTATGGAGAAGAGGGGATCTGAGATCCCAGCTCCAAAATCTTAAGGTGGACGTTGGCTCTGAGCAAGAGGTACTTCATAGAGATTGTGAGGGCAGAGAATGGAGTTGCTGAAGGCCTGGGCCACAAAGAATTATGCAACCAGTGTGCTTGCCTATGGCCCCACGGCTGGTCTGTGCGTCCCTGGAAGAGGGTGTTATTCTCTTTTGTCCATTTGCAGTACCAACACAGTGCTCTCCACACGGAAACACACGTTTCTGACTTGACTTCAATCAGCATTTTGCTTCATAGTTAGAACTCCATTGCCTCCACGTCAACATTTAATTGGGCCTTTTTTTTACATCATTAATAATTGACACATTTTCCTTTTGAGCACAGAATTCATTTTTTTTCTTCTTCTTCCTTCTTATGTTTTACAGCTTTTAACTGCTATTTCACTTTTTTTATATTTGAATTGTTTGCTTCCTAGAATTTGACCTCACACCATATAGAATATGGCCTACTGACACATGGGACTTCTTACTTTAATTTTAATATTTTTGAGCCGTGACTGAGAACTTGGCACATAATAAAATGGAGAGAAAGGTCTAGTTCCTGCTCTGGGGCTTTGGTCTTTATTATGCTGCACTCACTGTGTGTAAGTGAAGTCTGGGCTTCTTGCCAGGGATTTCACCTGTGCTAACACCAGGCCAGGTATGGCTTCTTTCATCCCCAGGAGTAGATGGCACCTTTTTTATTTTGTAACATCCTTGCAATGCTGTCTTCCTTCCTCAACTTTTTAAAAATCACTAACAGTTTTTTTTTGGAGTGTCCATCTAGTTAAATAGGTATAGGATGGGGGAAAAATCATACTAAATAAGAGGAGATTAGAAAGAAGCAGTTCTGAATAATGACAACCACAGGGTATTTCCTGAAATAAGTAGCTAATGTATAGAGAAGGTGTATTTGGATTTTTGTCTAAGAATAGTGAAATCTGCTCACTCAGAATGATAACAAGACTTAAGGTAGAGAGGAGTCCACTGTGGTGTATTATTAGCTTAAAATTTAATTTTCTTAAGTGAAGAACCCTTAAGATTTAGAGCAGGACTTACATTCATTTTATAGTATAACATACTATATGTAGAATTTTGCATAAGAGTAAAGCTTAAGGAGTAGTTAGTAATAATTTAGTAATAAACCAATTTCTATTACTATACTGTATTTACACATATTGTTTAACTGAATGAACTAATCAATATTTTGTGGAGGGGGGACTATTGGGATAGAGCTAAGTAAAAGATTAAGTCACCCATTTACTTCACTTTTTTCAATAGTTTGTGTTTAAATGCATTAGATGCTTTGCAGGTAGTACAATTAGGGGAAACACTCTCAGATAACCTGCTGGTTTGTCTTTTGTCACTGCACTTGCTTAATGGTGAGGAACATATGTCATCAGAGCCTAGGAAAGCTTACACACTAAATTCCAAAAATTCAACAACACTGAACTGTCCTTGAAAGTCCAAGTTCACTGCAAATGGCCATTGCTAGTTGTTTAGTGAACTCTGCATTTTCTCTTTGTATTAAAAATTCTGCCTCAAAACCAAAATGCTTTAGTGACAAAAACTGTAAAATTCCTATGGTGCCAATTAAGTACATGGGCTGAGATTTTAATAGGATTGTCAGATTGTATAAGCTACAATTAGTAAAAATCTTAAAATAAAAATATTAGTTATTATGATTTATGTACACAAATTTTGTAAATGACACCATTGCCTGATATTCTGAGGAATCTGAACCATGGATACATTCAAATATTTTTATTTGAACCATTAATAAATCCAATATACATTTTTATTCATTATTCCATGTCCTATCAAATCTTTTATAATAAGAATATTGTATGTTCTACTTCTCTTCAAACCCATTACATTAGCTCAGTGGTTTCAGACCAACTTCCCCATTTTGTTTATTATATTACTAGAGGCCTGGTGCACAAAATTTGTGCATGGGGGTTGGGCCCTCAGCCCAGCCTGCACCCTCTTGCAATCTGGGACCACTGGCTCCTAACCTCTGGCCTGCCTGCCTGCCTCATTGCCCCTAACCACTCTGCCTGCCTTCCTGATTGCCTCTAACCACCTCTGCCTTCCTGTCTGATCGCCCCTAACCACCTCTGCCTGCCTGCCTGATCACCTCTAACCACTCGCCTGCCTGCCTGATCACCCCTAACAGTTCTCGTGCCTGCTTGATTGCCCCTAACCACTCACCTGCCTGCCTCATTGCCCCTAACCTCCTCTGCCTGTCTGCCTCATTGCCCCTAACCACTCTGCATGCCTGCTTGATCGCCTCTAACCACCTCTGCCTACTTGTCTGATTGCCCCTCACCACTCACCGGCCTGCCTCATTGCCCCTAACCACCTCTGCCTGCCTGCCTGATTGCTCCTAACCACTTGCCTGCCTGCCTGATCACCACTAACTTCTCGCCTGCCTGCCTGATCACCCCTAACTGCTCACCCACCTGCCTGATTGCCCCTAACTTCCTCTGCCTTGGCTCCCGCTGCCACGGCTTTGTCTGGAAGGACGTCCGGAATAATGTCTAAAAGGTCGTTTGGCTGTCCAGTCCAATTAGCATATATGCTTCTACTATTATAGATTAATTGCTTAATAATGTACTGAGTGTCATATCTATGTCTAGATAAGTCTAAAAGGAATACATATTATATTAGAAGAAAATAAATGAAGTAGATGACATTTAAGATAAATATGGAGGCCTGTAGTCAGGGATAAAAATATCATAATTAGATATTGTACTTAGGGAAGTTCTATTCTAATAGCAATTATGCAAAGAACTTTAGTTGTCTATAAGCTGAATGTGAACAAAAAAATGTGATTAGATGCTGAGACAGTTAATAAACCTTAATTCATTATTAAGCTGCAATAGTAGGAGAGTAGTATTTGGAGCAAAGAAGGCAGTAGTCCATTTCCCCATTGTTCACTGCCATTGTCAGACCATTTATGGAAGATTATATGCAGGTGGAGAAGCCTTATCTTACATGTAAAAGGTGGTAAGGAACTTAGAAATGATGAACTAAGAGAAATGTTTGAGGGAATTTGGGATGTTCAACCTGCAAAAGAATTCACAGAAACATGACAGTTTTTACAGAGGTTATTTAGAAGCAAATAGAATCAAAGGATGGAATTTACAAAAATACACATTTGAACTTCCTGGGTAGGTTTATCCAACATTAGAGTAAGAAATGGGTCTTATAAAGCGGTCACTTCTTTATCACTAAAGGTCTTTAAGAATGTAGGTGAAGTTCTAGTAGGGAATACTTTCTGATGAGATTGGACCAGGTAACCAATAGCATTGCCTTCATTGTTCAGGTTTGGGGAATATAATTTCCATAGAGCAAATAAGATACATTTCTGATCTTCTAATGCAGATTTTCTGAGGTTGTGACCCTAGATTTGTCTTCACCTCTAAGGCAATATAAAGTGATAGATCTGCTATAAAAACAAACAAACATTAGTTTTGTTGAACACATTATATTTTAATTTTACTACCACTTATTAAATATTTATTATGAACTCAAATATGTCATATACTTTCTAAGTATTCTAATTAATCCAAACAACATCTCTACAATATATAAAGTATTAGCTTCATTTAGGATTAGAGAAAATTGGCTTAAAGAAGTCTAGGTAAGTTGCCTAAAATCACACAGCTTGTAACTAATACAGCGATCTTATTCCATACAAATCATTAAAAGAATAAATTTGGAAGTGATAGTGCATTATGATTTAAGGAAAGGGTGGCTGGGGCTCAATCATTCCATTGAAGACCTCAAAGGCTTCCTCTCTCAGTACACAGAGGAGGCCGGATCAGATTCACATTTCACTAGGGCAGATTCCAGAAAGCAAGTTATTAATAAGTAATCACATAGGTAACTATGTATGCATTCTGGAAATATTCACAATAATACTCCCGGCTCTTAAAATAATACTCCCTGTTCTTTAGTAGTTTAGGAAAATTAATTGGTAGCCATTTTTTATTCCCCAAGGGAAATCATATTCAGGAGGTGTGGAAATACAGAACATGCTTGGAGATCGTGAAATCTCAGAAAGAAGAAGGGTTAGATGAGTCACACTGTTAGTGGTATTACTCTAGATAGCTGGGCTTTCATTCTGCTGATTGAAAACAATCTTGTGTGTATTAATATACTTAATTTACTTACTAGAATGTTTGTGGCCAAGTCTCCAATCATTCCCTTTTTAAGTTGTTGACAACCTAGGTTCTAACTCATAGAGTTGGTATTACATTTTAAAGCTGAGGACAAAGGTATAAGCCTAATTTTCTCGTTAGTGCAGCTTCTACCCATCAGAGAATCAGTTTGTCTGACTCCAATGCCCATTGAAAGCTACCTGTCAGAAATAATGTCATGATAAAGTATTTGTGCTGAATTAAAGATTATTTACTTTGGGTACAATGATAAATTGTTAAACTGACAATTTCAGGGGAAAATAGAAATCTCTAAATTGCTAACATAACAATAAGAATAAACTTGTATAATCAGTCCAGGGAATTAAAAAAAAAAGGTAGGTCTTTTGGAAGCTCCATAAATTATGCTGTTAAATTGTGGCTGGATTCTAATGCAAATCCGGGTTACCTAGGCATAAAAGACAGCAGCAGTTGGCAAACACTGTGTTATTTACTTTCTGGATAAGCCATCTATCAAACTCTTCTTTCCTCACCGAAATGCATTCACACACCATGGAGAAAAAGAGGCTGGTAGTGATGGGGTATAACCCTGGAAACTTCTTTTCTGAACTGTCCTAGAATCAAGTGAAAAATCAAAGGCATCTACAAATTAACAGTGTGCCTGCTTGTCTAAAACAAACAAGAGAGAGAGATTCATCTGGTTGCTAAGCAGGCAAAGAGGTTACTGAAATGTTTCATGCCCTATTCCAGGAACCTATCCGGTGCCTTCTCTGAATCCATTGCCATAAAGCACACCACTCAAACTTACATAACTGGCAAGTCATCATGAACACTGCCAATTCTTCCATATCTCAAAAGAAGAAGAAAATCAAGAGGCCATATTTTATAGAGACTTGAGCCAAATAATCAGTAGTAGGGATTCCTTCCAAAGTCTGGAGCAGAAGGATTTAGAAATATTATCACATCAGGCCAGTGAACTTCTGCTGTAGATGTTATTCAAAAAAAAAAAAAGAGGCCATTTTTCATCACAGTAATTAATAATTAACAGAAGATTTAGCAGGAGGAGTGAGCATAAATCTTAATCCACAATCTTGAAGATACAAGAAATGTCCAGCTATTTCCTTTACATCTAATCAAACCTGATCCAAACCCGTGTCCAGCCATTTGATAGGCATTATGTAAAGCTGGGAGTGAGTCCCCTCTCCTTATCCCCTCATAACGCAGTGGTCCAGAGCCACCTGGTGCCAGAGAGGCAAATGCCCTGCACAGGAGGCTACTAGGATTGCCACTGGTTCCATAATTGTCCACGTCCACAGAACCACCAGGAGGTGGACACTCTTCTATGTCCTTGTCACATTTCAGGCTGGAATCCAGCATCTTAGCTGGAGCTGAGAATTCCAGTGCCCTGTAATCACCCTTGAAGAAAGGGGCATAGTCACTCCTTGTAAAGGATGCAGAGAGAGAAGAAAAATCATCACTCGATATAGCAAAAACCAGCAGAGCCAAACACAAATGGATGTAGCAGGCATTATTCCTACATCAGAAGCCTTGTCTCAACTTTTGAGGCCCAGATTTTTTTTTAACCTTTATTTTGAAATAAGTTTAGATTTACAGAAAAGTTACTAAGTAGTTTCCATTTAACTTCACCCAGCCCCCTCCTAAAGTTAACATCTTCTATAACTCCCGTAAAATGATCAAAACTGGGACACTAACATTTGTACAGCACTATCAATTAAAATACAGGCCTTATTCAAATGTCACCAGGTTTTCCTCTAACTGCCCTTTTCTTTTCCAAATCTGGTCCAAGATTTCACATTGCATTTAGTTATCCTGTCTCCTTGGGCTTCTCCAAACTGTGGTCATTGTTCAGTCTTTTTTTTTTTTTATTGTTCAGGACTTTGACATTATTAAAGAGTATTGGTCAGTTAATTTATAGAATAGCTCTCGTTTTATTTTGTCTGATGTTATTTTCATGGGATTATACATGTTTAGAAAGACCACAGAGGCAAGCTTGTGACTTTCTCAGTGCATGTCAGGGTACATATGTCAGTCAGTCTTATTTTTAGTAACATGCCAATCATCACTTGCCTAAGATTCTGTTTGTGGGTCTTGAATCTCTCCACTGTAAGTTAGGTTTGCCCATTTGTAATTAATAGGTATTTTGGGGGAGAGATTTGAGGCTATGCAAATACTATTCAATTCCCCTTCAAAATCTCAGCTACTAATTTTGGCTTCCATTGGTAGGTCATATCTGCTCAATTATTATTATGGCATTTTGCCAATGGTACTCCCCTCCCTTATTCTTCTACATTTAATTAGAATTCTTCATTAAGAAAAAGCTGTCTTTTCTCGTTGATTTTTTCCTCCAATTTACATAAGAATGGACTCATAGATATTTATGTTATTAAAGTTCAATAACATCAGGGGTTCAGAATTCTAAGACGTAATAATGTCCTATTTCTTTTTTGTGAATCCCACATGTTTCCTATTCAATCATGACTAATTTGTCTCTGGTTCACTACAACACGTCTGTTTATTCCATTTCTTTATTATTTCCTTTAATTTTCCTTCCCAGTCTCACCATGATTCCTCCTTTTAAAAATACTGTCTCTAGTATCCTGTCAATCTTTATTAAAAACTTTACTTTTGTCCCCTTTCCTCCCTCAGTATAGTATTTCCCACATATGTCTTTATTTCTTTTTTAAAAAATATGTCTTTATTGATGTTTTTAGAGAGAGAGGAAGAGAGAGAGAAATATCAGTTGGTTGCCTCCCATATGCACCCTGACCAGAGATAAAACCCACAGCCTGGGTATGTGCCCCGGTGGGGAATCGAACCGGCGACCCTTTGCTGCATGGAATGACAACTAACTGTGTCATACCGGTGACCCATTTATGTATTTCTATTCACTCTTTGTACAGGTGTTATGGCAGAATTACCATGCAGCAGGAGGACAGACAACCAGGCACTCGGAATCAGAAGGCACTTCATTGCAGGAGCACCGGTGCTGGCTCAGGGGAATCGGTTCCCAAAGCTGAGCCCAAAATGCAGCGAGGCTTCCTCCTATATGGCCTTGAGTTCTTTGTCTCTCAGCTTCTGAGCTTTTGCAGGGGCTTTTGCAGCCTCTATGAAGGTTATAAGGGGAAGTGAGATTACGACCAATGGCCCTGGCTGGCACCAACAGTCAACCCCCCTATGGGGCTGTGCGTGGCTCATGGCCTCTGTAAGTTAAGTATTTAGGGAAACGGGTTTTGCAAGGCTAGGGCACAAGCAGGAAGGGGGTTGGGGCTTAATTATAGGTTAGCATAGGTGTCAGAATGCAGGTTGACTGGTCACGGGCTCAGGCTGCTAGCCCAAATTGCCTTCACACAGGGGCTGATGGGCAGAGGTATTTTGTCCAGTATGAACAAAGATAAATTGCCTATCCTCATGTTTTGAAAATAGTCATTTGTTCTTTTGACTTTCAAGATGAATGGGAGCAGATGATAAGAGTCATTCTCTATCTTAACCATCAATTTTCAGCAGGCACCAAGTAAGGTGACTGGCATTGGGTGATACTTCTTCGTGTTGTATTATTGAGGTTGACTTCAGAGAGGGATTGCAATACATTTTTAACAACTACTTATTTCATCAATTTTTTAACTAAAAATAATTTTAAAAAACACATTTTTCTGTAAGAAATGTAAAGCAAATGCTGTCTTTTGTATCTCTGTATGGCAGTCACTTAAATGGCCTGTATGCTCTTACAGTGAGAGCCACATTACATATATAAATATTCCCTATCCTAACCAGAGGTTATAAATCTGATTTTTTGTTTGTCTGTTTGCAGATACATCAGAATGCATACCTGTGACACATGTTTTATTGTGGTTGTAGAAGAGAAATCTTGGAAGGAAAAGAACAGAACCATAAACTCTATTTGTTTTCAGTGGAAGTGGAGTTCTTGGGTGCTGTGAGGAAAGAATTTCCTGAGGCCCCCACGGGAGGATGGGGTTTCTGTGAAAGCTTTATTGATGATGTAACAATAAGGGGGTTCCCCTCCAAGGCCCCATCTTTGTTCATCTCACCATGGAAGAGGTCTGATCTTATAGTCAGCAGAGCCAGAATGAAGCTTCTGCCCAGAATTTCTGCTCCCTGGTAAAGTCCAGTTCAGTGCAGCATCTGGCTAGCTTAGCTTGTGTTCCCATCTGCAGTCCATTGTGTGTGAGGTCCCCATGGCCGTGGGCCATGCAGCTGCTTACGGCCACATGCTTACGGAGAGAGAATAGGTGGGCGCACGGGTTAGTGTGGGTCAGGGGACGAGAGAGAACAAGGGAGCAAGAGTGAGCAGAGCTGGCAAGAGAGAGGGAACTCTTTGGGGATTTTAACCTGGAGCTTTTTCAAACTAACCGATTAACTTTTTAAGATTTTGCAGGCTTCTGATGGGATCCACCCCTAGCCAATGCACTTTTTCTCAGGCTAGACTGACAGGCGAGCACCTTCCCTACATCACCCCAATTTCACTGCTGCATGCACCCGTCTCCCCATTTGTTCAATCCCTTCCCCCAGTGATCTGCAGGGAAGGGACCCGTGGTTCCCTGGGGAGAGTGAAGCTGCAGCTTCCTGGTGAAGCTGCCCAGATGACCATGCTTATCATGTCTGGCCTCCCTTTGCTCTCTTCCTATTATTAATATTAATAAATTAATTATGATGACAACATATTCAGAAAGCTTTTATAGTATAAATGACTAAAAAATATATTTACAAGGATGAACAAAGAGAATTTTAGTTCAGTGAGACTGCAACCAACCAAACATATCTAATTGTATTTACATTCTTATTTAGAAAATAGACTTAAATCTTTGAAATTCCAAATGGCTCATTATAATCAATAATAATAAGTATTTTTAAACTAACCATAGCGCAAATTTAGCAGTGGATAATTTTAAAAGTTTAAATGTCATTTAAAAGTACCAAAATTATTAAATAAAGATAAACATAACTATACTTTTGGGCATACTTTTCAAAAGTATAATTAAATTAATATTTATGTTTTAACATTAATTAAAATTCCCTAAAAATTCTGAAGCTATCCATTTACATACTAACAACTCAGAAAATATATATTCTGAAATTTTTCCCTAGTAAAAAAAAAGAATCAGTTATTATAATTAAAACTTTGAATTCCCAATGTAAAAATAGGAATATCATATAATAACCTAAGAAAGAAATGTGAAGGTCTTATGGGAAGGAGGCAAGGCTTAGCTTATGAATATTATAACTCTTTTATAAATAAACATGTGTATGTCATAATTCTCTATAGGAAAACAATATGGAAAGTTGTGATAGCTACCTCTAATCAGTCTACACCTTTAAATACATTCCAAGCTAAATCTCAAACCATACTGCTCAAACTTGACAAAATGAACCCAAAATTCATCCAAGAGAAAAAAATTTACACAAAATTAATATGAGTTAAGAAACATAAAATAAATACAAGGAGTAGAGACGTGCCTGGTAATTTTTAAATTGTATTTTAATGTCACAATACGTCCAGTCTATCACTATCCTACATGTGTTTCTATAAGAAATGGGTATTTTTACCCATGTTAAGATGCTGAAAATTTAGATATATGATCTACTAGTATGTATGCAGTAAAGACAACTATTTTAAGAATCCACTTCTCATTCCACCACCAGTATCAAAGGATGCATCATTATTGACAGAAAGTGCTACGAGCAAAGTAAAGTGGCCATAAGTAAGAAATATGTAATTCTTTAAAATATCATACCTAAAACATGTTATTTAGAAGAAAAGAAAAGATATTTCAAATATCTTAAGTAGTATAGGTGAGTGATGTTGATTATTTTAACTGTAACCGGAATATGTTTTCAGGTCACCCAATTTTTTTAATGTATATTGGTTAAAACTCAGTGGTCAGACTTCAACATAATTTATCTCAAGTTTGGTGTAGCTTATTCAATAAGATATGTAGAATCATTTTGTAAAGTAAAAGTAACTATTTATAAAAGTGATGTTGATTTCATTTCATGTTACAAAATGTTTACTATCTCTATACTAACAAAAAATAAATCTACATGCAATTGCCAGATTGATTAGATTTTAGCAGTATTTGCTTTTCTCTTTTTTCTTTTTTTTCAGCATATAGGAAGTTTTTGATTATAGTAGCTTGTGGGGAGCCGGCACGGCCATGGCATACTCAGCCCCAGGGCGCCTTATGTGCCACGCCAGCTCAGCCTGGTTCAGTGACCCTGAGTTGGGGGGTGAAAGGATTGAGAAAAGACAGACAAGAGAACGAAAGCTGGGTCTCGGTGGGACGCTGCTCGCCGATGAGGAGACAGCGCCAGCGTCCACAAGCCGTGTCTTTATTTTATAGCAGATGCCACGAGGCAAAGTAGGGGCGAGATCATGTTGTTTACAGCATTCTCGTGAGTTTCAACCTCACTTAACTACATGCACCCGAACTCTATCACAAGGCACGTGGGGCCACGTGTTCGGACCACAGGTTCAAGCTTATAACTATAGCTGTTGGCTATGATTGTGCTAGGAGGGCCCTGCCCTCCAGCTGGGACTTGCACGTGGCAATGAGAGAACCCTGTCCTTTCATTAGTCCGAGGCTTGAACCTGGCCAAAACACTGCAGCCGCGCCCCACAGTAGCTAATGAGCTCAGTTGAATTATGTTTGATATTTGTATATGATTCATATTTAATTATTTCCCCAAACTGAAGATCAAGTGTTATCAGGGAACTGCGCAGGTGGAATTTCTTCATTGTTAGTGGGAGTGGGGTTCTGTTTTTAATCCTCACCCAAGGATATTTGTCCACTGATTTTTTTAGAGAGAGTGGAAGAGAGAGGGAAAGACAGAGAGAAACATCGATGTGAGAGAGACACATTGATTGATTGCCTCCTGCATGTGCCTGACCAGGGCCCAGGCCCAGGAGGAGCCTGCAACCATGGTATGTGCCCTTGACCAGAAGCAAACCCAGGACCCTTAGGTCCGCCGGCCGATGCTTTATCCACTGAGCCAAACCGGCTAGGGCTGGGTTCTTATGATATCTGGAGAAAAAGAATTTTCTAAGACTTGCATGGGCAAATGAGTGATTTTTATTGGCATGAAATTATATTCCTCAGTTTGCAACATCCCATTTCCCTTAACTCAGTCCTGGAAGAGGTGCAGCTGGGGGTTAGGAGAGCTAAAAGCTAAGCCAGTGTCCAGGGTTTCCATTCCATGGTGGAGCTGAGTCTGGTCCAGCATCAGGCTAGATGTAATCTAGCCCATTGTGTGTGGGCAGGTGCGTAGCATGAGAGCACACACCTGCAACAAGAGAACTGTGGGCCAAGAGAGAACCCCCTTTGTTCAGGAGTTTATGTATCTCAGATTGCCTTCCCTTGCAGTGGCCATACCTGTTCTGGCCATTAACTTGCTCCCAGGTGTGACTGACAACCAAACCCTTTCCCAAGTCACCCAGACCTTACTGGGCATGTGTCTATTGTCCAGTCCCTCCCCCTCTGATGTGCATGGAACACACATGGAGAATGTTAAACTGCAGCTTCCTGGCATGAATGGCATGCCAATGTTACCTGGCCTTCCCTTTGCTATCTTTCCTGCTAATTAATTGATAAGGGTTAATTATAATGGTATCAAAAGTTCATTAACCACACAGTGGTAGACTGAATTATTGTGCTCCACTCCTTTCTGTATCCATGCCCTTAGCTGTGCAACTGTGCCCTGTTCTCTCCCTGGGACCAAGCCTGATTTCCCACTCCTAGATTTGGCCTTGTGATCTGCATTGACCAATACAATGATAAAATGTGCCAATTTCTAGCCTAAGCCACAAGATGCTCAAATGTTTGGAAATGCATATTCTTTTTAATTTTTTTATTCTGCCATTACCTTAAAAAGCACATGCCCAGGCTAACCTGCCCGCCCATCTTAGAAAAACAGTAAGAGACATATGCAAGAAAGCTGAGCCAAACCTCTGAGCTCAGGCTAGATTAGCTGCGTTCCAGACAAATTAAAGTGCCTGGAGAATAGAAGAGCCACCCAGTCCAGGCTAGCCTAGATCAGCTGACAGTGGAATAAATGTGAGAAACAAATGTTTAGGACAGTGATGTTATGTGGTTGGTTGTTTTCAGCAATATCGTATCAATATCTAAGTAATAAATTATCAATAGCTAAAATATAGATAATGTATTTCCTCAAGGCTTTTTATAATAACACTTGAAAAGTGTATTAATACATTTGTTTGAATTGAAACACGAAAGCAAGACTGTTCTGACATAATGTGAGCCTGATATACTTGGGGATCCTTTGCTGATTAGGTTGTAGGGCAGACACTCTCCATATACTTAATAAGTTAATTCTGCAATACCAAATCATTGATAAAAATATTTTTAAGTATATAAGATTAAAAAATTTAAGACAAAAATATTAAATTAGCAAGAATGTAATGAGCCCTAACCGGTTTGGCTCAGTGGATAGAGCGTCGACCTGCGGACTCAAGGGTCCCAGGTTTGATTCCGGTCAAGGGCATGTACCTTGGTGTGGGCACATACCCAGTGGGGAGTGTGCAGGAGGCAGCTGATTGATGTTTCTCTCTCATCGATGTTTCTAACTCTCTATCCCTCTCCCTTCCTCTCTGTAAAAAATCAATAAAATATATTTTTTTAAAAAAGAATGTAATGAAATAACATTTTAATTTTTTCTAACCCTTTTGGGCATATTGGGTTATATAAGATACCTTTAAGTAAAAGAATAACAGACATAATTTATAGTAATTTGGTATGTGTATTAATGGTTTTGTTTGTTTGTTTTTTTAATACCAGATATTGAGAAAGTATGGTCTGTAAGGACTAGGCAACCAATCGTTTTCAAGTCAGGTGGTTTCCAATTCTTTGTTTTTGCCAATTTGAAATAGGATTTAATTACAAATGGCAAAAAGTAATTTTTGGTGATTTATCACTGTGATTTTGACCTTCAAAGATGAGTCACCCAGTCTATATTAAAAGTCATTTTTGATGATAGAGCACTGTGATTTTTGGCATTGAAGGAATTGAATGACATATGTATGAAAAATAAATACAACTCTATTCTATTCCCTTCTATGGATTTCTGTGAAAATAATTTCTCAGTGTTGACATCGATGAAAACAAGGCAAATTAGAGTACAATTTATGCAGAATTCTGTCCCTCTCTAGCAATTTTTAAGCATTCACAAAAACAAGAACAATTTTAAAAATGTCACTAATCTCAATGAGAAATGCATTTCTAATAAAATTTTACTTTTAATGCTCAATAATTATATACTAATACTATACTTATGACACACAGTGATAATACTAATGACACAAGCCAGACATTTTTTAAAGTATTTATAACCTTCAGTGAAAAAAAAAAATCCACTTTTTGTATGTATTTTTTCTTTACAGTGAATAATAGTAGGATTATCAATAAAAGTCTTTCAAGAATAAAAATGTATTATAGTGAGATAAAATTTTATGGTTGGAAAATGAAATGGAAATATAAATTTAAGGGGAAATAAAAGCAAAAGATGTAAAATTCCTGAATGTCAAGGAAGAAATTGATGCATTGTTCCTTAAATTTCACTGGATCTTTAAAAGAGTAGTATAACTCCATTTTTATCAAAAGTTAGAAATCATGTCTATTTAAATTCATTATGAAAAACCTTAGATCTCAAGTTTAAAATGTACAAGAGGATACATAGGTTTCCAAAAATTATTTTAGGAAGTACTGGATGACCACCGGTTGAGACTCTGAGCATCCCTGGAAGCTGTGTCATTGCACAAGCATTCATCCAAATCTTTTCCTCTTACATTATTACGGTATTTTGTTTGAGTCTTTTATTTATGCTTTAGGAAGAAGAAGAGACCCTTGAGTTGCCAGTGAGAGAACAGAGTATGGATAATACATGCAAAATAAACAGGCCAATACTTAAAAGATAAACCCTGCTGCATTATATGTGTAGATAGTGGCTAATTTTTCCTGAGCATTTATCATGTTGCAAATTCTGTTCTATCTACATTTAATTCTCATTTAATCTTTACACGTGCCATGTGAGGTAGACACAATTGTTAGCCGCATTTTACAGATTAAAACTGGGGTTCAGAGTGACTAATTAATGCACCCACAGTTATATAGGGACTTTATAGGCATAAAAATACAGGCAGCCTGATTTAATACCCCACTAAGGGAACTGCCCCAGTCTTTCCCTTTCCTGGTAACCCCTCTCCTCTCCCAAGACCCCTTTATTAATGCCTTCCCACCACTTACTGGTCTGTGCCCATAAATAAAAAACAGGACAGATATGCACTAAAGATGAACACTTGTTAACATAAAAATCATTCAAACTTGTAAAGAATTTTTGTGAGTTTATTTGAGCCAAACTGTCGACAATTGCCAGGAAGCAGAATCCCATCATATTGGGATAATGCTCCGGAGAATGGCAGCTTTTTACCTGGTTTTATTCATTACAATCAAGGGAGGAGACAGGTGGGTTACATGAAATCCATTGGTGCTAGATTAGGGAGGCGGGAGAAAACAAAGAGGGGAAACCTCTGGGATTGGATAAAAAGTAAAATGATAGACACATGCTTCTTCTAATTAGGTGGGTGCAGGATAGTTAACAGTCAACAATTAACAAGATAACAATAATAATGAAGGAATTTGTGGTCTCTGTCCTGGTGCCCCCGAGGGGTCCAGAAAAAAAGGGAAGTTACTCTGACATTCCAACGATTTGTTATCATAGATGCAAAAAGACAATAGGCTCAGTTCAGGCAAAAATTGACCTTTGTCAGGAAAGATACCAGTCTAGGATGTGACTACCCACCACAACTGCTTTTAAAGTTTTAATCTCAGACCATCCTTTGTGGTTACTTTAGGTCTTTGAGTTTACATGACAGCCATGCAGGCCTTCCCTGAACTTGTCAGGTTAGCATGTGGCCCCTTTAGTTCACACACTGATGGTCTCTGGATGCTGGGTTAACCTGTGATATTTATTTCTGTCTTTCTTAATTACTGACATTTTCTAAATTATAAAGGGAAAATAAACATGTGTCACATTAGCTCATTGTTCAGCAAAGAGTTATTCTCTTTGTCCCATCTCTATGGAGAAACAAGCATTGCTATCCCATTGGAGCTGGGCTTGGCCAAGGACTTGGACATGGAAAGAGGCAACTGTTTGTCCCAAACCAAGGTTTCAAGAGGCATCTCTCATTTGTACCCACACAGCTAGCAGCTTCTGACCTCTGCTTGGAGAAGGTGCTTGAGATAACTGTACCCCCTCCGCCAGGGCCCACCATAGCCTGGAGCCAGAAGCAGGTACTTCAGTCTACCTACAGACAGGTGAGAAAGAAAGACATACTAGCTATATTTGGGGGCTGGGTTTTGTCCAGCAAAACTGAGTAACACAATATATGCCGACTGTATTCAAACTCTCTTCTTTAGTTATCATGCATCATACCAATTTCCTTCCAAAAATAACAAACATATAAGCTGCCACTCATAATACTTTGGAGTTCTTAATTATTTATATTGGGCATTCATCTCCAAGGTATTTGTCCTGTGAGCATCTAATTCATTTGTAGATGTTTGATTTTACGTGTAAATTTGATGCTTACACAAAGGGAGCTTGAGCTGGAGCTCATTTTCTAAAGCACTTACGTTCTGCATTTACTACTGGAAAGCCCTTTCCTTCCCCCATATGGGGGAAGCTGGCTGAGCAACTCCATTCTGTCTTCACTGACCACAGCCACAGGTGGCCAGGAGAAATCCTGCGGCTGCAAACAGTGAGGTGTGATTTCAATTTTCAGGAATTTAGCTGTCCTTGGTTAATAACCCTGCACACCATGGTACTGTTTTTCAGTGTGCCTCCAATAGGAGTAAAATCCAGGCTTAAAATAAAAATCTCGGTTTGTTATTGGTAAAACTTTGAATATTTACTACATCTCCAGCTAGTGTTGGGTGGTCATTTCCCTAAGTGAGGCACAGTCAGGATCAGCCCGTCCTTTTCAAGAGTAAGGTTATGGCTGCGAGTATGGGGAATGAGGATCAAATTGTAACTGAAGGTTAGTTGGTTGGCTACTTTCTCCTTATTCGTTTCCTGGCCTGTTTACAAGTAGTTTCAGGAAAACAACAGAGATACCCACCATGAGCCTGAACTAATTAAGGAAGCCACCCTACAGGTCAGACATCAGGAGTCAATGTGACTGATGCAGAGGGTGGGATGGTAAAGGGTGGCTGACAGATGCTTACCTAACAGAGAACTGGGATGTTGGTCTATCTTCTAACTTAATCTCTTATTCTCTTTCTCTTATTATGCCCCAGGTCGCTTGACAAAACACCATTGGAGACCATCTATCCATGAGAGAGTCCATGATAAAGCTTTTGTTAGGTTGCCTTCTGCTATGCAGAAGTGACACTTACCACTGATTTATTAATTAAAAGATACTTAAGTGGAAAATGGGAAAATATCCCTTCTTCAAAGGGAGTCTATATCTTTAATTACCTCACTTGGTAGGCAGTCTCTACAATTAAAAGGTTTTTATAGGAATCAAAAATAACAAACCTCACCTACAATTGTTCCAAATTGGGAGATATAATCATTTGTGGGACGAAGGTCTAGAAAGATTAATCATAGTGAATACAGATTAAGGGAGGACTTAATGATCGTTTTTTAGTTCTATAACTTATTATTTTTTAAAAGAAATAGCATTAATAAAGCTTTCAGATTTGACCTTTTAATGGCAGTAAAATTGAGTTATATAAATTCTATTAACGGTAATGGATGCTTCCCAGCTTAAATCTCTCTGATATTGTGGAAAACTGCTCATTTCCATAATCACTTTTTGTAAAGGAACTGTTGAAAATGGTCTAACTCAGTGAAGTCCGTTAATGAGATTATCAGTTATTAAGCTACAACAAAATAAGTAGAAAAACTGTGATAACCCAGTCCTATATTTTGTGATGTAAAAGACCTCCTAGACAAAATAGTTAATTTCCAAAGGCAAAAGCATTTTTGCAATTCCCATCCAGCACAGTACCCAAGAAAGAATAGACACTCCACAAAGAATAACTACCTAACAATGTCCTTGAACTAAATTGATTAAACCTCTTTAAGTTTCCTAATTGTTTGTTAGAGAAGTTATTAAGGAGAAGAAAGAGCATAAAGAGCATCAATTAAAAAACAAGGAATGTCTAATATTTAGTGAGGAAAGTTACTCTTCAATCAGCTGGTAGTTTGACCTGGGGGGTGAGTAGATCATCATGGAAAGGGGCTGGAACAAACTAGACTCACAAGCAGAGGTGTTTTCCCACAAGGGAATTTCTGCCAGCTGTGAAGAGGCAGGGAGATCAGAGGTCATGTCATTTAAAGTAAGTTTCTTTTTCTCTGAGCTACCTAATTTAGAGTTTTTATGGAAATAAATTAACTTTGTAAAGTGCTTAATGTGATGCCTAAAATACAGTAATAATATCCTCCATTGTTTCTAGGGAGGATTCATAAGTTAACCAATGTACTGGGCATCCAGCCTGCAAAATTTAACCTAAGGCCATAAGAAGTGTCATCCTTTGGTGCTACTGTTCATCAGCTTTCTGAATGGATATACTACAAGTCAAACCCAGTGGAGGGCATATGGAGAGTCTTGACTTGACTTTGGTCCAAGGTAGGCATTACTAAGTCGAACAGGCTTACTCAGAGGTGCCTACACGCTATGAAAATGGCATAGATGATATATTGGCAAACTTTGGTTTTGTCTAACTTTGGTTTTGTCCTTGTACCTAATATGATTCATATGTATATTTTTCTTTTGTGAAAAATCTGCCCATTGACTACAAACTCCTGCCAGTTCTAATGTCAGAGTTTTAAGAGTTTCCCCTACTCTAACCAGATTAGCTTTAATAACATTAAAAACTGTAGGGAATTGGGGTGGAAGTAGGTGTTGCATAACTGCTGTAGAGTGTTTTGTGTTTTGTTTTGTTTTGTTTTTCAGATCCTTGGACCAAGGTTTCATATTTTAAGGTATGTATTATGTTTCTCAAAACACAGTGGAATGAGTTAGCTAAAAATAATTTATAGAAGCCCTAACCAGTTTGGCTCAATGGATAGAGCGTCGGCCTTCGGACTCAAGGGTCCCAGGTTCGATTCCAGTCAAGGGCATGTACCTTGGTTGCGGGCACATATCCAGTAGGGAGTGTGCAGGAGGCAGCTGATCGATGTTTCTCTCTCATCGATGTTTCTAACTCTCTATCCCTCTCCCTTCCTCTCTGTAAAAAATCAATAAGGTATATTTTAAAAAATAAAATAAAAATAATTTATAGAAGTGAAAGCAGGGCTTAGAGATTTTAATTGCCTCTTTTCAGTCACTCCATAAGTGTCTGTCAGTCAGTCAACATTTAACTTTCATGTATGAGACCTTGTCCTACAGTGGAAAGATGGTATAAATCAAGGTTGTAGAACACAGTCTGTTTCCAGGGAATGACAAATGTAGACATGATAATTTCAAAAAGAAAATTACCTGGTTGTTATTTTTCCTAGTTCTATATTTCAGTAATGAAGGTCTTCATTTTTTCATTACTTCTTCTTTTTTTATAACTATAACTATAGCTGTCTACTCAGGATAACTGCATTATTGGCCATTTCTGTTTCTTTCTGAGAGCAATTTTTAATAGAAAATAAGATGGAAAAATGAGGAAGCTATGAGGTATCTCAGAGTGAGGAAAGAGGTTATCACAAAGAAAGGAGAAACAGATGGGTAGTAACAAAGCCAGAGTGGTAATGTGGCTGATGGAGGAAGGCCCAGCTGGTTCTAGTTAATTCCAGCTCTGGTATGGGACAAGGTGTTTTCTTCACAGAAGTTGCTCACATTTCCTACGCTCTGTTCTGGGATCTCGGAAGTGGCAGTTGGTTGGCATTTTGTCCATAGGCGACGGTTCAGTGGAACTTCACCTTCTAGGACAGCTTAGGTATTAAGTCCCTTACACTTTCTCCTTGGTTTTTGCAAGAGAAGATTCGGATCCTCAACACCCCTTCCAGGAACTCTGCTTTTTCGTCAGGTTGAGTGAGACACAGCAGCACACTCCTCCACCCCACACATATCTATGCACCTCCTTTCCCACTCTGTCTTATCTAACTTTTGGTATATAAAAAAAATTCATTCTCTATACTGATGTCCAAATTCATGAGTGGTTTTTTTTTCAATAGCTTGGTATGGGGAAGGGTGGCTCTGAGATATATGTGAGCAAGCAGAAGAAGGAAGAAATGAAGTAAAAAACATACCGGATAGCCCTAGCCACTTTGGCTCAATGGATAGAGCATAGGCCTGTGGACTGAAGGGTCCCTGGTTCAATTCTAGTCTAGACACATGCCTGGGTTGCAGGCTTGATCCCCAGTAGTGGGTGTGGAGAAGGCAGCCGATCAATGATTTTCTCTCATCATTGATGTTTCTATCTCTCCCTTTCCTTTCCTCTCTGAAATTAATAAAAATATATTTAAAAAAAACATACAGGATAATATTTTGAGTATATTTTTGCAATATATTTCTGAAATTCCCTACACTGTGTTGCAGTAGAGATGAACTGGGAAGTTGACTCCTTTCATTTTATCTCTACATACTACCTATCAATTCTTACACGTGCGTGTGTGCACACATACAAACACACACACATACTCACATACACACTCTTCTCTCTCTTTTCTACACAATGGTGACTATCATGATTCCTCTTTGGCGAGAATTGACAGAGCAGAATAATACTATATGCTGAGATTTCTCGCCTGTCCTATCACAAACTTACCCATTGGTATTTCTGTCTGCACCTGGGCTTGCTTTAGTCTAACATTATCCATACTATAGACTGGGTGTTTCTCAAAATCAATCAAGTTATCTATTTAAAATCCTGCAATGTCCCCAGCCAAGTTGGAGAAATAGGAAATAAACTTATATAATCTTGCCTGAAATAACAACATAAAAATTAATATATGTGAAACAATACATATTTTTATGACACTGGAAATCAGGCAAAAAGGGGCAGTGACCTATAAGGGATGGGAAACAAATGAGGCAAGCCCTACAGTTGCCCCTACTTTACTGCCTTGAAAGTGCATCCAGGTTTCAGTATCAGGAGAGAGGACCTAAATGCAGCCCAGCTGACTCTCTGTGTTGAGGAGAAAGTTGAGAGTCTGGGGAGACCACAGTGGCTAGAGGACACAGGACAGAGTACCGGAGATGAGAGTGCTCAGAGAGGGAACTTCCGAGACATGTAGAATAGGATCCCTCTTGAGTGTTCAGCTGAGTGCTGATCAGGATGGCATGTGAAGAACCTATGTGAGGCCAAGTGAAGAACTACTTGAAAGGATCTGAGGCAACAGTAGATGGAGCTCCCACGTGGCCAGAACAGTGCCTATTTCTACCAGCCAGACTGGAAAAACTCATAATTTAGGAAGCACTAGGTGGAATAATCAGAAAGTTCTTTCTTGGTGGTGGTGAATAATTAAGCTGAACAATTAGAGCAAAGTTGAACACTGGCCTAATAAATGATAAAAGCAAGAACAAAACTGTAATTTGACCATATCCCAGATCAAATATCAAGAATATTTATAAGGATATAAAAATATCCAGCACAAATCAAGATCAAATTCATGATTTCTGGCATATAGTAACATATTACCAACCATGTAAAGAAGCAGGAAACTGTGATCTGTAAGGAGGAGAAAATTCAATGAATTGAAACTGAACCAGACCTGACACCAACATTAAACTTAACAAAGGACATTAGAAAGATAGTTATAACTGCATCACATATTTCCAAAAAGCTAGAGGGAAGGTTAATTATGTTAGAGACATGATATATTTAAATATAAACCAAATAAAACGTCTAGAGATGAAAACTACAATGTCTGAGATTTTTAAAAAAATACTGAATAGGGTTAATTACAAAATACATGTTGCAGAAAAATGGATTCGTGAACCTGAAGACATAGAGGAAGCTTCACAGTGAAACCCAAGGAAAAAAGACAGTGAAAAACATGGACAGAGCATTGCAGACCTGTGGGGTAACTTCCAGTTACTAAATGTATGTGCAATTGAATTTCTTTTTACATTTTACTTTTTAATTTATTTTCATAAATTCTTTATTGTTTAAAGTATTATATACAGTATTACATATGTCTCCTTGTAGCCCATTGATCTCTCCCCGTACCCCCAAACCCCCCAGCACATGCCCTCACCCCTCTAGTGTCTGTGTCCATTGGTTA
>NW_005871121.1:2905500-2991279 GCF_000147115.1 Myotis lucifugus
CCTAAAATTTTCCAAATTTATTTAAAAAATATAAACCATAGTTCCAAAAACTTTAGTAAATGCAAAGCATATGATACATTAAGAAAACAACACCAAGACACATGGTGATCATATTGCTTATAACCAGTCAAAAATACAAAATCTTAAAGCTCATGAAATATTTAAGGAAATGCATATTAGAACCACAGTCAGATACCACTACACATCTGTTAGAAGAGCAAAAATTAAAAAGACTGGCCATACCAAGTATTGGTGAGGATTTGAAAGAACTGGAACTCTTGTGGGGTTGTATAATGATGCAATCTTGGAAAAATCTTTTTGCAGTTTTATAAAAAGTTAAATTCAGTCAGCCTCTGTATCCTTGGGTTCCATCCAAATTTGGATCTAAAGTATTTTTTAAAAAGATATGTTGTTGCTGACGTGTTCTATGTAAGGCCTATGATGGTTGCATCTGTACTAAACATGTACAGACTATTTTCTTGTTATTATTCCTTAAACAATACAGTTTAACCACTACTTACATAGCATCTACATTGTATTAGGTACTATTAGTAATCTAGAGTTGATTTAAAGTATACAGAAGTATATGCTTAGGTTATATGCAAATACTATGCCATTTTATATAAGAGATTTGAGTATTTGGTATCCACCTGAGTCCTGGAACCAACCCCCTGGAGATACCAAAGGACGACTGTACACACACTCCATATGGCCCGGCCATCCCACTCGTGGGTATTACCTGAGAGGAATGAAAGCACATGTCCACACACAGACTTGTACATGAATGTTTGTAGCAGCTTTGTTTGTAATAGCTAACAGCTAAATGTTCATCTACAGTGAGTGGATAAACTGTGGTACATTCATACCCTGAAATACCTCTCAGCAATAAAAAAAATTGATATATGAACAACATAAATAAATTGCAAAATAAGCATGCAGTGTGGAACAGCCAGACAAAAATAATATGTCTTTTCATTTACATGATAGTCTAGAAAATGCAATCTAGAGTGATAAGAATTTATCAGGGTTAATCCTAGGATTGGAAAGGGCTGGAAGAAAGGACTTATGAAGAGACATAAGGAAATGTCTGGATGTGACAGGTATGTTCAGTGTCTTGATTGTGATGATGGTTATGTATGTGTGTATTTATTAAATTTTATATGTTAACTGTATATGTGTACCTGGTTTATTATATATCTATTAGAGGCCCGATGCATGAAATTCGTGCAAGAGTAGGCCTTCCTTCCCCTGGCTGCCAGCACTGGCTTCCCTCTGGCACCCAGGACCCGGGCTTCCCTCCCAGCCCTGGTTTTGTCCGGAAGGTCATCCATTCTAATTAGCATATTATGTTTTTATTATTATAGATTATACCTAAATAAAACTGTTAAAATATTTTAAAATATCCTTCAATTTTTAAAAATCCAGCCACTAACACGGCCCTAATGCCAGCCACTCCTCTGTCTTGCACTCTAAATTCCGGCTACATTGACGTTCTCTTGGTGATGCACACTGTCTCTGCCCTCAGAGTCTCAAAGCCCAGCATTTCCTCTACCATCAGTCACCTGGCTGCCCACAACCTAGGTCATGCTATTTACCTTTCAGTTCTCAGCAAGAGTTCACTGCCTTCAGAGACCCTTCCCTAATCCCACAATAAAGGATTTGGCCCTCCCTCCTTGGATGGCCTTTTTCCTATTGTAGCACATATTACAATTTGTTGTAAGTGTCCATTTCTTTTCTTATAAATCCCACCGGAACTCAATCTGCATGTGGTCAGGGATCACATCTGTCCTATTTATCATAGTAGCAATCAATACTATGCCTGACATAGTGGTAACTTGAAAAACGCTTCATGAATGAATGAAGGAGCTTATGAACCACAGCTTTGCAATGAAGCCAAGTGTTCCAAATGTGCAGTCAGAACCCAAGCCTGAGTCTCTGAGATCTCCAGGCAGGAGCTTCATTAGGGAGTGTTCTTGGAAACAGCAGTTTGAGGAATCAGGGACACAGGGCTGGGCGGACAAGTTTAACTGTGATGCATTTAGCAGTAGCCTCAGCTGGTCACCTGGGGCACTCTGGACACTGGATGGATCTTTCAGTTGCTCAAGTACCGGCAAGGGGGCTGGGCTTCTCTCTCCCCATATTTACTACTTCATTCAGTGGTCGGCAAACTCATTAGTCAACAGAGCCAAATATCAACAGTAATTTTTAAAACTTAAACTATATAGGTAGGTACATTGTTATTAACTTAATTAGGGTACTCCTAAGGCTTAGGAAGAGCCACACTCAAGGGGCCAAAGAGCTGCATGTGGCTCACTAGCTGCAGTTTGCTGACCATGGGATTAGGTGAAACGTTGAATGAGGCAGCTTGCTTCTGTCTGGGCAATTTCCAGAGAAGGCTCAGGTATGAGCCCTCAGTCTCCAACATGCCCAGCAGCTGGGTAGGAAAGTCTTGAATCTGGATGAGGGTCTGGGCCACAATGATGCACCACACAGGTGGTGAGATAAAGCGTCACAACAGGAGGCAGAAGTTTAGAATTGGCTTCTGAGGGTGACCCTTGTGATGGTTCAGGAAGCCGAGCGAGAAGAATGTCTGCCCAGAACCCTTTTCCTTATATGAAGCTGCTGCTTTGAGAACTGTTTGTCATATGCAGTGGAGACAGCATGAAATTAAACTTTTCAGCTAAAGAAGGTAAGCCAGGAGTGTCAAACGACTCATGATTTAGAGTTCCGATAGAAATAAACATTGGCTCCACAGAGAAGAAAAGGAGACAGTGGTCAAGCTAAGAGGAATGGCACATTCAACCACTAAAGAGTTTTGTAACTTCACACAAATAAATGCTAAGAGGGAAAATCTCCAGGGCTGTGAGTTAAATGTGAGTGGAGTTTTCTCCTCTCCCATAATGCTTTTGCAGCGACATCACGGTTATTTTACAGGGAAAGGTGACTTGTTCTACCAGTCTCCACATCTTCTGTTAAAAGCAAGTGAACAAAAAACTTTTTCACAATTTAAAGAAACATTTGCTCCCTAAATTACTTTCAATTGTTTTCTGGAATTGAAACTGAATTTCTCACAGATGGTGATAAAATAAGCCTTTTAAAATGTCTTCTAAACGGAAATACAAGAACACTTTTACCAGTGAAGTGGTTTCTATTTATTTTATTCTGGTCTCATCCCTTCTGCTGCTCGGCTCTCAATCTGGCCTTTGCATGGAGAACAGAGATGCAAAATAAAATGCCAGAAGGACAAAGGGTGTTAATCAAATTTTCCTTCTGATTAGGACAACAAATTTTAAATCAAATTTTTTTTAAAGAAAATTAGTCAATTTTTGATGTCTTAAACAATAGATTTGTTTGTTTAAAATTCTTTCACTAGTAGCATATCACAGGTCAGAAATCAATATCTGAAAAGTCATGTTTAAATCCTGGCTTTACTACTTGCTAATTTTGTGACTTTGGGCAAATACTTGTCTATCTCAAGTTTCTAATTCCAAATGGAGAAAAAATGGTACCTAGTTATTTTATTTTATAAATAGTACCTATTTATTCTATTCTTTCACTCTTTCCATTGAGTTTATTTTCTAAGGTTTGATTGCTTGATTGATGATTGATTTGGCATCAAAACTAAATATAGCCCTAGCTGGTTTGGCTCAGTGGATAGAGCATCGGCCTGCAGACTAAAGGGTCCCAGGTTCGATTCTGGACAAGGGCACATACCTCGGTTGCAGGCTCCTCCCTAACCTGGGCCCTGGTCAGGGCACATGCAGGAGGCAACCAATCAATGGGTTTCTCTCACATCGATGTTTCTATCTGTCTTTCCTGCTCTCTTCCACTCTCTGAAAATCAATGGAAAAATATCCTTGGGTGAGGATTAAAAAATACCCCACAAACAAACACGCTAAATATAGATAAAAGGAGTTGAAGTTAGGAGATGCCTTTTTATCTTCTTCATCCCTGGGCAGCAGTTCAGAGCAGGACAGGTAGTGATGCCCAGTGGGCCACTGGCCTTGTCCTCTGTGGGGACATCTCTGGGAGCGCTGGGGCAGAGATGTCAGGGGCGGATGATTTAGTGATTTGCTGTCCAGCCATCAGATGCAGAACCAATAGTAAAACTGGGACTCTGCCTGCATTTGCACTCTTTTTTTTTTTTTTTATTGTTAACTGAGAATATATTTAAGAAGAAACCATTTTGCTGTTTTTTTAATGTCAAAAGCCATTATTGCTCTTATCATTAATAAAACTGAGGTCATTAATAGAGGGGTGTTTCTTTGCTCTCCATATAGTATCAGTGATTGGGAAGAGAAGAGGGTTTGTCACAGAATTATGTTTAATTATTCTTGAATTCTCTCTCTTTTTTTTTTTAAAAAAAGATGCTTTTATTGATTTTAGAGAGAGGAAGGGAGAGGGCGAGGGAGAGGGACTCAGCAATTGGCTGCTTCCTGCATGCCCCCTACTGGGGATCCAGCCTGCAACCTGTGCTCTGACCATGAATTGAACCATGACTTCTTGGTTCATGAGTTGATGCTCAACCACTGAGCCACACCGGCCTGGCACTGAATTCTCTTTTGATATCATTGTTTTAAATTCTCAATTCCTTTGCCATTTAAGAAAATAAGGCAGTCCCGTACATCCCTCTTCCAGCACCTCTATTTGAGTAGATGAGTGTAAACTTTACCAAGAGCAAATTCCAAGGAAGCTTAAAGAATACCAAATTCTGAAGAGAGAGAATGAGATTAATCCAGCTTGGGTCAGGTGTTTAGTTTTGATCTAATCAGAGATGGTCTGAAGGTAGGAGATACACAGTTTAAATAAAGATGAGAGGGGCCGACCTCTGTGGGCAGGGTGGAAAGTTCCAAAACGAAGGGGCTGAGAAGCTCTTCAGTGGGTGCCATATGCCATCCATCTATCAATATAGATTAGCCTATGAATTTGGCATCAGCAACCATTCCAAGTAAATGAAACAAAAATATAAGTTCATGTTGTGAGTCATAACAGGCATGATGGAACATGTCAAAAACGGATTTGTCTTTTGATCTTTAATATGATTTATAAAGAGGCATTTCTGATTTGTGACAATTTGAAGAACAATCAAAGAAGTTCATTTTCTTTTATGAGTAATCGTTACACCTTTTGGATGCCTCTTATCCTTCTGCAGTTTATTAGTTCCTTTCTGCTATTTCAAGGAATCTTAATGGCTCAGGGCTGCATCAGATCCATTTAAATGGTTGTAGTTGTTTCTTTTCCAAGTGACAACATTGGAAAAATACCACATTCATCCCATATTGGGATATTTTAGGCTGCCATTTAGACTAGACTGTCTTTTATAAAAAGTCTTTTGCCAGATTGCTGACATTCTTACATAAAAATGATCATTTCTGATTTCTTTAGACAGTAAGGCATGCCTGTTTTTTTAAGTGCCCGAAGCTCTGTTCTCCCAGGCAATTCCTACAAAAATAGATGCTGCCCTGTATGCAATTAATGACCTCTTTTGAGATGAACATATACTTTAGATTTTGCCCCTTCTACTCCAATGTTGAGGAAAGGTTCTCACTGATCCACATCTTACTTTCTGACTAACAGCAAGATTGACTGAAAAGCTGGCTGAATTTAGGGGCTGAGGCCCCTGCTAGGGAACCAGTAACATGACTGACATTAGCAGAAATTAGAGATGTAACTCCTTGGTCAATGATGTTTGGTGATTATGAGACGGGTCTCTTTAGACCTTGCAGACAGGTAGTCAACACTACAGCCATGTTCTCATCTGAAGCCAGTTTCAAAGACTAGTCTTTTCTCAGGATCCCTGCTTCGATTTAGAATGCAGTATCGTTGTAGAATGCAGTATCGTTGTTCAATCGTTTATTTACTTATTTACCATATTGGGGGAAACATACAGAAAGAATAAGGAAAGAGGGGGAGAGAACAACCCTTAATGTATACGCTCCCCAAACCTCCCACTTGTCTCTTGTCTCATGGGCGTAGAAGCCAGTGCTCTGAAATCGCACCCTGGCCCTAGCCTGTTTAGCTCAGTGGATAGAGCATCGGCCTGCAGACTGAAGGGAATAATAATTGATGTTTAATTTTTTATGACATGCATAATTTATATAATCTTAACCCTAAAACCAGTATTTTACTAAGTACAGAAATTCAAGTGATACTTCCATTAAAATTTTTCGATTCTGGTCAAGGGCACATATTTTGGTTGCAGGCTTGTCCCCAGCCTGGGCCCTGGTCAGGGCTCATGCAGGAGGCAACCAATCAATGTCTTTCTCTCACATGGATGTTTCTCTCTTATTTTCCCTCTCTCTTCCACTCTCCCTAAAAATCAATGAAAAAATATCCTCGGGTATTTTTTTAATTGCACCCTGTTTAGATATGTCTACTTATAAGAATTTATCAAGTAATCTGGCTGAAAATAATTAAGATATTCAGAGGAAGAGATCCTAAGCAAGCTATGAACTCTCTATTTTCCATCTGAATGACCAGTTTGGGATTGCATATGACAAATTTAAAATTGCCACTGAGAGTTAATCTTTGTTGAAATACAGATTTCCGCATCAGGAGCTTCTGAATTGGGACCCAAGAATGGGACCCAAGAATCTGTATTTTTTTGTAAAGCTCACAAAGTGATTCTTATGCAACCAGACCTACAAATGTCCTCGAACTGAAGTTTGGGAATGAGACTATCTGAAATTCATACAATTAATTCATGGAGGCTAAAGGGAAATCAATCAGAGCAGTTATTTAATTGAAGTTACAAACATAAGGAGATACATTGATTGAATGAATTTCCTTTTTTTATCATTGGTTTTGTTGGCACCATATAAATGAAATAAAATGCTTTTTTTCTCCTTAAATAAAAGCAAGAGGAAAGGCAAATTGGTCAATTGAATTACAAATGTCAACAACCTTTGAAGAAACACTAAGGATTGTGTCAACCAAAAAAAATATTTCTTGCTGTTCCTTCTTTCTACCCATTACCTCTAAATAATAATAAGCTTTACTTTATGTCTGCCTTGCTGGAACTTTATGATTGCCTTGTGAATAAGCAGTAGAATATACGATTAGTGGCCCAGTGAGATTACTCTTTCCAGCAAGCAGCCAACCCCACTGAACTTGCAGGGCATTGCAAGAGCAATGTCACAGCTTTCCATACACTGGAAGAGGTGGCTCTGGTTGTCAGTGGGGAGCAGGTGACTGAGGCAGTCAACTGCCCATGAGTCAGGAGCATTCCTCCTATATCTCAGCCTGTCCTTTCAGATACGTCCAGGTTTCCTCCAAGGAAGTATTTTACGCAATGATACTGCCTTGGCAGTCAGGGAACCATGGAGGTAAAGGTAAGGAGGCAACGCTGTCACTTTCTAGTGCATGTGAGTCCTCTCCATCTCTGAGAGCTCCCCCCCGAGACTGGGCTGAAAAGGGTCCCTGGAAAAGTCACAATGACAGCTGTCAGTTTTCTGTTGGACCAATCCAGACAGGCGTCCCCAGAAATGTATACACATTTGAACAGCTGATAGCTCAATTTTGAAAATGAAAAGTATTTCAGTAAACACTCCCTTTGTAATTATTCAAAGTATGTGCATACTTTTGGGGGGAACACCCTATATAGGTGCTTGGGATTGGTGAGGTGTCAGAAAAGAAATGTGGTCTCAGTGGAGCTTCTATGGAAGATCTCGCTGTATTTTTATCGAACTGGGGACTAAAATTATAACAGGAAAATTAAATTATGAGAATTTTATCAAATAAGGATTTTCACTGGCTCACAGGGAATACTGCTACTGCTACTTTTACCAGTACTACTACTGGCTACCACTTACTAAGTGACAGCTTAGTAAGGGGCCAAGGACCAAGAATTCCCCCTCCCCCCAAAACCCTGTGACCTATAAAAATTAGGGAAGTAAGAAGTTAAGTCTTATGCAGGGTAAACTTATAAGCAGTTCTTCATATAGCCAGTGGAGGAGTTTGATTTGGAACCTGGATTCATCTTGACTTTGCTTGCCATATACTACTATTTTCCAAATGTAATCCTATAGTAACTGTTATCATTTACTGAGTAGCCACCAAGTGCCAAGTACTTTGCATATGTACTAGTAATGTATCCTGATCACGACTCCATGAAATAGGTATTAATCCTATTTTTCCAGAGAAGGAAACAAAAATGAATAGTTTTAAAATAACTCACTCAAGGTCAATTAGTTTGTTATTTGCAGAGATGAAATTTTAATACAGGTCTATCTGACTCATTTTCTTTTCTTCTAAACAGCCTAGCAGTGCAGGAAGCAGTAGGGGGGTGCTTGGATTGCTTGCTTTGGAAAACATGTGCCGTCAAAACAGTTTCATGTCCTGGCTGGTTTAGCTCAGTTGGTTGGAGCATCTTCCCATTCCCTGAGGGATCGAGGTTCCATTCCGTCAGGGCACATGCCTAGATTTCAGGTTCAGTCTCTCAAAAAAAAATCAATAAACATATCTCCAGGTGAGCATTATAAAAAGTTTCATAAATAACATAAAGTTCATTAAAAAGAAAAGTATTGGTCTTTCTATTCTTTCCATTTGCATCCCTTCCATGATCATATCAAATAAGACTCTTTTGTTCTCTCCAATTATATTTCTTATTTATGTTAGAAGATAAAGGCAAACTATAATGGAAGAGAAAAATAAAAGAATATTTTTGCTTAACTATAGAAAGACCAATTTTGTCTTAAAGACATTTAAGCCACCAAACCCCTCCTTTCGTGTGCTGAAAATATTCATTTGAATTTCTGCAGAGAAAAAGGTAATAGTTATGATAATGGGGAAAATGTAGGGTTTCTATTGGAATATGTCAATTCTCCCATTAATTTAATGGAAACTCAAAGAAAAACATCTAAAAGATAAATGTTATGGTAGTCATTATAAATCTATGAAAAACCAAAGCCTAAATTGGATACAAGCACAACAAAAATCCTAAGAAGAGTAAAATCATTAATGTCAAGCAAGTGGGAATTTTGCCTTTTGCCTTGCAGAATTAATTCCACGGTCGGTGCCTCCTTTAGCAAACCAACACGTGTCCACCAAAGCGAATGGCAGTGGTGTCAAGTTCACTGCCTGCTCTTTCTACATTCACTGAATTCAAGAAGTCTGGGGGAAGGTTTTGGAAACTTGTTCTAAAAGTGAAGTGCTGGGTGAATTCAATAGTTTAGAGCCAACTGCCGTCGGAAAAGCTAGAAGCGCACCTGCAGCGCAGTAATGTGCTGAGTGAATTTCAGAGCGATTCCAGGGTGAGATTTGCAGGCTGTTCAGTACATAAAACCAGTCACAGCTGAAATAGTATCCCCTCCCCTTTTTTTATTCCTAGGATTTATGTCAAGAAAGAAAATGTTCTTCTTATAACTTCTGATTAACCTATTTTGTCAGCACATCCTGCTTTCCTGAGATTAAAAAAAAGCCTTGTAAATTTTAACTAGTAATAATGTTTGTTTTCCATGCCTATGAGAGAAAAGGAAGACATTCTTGGCTCTGCTAGGATTGTTGCCCTGATTATCGATCCGCACTTCACATTCCTGGTAACAAAATGACAGACTTGGTAAAGGGTTGCCTACAAGCTTCTGTTTTATCCTTGGAATTCCTAAACTCCTAGAAAAACTCTGCAGCTCCAAATTCAGTTAGGGCTGGGCTTCGCTTTAAATTCAGTAATTACATTTCTACATTGGCATTTTCTCTTTCCCGCTACCATACAGGTGTGGACGTGTGTTTATTTGTAGGCATGTATCTACCGGGTATGGAGGAAGGGGTCAGCAATTTTAAAAACCTCATATCATGCCCTTTATTCTGCCTCCAATAAACATTGAAAAGCAGCAGTTCATTAAAATACCTGGCAAAAATGTCAGTTTCAAAAAGGGTACAGTATACAACATAGATCCCTATATTATAATATAGCAGAATTTCCCATTTTAAAACATGGAAAACATTGTTATTATTGTTCCAGTTTTGAAATTAATCTTTAGTGTGCCCAGAACATGTCACACACAAACATAAACACACACACCACACATGTGTGGGTACTCGTGATCATGCCTCCAATGTTCTTCTCTGCAAGTAAGGAGGTTGGGCTATTGTTTACAGCTCAAGTAGAATTACTTATTATTCAACAACTAGAGGCCCGATGCATGAAGTTTGTGCAAGTGTAGGCCTTTGCAGCCCCAGCTGCCATGCAGCCCCGCCCCCCACCTCCTGGTCATTCCAGTAGGTCGTTCTGGAAGGTCATTCTGCCTTCCAGTCTAATTAGCATATTAGCTCTTTCTTATATAGGATAATTATTCCCCCAGTTACTTCTTTGTATGTTTCTTCTCTTTGTGACTTGCCTCGGCCAATGGAATGTGGGAGAAGTAACTGTGTGTCAGTTCTAATGAGAGAGTTCTAAGTCTAAGTGTTAAGAAACATTGCATGTTTTTATTCACATGTCTAATATAATCCAAACTGTCATTAGAAGAACATCATGAGATCACAGCAGGCCAAGAATGAGGCTCAGAAAGCAGACTTGGATTCATCCAGAGCCCGATGCAAAGGACCAGTAGTCCCAGAGTCAGCAAACAAAGCAAAGCTATGCCAGGTGACCTGTCAAGAAGAGAATAAATGATTGTCATTTTATGCCACTAAGTTTTAGGTGTTTTGTTATACAGCATTTACAATGATAGTAGGAGACAGATATGGGGGCATAGCTTGTAGCATTAATATTCTGTGATTCTAATTCCATGATTTATTCTGGATTATGTCTATCAACTCCTTACTCATTTTTAAAAGGTATAAGATATGCAAAGGAATGATAATTTTCAGTTTTTGTTTCCCATGTGTTTTTCTGTATATGGTTGTGTAGTACAGGTTTAATTCAGTGAATTAATATTAATAAGCCATTTCTCTGACAAGCACATATTAAGGAGTCAGATGAGAAATCATTTTCAGGGGAGTGTTCTGAACTCTGAGGCTCCAGAACATCATGTTCTGAAGAAATTACTTGACTCTTTAAAGGACTGGTACAAAGCAAATACCCACCCCCACCCCACCTCTGACCTAACATAGGCATGAAGAACTTGGAGATTTTGACAAATATGCCAGGAAGTCTATGAAAAACTTTAGTGGTGAATAGAATGGACAGATCGACTTTGTATCTTTTGCTGGTTTAGTTTATGCATCGAGATGACTGTTACAGCAGATGATTTTGATGTGAGTGTCTCTCTACATGAACATCTTGGGGGTTTTGACCCTAAGTGTCTTTTGATAATGATGCAGATGGGATGGACCTTTGAGGTGGTAAATCCAACATTAGCATCAGCGAGGCTAATTGAGTGGGAATCCCTCAACAATGCTGGGAAACTCTCAAACTCCTGCCTCCCAATGTTACTGCTCTGATTCATATGTCACTTATTGCATTGCATCAGAAAGTGGCTCTTAGAGCCATATATTTGCACCTGCCTCAAGGAATAGCTTAGCTGCTTTCCTTATTAGCATACTTTGTACACTTCATTACCTCAGAGACCTTGCTGAAAATGTGACCCTGCATAGCTGTTGTTGCCTCCTTTGTGAATTGAAAGCTAACCAAGCTTAGAGCTAGATTAAGTGGCATGGAAATTTAAGAAGACAGCTGGTGCCCTACTCCCAAATGGAAATACTACACTCAGACCTAATATTTCATTCTAATGCAGTAGAGATATATTAGGGCCCAAGAGAAACAACACAACAGGATTCTTTCAGGCATCAATAATCTCTTTCTCTTACTGTTCAGTCATTGGAAACTTGGCCATAGATCACCCCTGGCTATTAAGATGGGTATGACAAGAAGAAAAATGCTATCATCTATCTATCTATCTATCTATCTATCTATCTATCTATCTATCTATCATTTATCTATCTATCATCTATCTCTCTATTACCTACCTATTTAGTGATATAGAAAGGGGGTAGCTTGATTATTTTCTGAGATTAGGAAACCCTGATTTAAAAATCAGATTAGGCTACGATAAATTGAAAGTCAGTTTTTCTCTTATTAGTGCTAATAGTAACAAAATGCGTTGTAATCACTGATTGGTTATATCTTTACAACCTGATTATGCTGTGCAGAAAAAGAAATTCTTTAAGATTTGTCCTCTCTAAGTGAAAACCACAGATGACTTTTAAAATAACAGAAATTAGCACACATGGAGGTGCACTTCTATATTAGTTATTTTAAATATTCATGAAGAAGGCTGCTAGTTTCCTTTTTGACTACTCTCCATATTTTCTGAGATGGATATTTTCTGTCTGAACACATATTTTACTCCTCAGGAAAGAGAATGGACAGTGGGAGGGAAATAACATATTGACTACCCACATCAAAGATTTTACAAGGAGAGCAATGTAAAAATTTCTTTTAATTTTTAAAAGATTAACATTGGTATCCAACAGGATAATAATCCTATATGACCACTGTTATACAACCTTCACATATTCAAAGAATTGGGATACTTTTTACTCAGCACAATTATGTCCCTTTAAAATAAATTGGAATGGTGTTATTATTCTTTTATTATTTCGAGAAGGGAGAAACAGGCTCCTAGGTATCCTATCCAAGGCCACATAATATTTAGGGATTGAGACAAGGCTTAGTATAGTGTCCAGATGTCCCAAGCCACACTTAGTATGTGGTATCCAAAGAGCCGACTCATTTTTCCATTTAGGAAAATGCTTAGTTTTCTAACTTTCATTTATCATAGAGCTATCATTATTTCTCATAACAAAACTAATTGCCAACTCATTTGCAATATACCAAAAGCTCTTAGAGCAATAATAACAATAATTTAGATCAACCCCTTTTTTGGCTAATTTAAATTTAATTACCAAAAAATTTTCCTTTATTGCCACTGCAACTATTAATTAGGCCACCACTATTCTCATGTTCCATAGCACACTTTGATCCTTCTTCATGCACTTAATTTCTTTTTTACACATCTAATCAATATGTGTCTTCTCTACTGGAAATACAAGGAGGTCAGGCATTATCTATCTTAGAAAATAATGAATTCAATACATAACAGAATTTTGTGTATGTAAAATGTATTTGAAATGATTAAATCCCAAGTCTTTCATTCATCTTGGGCCTCTGGTTATTTGGGTGTTTGTGTAGCAAAACCAGCTGATGAGGTAGGGAGTTTCTCACTGCCAACAAATATAAACCAACCTGAAATAATGAAAACTCATGCATTTGATTTAGTTTTCCTGGTAATTATAGCAAAGTTGGTACTTTTCTTCATTTCTGGTATATTGACATCTGTATTTAATGACACATGGGATATGTATCGTAGCCATTGTTACATGCTCCTTCTTGCATTCACAACCTTATGACACAGATCCACTTGGTTTTCTTTGGAAGAACGAGGTCCATGTCATCACTGTCTTCTCTCATGCATCTCTGAAAATGTACATATGGGCGAAGAACAGCTTTTTCCTGTTCTCAAAACTAGTTACAGCCTAAAAAATTCCTCTGATAACTGGAATTTACCCAGATAATCTTTCAAGACTTTCATTAACTTTGTCTGTAAAATGGTCACTTTTTCCAATCACACAGCAATTTTACTGATGGAAGCAGTTCACAGAGAAGAAACAGCCATTTCTCAAAACAATTTTTATGGGTTTCATTGGAACTTATAATTCAAAGGTGTAAATAGTGGTCAAAGGACTGGACTTACATCAGATGAAAGTAAACTACTCTGGGCCACAGCATCAAGACCAACCTTCTCTTTAAAGTAAAAATATTGAATTCCAGTAAATTAAGAGGATCATCTTTAGTTCTGAATTCCATCATGAGTCTAGTTTTGACAAGTGAGACAGAAAGGAAGTGGAGGGAAGAGGTAATTAGAGAAAAAGGGGGAGGAAAGAGAAATAACATAGGAGAAGAAAAAGGAAGGAATAGAAAAAAATAAAAGAATAAAGAATAGAGAATTGAACTAAGAGAAGTCCTTGAAGGCCATAAATTGCCTTAGTTTACCAACTTCCACTTAAAACCTAACATTCTGCAGTTTTTCTAGAAGAATACTTTCTGTCGTTATCACAAACACAATATGTGAACAATCAAAGGAGAATGTGGTGGCGGTGATCCTGGTTCTTAGAAGGCAGCCATGTATCATGGGATAGATGGTTCTATGTCTCAAAACCAGAAGAGCTGGTGGCGAAAGTGGCATGATTTTATCCTCTGATACACGATTGTCCTCTTTGACTACAAAAGGTAACACTAGAAGGATTTTGCTTTTATTCAGAGAAGACTTCAAAGTCTTGTTTCTAGAGAATATTATATTTGTACATCACCTCCAAATAGTCAAAGCAATTTTATCTCAATTCCCTTATTCTTCACAAAAACTCTGTGAAAGAGTTGATGAAGGTTTTTCCCATTTGTCCTTTATTAAAAAGTTTTTTGAAGAAAAAAATTGTTAAACATTAATTGACCCAAAAATTATTTAGAATTGTTTTTGTTTAATTTTGAAGTATGTGGGAGATTTTCCTAGATATCTAACTTTGATTAATTCCTAGTTTGATTCTGTTATCAGCAGAGAATATATTTCATCTGATTTTGATTCTTTTAAATTAATTTAAATGCAGGCTCTAATTTGATAAATGTACCAGGTGAACCTGAAAAACTGTGTGTTCTTCAATGACTGGATCTAATGCTCTGTACAAATTAGATTTAAGCAATGTACAGATTTATGTCTGATCCTACCAATTGCCAATGGACAACTTATTAAACTCTCTTAATATATGACCTTGTAGTTTCCTGGTTCTTTTAATTCTGAAAATTTTGCTTCATGTGTTTGAAAACTCTGTAAATAAACACATATACTTATGATTATTGTCTTCCTGATACATCGTTCTTTTTATCATTATGAAATATTCCTCTTCTTCTCTAATAATATCATTTGTCTTGAAAACCTTTTTTCACATAGTAAAATATTTACTCCAGTCTTCTTATGCTTCTTGTTTGTATGGTATATCATTCTCGAACTCTATGCTTTGAGCCTGTCTATGTTTTCATATTTAAAATGTGTCTTTCTAGCCAACATATAGGGTCTTGTTTTCTTATCCATCAATCTCTGCCTTTTTAAAAATTTAGATTTATTTTTCAATTAGAGTTGCATACAATATTATATTAGTTTCAGGTATATAGCATAGAGTCAGTCTCTGCCTTTTAACTAAGTGTTTAGAACAGTGCTACCAATTTTGTCAAAACTTAAAACTTTCTACTCTTTGAAAGGCACCATTAAGAAAATAAAAAGGAAAGCCAGAGACTGAGAGAAAATATTTGCAATACAAATATCTCACAGAGAAAATTTTTTGAGACTATGTAAAGAATTCCTACAACTCAATAATAAGATGAACAAACCAATAAGAAAAAAAGGCAAACAATTTTATTATACATTTACCAGAGAAGATATATGGATGGCAAAAAACTAAACAAAAAGTTTCTCAACATCATTAGTTATTAAGGAAATGAAAATACCACTATACACACACCAGAATGTCTAAAATTAGAAAGATTGACAATACCCAGTGTTGGTAAAGATGTGGAACAACTGGAATTCTCATATTGCTGATGGGAATGTAAAATATGACAACCACTTTGGAAAATAGTTTTGCAGTTATTTATGTAGTTAAATATGACCCAGTCATTCCACTCTTAGGTCTTTATGCAATATAAATAAAATCTACACAAATACTTGTACATGAATGTTTATAACAGCATTATTAATAATAGCTGAAAACTGGAAACAGCCCAAATTTCCATACACATGTGATTGGGGAAAACAAATTATGACACATCTATAATATGAAATACTATACATAATGTAGCAGTTATATACACAATGGTGTGAATGAATCTCAAAAAATGTTATGCTGAGCAGAAACCTGATTCAAAAGAATATTTAACTAATATGTCATTCTTATGACATTCTAGAAAAGCCAAAGTTAATCAGCATGACCACAGACACATCAGGGGTTCCTAGAAGTAGGTATGGAAACTGGGGAACAAGAGAGAGATTCACGGTAGTAGAACAGGATAAAACTTTTTGGGTGATGACAATAGTCTATATCAGTGATGGCGAACCTATGACACGCGTGTCAGAGGTGACATGCGAACTCATTTTTTGGTTGATTTTTCTTTGTTAAATGGCATTTAAATATATAAAATAAATATAAAAAATATTAGTCTTTGTTTTACTATGGTTGCAAATATCAAAAAATTTTATATGTGACACGGCACCAGAGTTAAGTTAGGGTTTTTCAAAATGCTGACACTCTGAGCTCAAAAGGTTCGCCATCACTGGTCTATATTTCCATTGAGGTGGTAGTTACATAGGTATAGACATGATTCTAAATACATTTAATGTACATTAGAAATGGATAGATTTTACTTTCTGTAGATTATATCTCAATGAAGTTTATTTTATGTTTCATTTTAAATTTTATTGAATTTATAGGGGTGACATTGGTAAATAAAATTATTTCAGTTTAAAGTGTACAATCAATATATATAAAAGCCTAAGTGACTGTTATGACTGGTCAACTGAACGACTGGTCGACCGGTTGCTATGATGCGCACTGACCACAAGGGGGCAGACGTTCAATGCAGGAGCTGCCCCCTGGTGGTCAGTGCTCTCCCACAGCCAACCTCCAGCAGTTGGCCATCTTTCTGCAGTCCCTCCCCCCTCGGCTCCAATCAGGAATGGGCGAGACAGCCCCAATTGGTTTCAATTGCCAGCCAGGCCTAGGGACCCCATCCGTGCACGAATTCATGCACCAGGCCTCTAGTTCTATATATAATACATCATGCTTCTATTGCATTGTGTTTTCACTACCCAAAGTCAAGTAGCCTTTTGTCACTATTTATCCCCTCTTTATCCTCTTGTATCTGCTTCCACCCGCTTTCCTTTACTCACCACACTGTTGTCTGTGACTAAAGTTTTTTTTTCTTAATCCCTTCACCTTTTTCACCTAGCCCATCAACCCCCTCCCCTCTGCCGCTGTCAGTCTGTTCTCTGTATCTATGAGTCTGTTTCTATTTTGCTTATTTTGTTCATTAGATCCCACATATAAGTGAAATCATATGGTATTTGTCTTTCTCTGATTGGCTTGTTTCACATAGCATAGTACTCTATTGTCACAAAAGGTAACATCTCTTTCTTTTTTCCAACCAAGTAGTATTCCACTGTGTAAATGTACTACAGCTTTTTTATCTACTCATCTACTTAATGGCATTTGGGCTACTTCCAAATCTTGGCTATTGTAAATGACACTACAGTGTACATAGGGGGCACATATTCTTTCAAATTAGTGTTTTTGGTGTCTTCGGGTGTACTAGTATAGCCAGAAGCGGATGTTTTATTTTAAAATACATTTTTATTGATTTCAGAGAGGAAGGTAAAGGGAGAGAGAGAAACATCAATGATGAAGAGAAACATCAATGATGAAGAGAAACATCAATGATGAGAGAGAATCCTGCATGCCCCCTACTGGGGATCAAGCCTGCAACCTGGGCACGTACCCTGAGCAGGAATGGAATCGTGACCTCCTTCCTGGTTCATTGGTCCGTGTTCAACCACTGAGGCATGCCAGCCGAGCCAGGGTCATCCTTTTAACTAGGAAGCCTTAGAAATCCTAGATAACAGTTGACAAGAAGAAGGTTAACAATCCAAAGCTTACTTAGAGTAACTCATCCGTGTGTTACAGCTGTTTGGCTGATTAGTTCAGCTGTAGCCTGCCAGCACATTATGTTTAGTGACTTCCTGACTTCCTGCACACTACTCCGTTTCTGAGAACTTCTTCCTTAGTCCTTGCTATTTTACATTTCTACTCTTTTCGTGATTCTAACTAATCTTTAAAATTGATATCCAGCTTCTATACAGTTCTTTAAAATTGATATGAGTTGGGGAAATATGCTCAGTATTTCTCTGTTAATTTAGACAACATCACTAAGCTATCTTGTCCAAAATTCTGTGATAAAGTCATTCAGGGCTTTAAATGTTATTGATTTTGGGTCCAATAAAACTAGGTGAATAATAACTTGGTGGTAAGGTGAGTGTGCATACACTTGCGTGGACATGCATACACACACATACACACAGACACCTCAGCTGTAAGCACAAAGGTTACAAAACCTCTGAAATATATAGTTTGTGGTGAAGGAAAACATATCTGTGGAGGTCCATGAAACAGCATTTGAATGTTCTAACACTCTCTAAGTCAAAGACTGTCATTTCCATTTCCACATGAGATATACTAGTAAATATGAGATATACTAGTAAATATGAGATATATAACTCTAAGTACTTCAAATGCTGGGTGTTTTCTTTTTGTTTTGTTTGGTTTTTTTTTTTTAATTATAACTGCTTCAATTTTATTGGTTGTAACTAGTCTGTTCTTGATTCAGTCTTGGAAGCTTATATGTTTCTAAGAATTTATCCATTTTTTCCAGATTGCCAAGTTTTTTGGCATGTAGCTGTTTGTAATAGCATGCTACTTTTAAAGGATAACAAATGTACACCTTTATATGTGATCATCGTTGCCTACCGTTGGGAACGTCTGCTATGTAAGCCATCAGAAAATGCTGGTTTGGAGATTTTTTTCTGGGCATTTCAGTTATTGTCCATGTCTCTTTCTTTGAAGATCGTTAACTCCGGGGTCCACTGGGCAGGTGCCAAGGAGCCTGCACAGCTCGTGTCCAGGCTCAGCGAGAGCGGGCAACTAAGGCCTCCCTGGTCCTCAACAGTCCGCGCATGGTGGCCCAGCTGGTGCCACACACCTGCAACCTATAGGGGAAGTCCCTGGCCTCGGGAATTCCAGAAGAGGTTGGCCAGCCATTGAGGAGTCGCCCTGTACCCTTTGCCATCCTCTCTCCTTGCACTGGACTTGCGCGTGCCATCACCCCGCCTTCTGACATTCTCGCCCCCCACCCCCTCCCCTTTCCACACGTCCAACCCCGTCCAACCCCGCGAGCCGCTGGGAGCAGCAGTTGGATCGGTTAGGCTGGAGTTAGTCCAGTGCGGGGGAGACCTCGACAGGGTGGGAAGCTAAGGAGAAACTCACCCAGTTTCTACTCTATTCTTGGGTTCCTTTGGCGCACAACTGACTCTAGGTGGACAATCCGCTTTGTAAGTTTCCTGTCTTACCGCTGACAACATCTCTTGCCCTGTGGCCTCACCCAGTGCGTTGCCTGTCGGCTCTGATGATGCCCCGCCTGGCTGGGACCACCCTGCGGCTCCTGCACCTGCTGAGGGCCCAGACCCAGGGCTGCTCCGCCAGGACCGGGTACCTCTCCCACCTGCCTTGGCACCGGGCAGAGAGGCGGTGGCCTGGGGAAGACCACTGTCTCCTCTGGGTCCCCCCTGGTGAGCTGGAAGGACCCTCCAGACAATCTTGTGCAGTCTGCTCGCTCAGGACGCTCAGGGGCCATCCACATCCCTCCCCCAGGGCACGGATGTCCTCCCCCACATGCACCATCTGAGCTGACAGTCAAGGCTGCGAAGCCCCTGCCATCCAGTGCATCCCACTTCCTTGCCCAAAGGACATGGAAGCGAAGGTCCAAGAAGAGCCCCCAAGAGGGATGGCAGAGAAGGAAGAGGACCCGGAAGTCAAAAACGGACGGGAAGATCGCAGCAGTCTGCCCCCGGGTGATTCGCTTTGCAGCTTAGAGCTTTGTTTTTGTTTCCCCACCAGTAACTTGCGGCTATTACCTGCCTCACAGTTGTGACGTCAGCCTACCTGGGAACATTTTACTGAAGACCCAGGAGGCAGTGAGGAGGGGGGCATAAACACTGCCCCCACTGGCGGTTGCCAGAGAAAGTATTTGTAATACTTCCACCGAACAGTCCTCTGTTGCCTGAGATACAAATTGAACTGGTGTCCTGTATTTAATTCGGCACCTGCTACATATATGTCGTGCTGGGGAGGGTCTCTGGAGATCCAGAGTAGGACTTGTACCATTCTGTATTTCATCACGAATTGAGTATCTACCTGGACACACTGAGGAAAGGAAAGTCTGTTTACCTGTGAATCCTCTGTATAATGTACAGTTACTTGCTCATGGTTAAGATTCATTGAATACTTGCTGAATGAATGAATGAATGAATGATCTCTAATGTGCCAAAGTGGGGTTACTAATTGGACTATTTTATGATTTTCAATGTCTTAATCTCAAAATGCTTTGTAATAATACAAGAGAAGTGCACATTTGAATGTTGGCCTTGTCGGCTCTATTGTAGTAGGTCCAGCGAGGAAATACATAAAAGGTAAAGGTCATTGGAGAACCGTTCTCTGCTCTTTCTCACAGGGATGTCAGTGAGACATCAAGCTGAAGATGCACTGTGAGAATCGGTGTTCACAGGGCTATCTCAAAAGCAGCTGTACATCACAGTCTTGTAGAATTGTGTCAAGACTGTACCAGCTGTGCAAACAGAAATGAGTCCCTTTGATAAAGTAGCCTTCTCCACAAAGCATAACCTGAGATATAGTAGGAGGGCATTAGACTAAAACCGCTTGGAAGGATTTTTGTGACCACCATGCTTTCAAACGTGAAGCGTCTGTATTATTAAAACATGTTTTATCCTATTTTCTCAGTGAGGTTCTGAATCAATAGACAGATGAGCTCCCTGAAACTCTGGGACATAGAAACATTTAATGCAAGAATTATGCAAGCACTGATGGATAACCTTGTTTAATACTGAAAATGCAAAAAAAAAATCTCAAGTTGTAGATTTTATTCAAATTCCCAAAGCAGTAAGCTACACAGCAGCAAAATAAGTGTTCAAATTACAATTGCCCTACTTTGCTTCTTTATTACAACAAAGATGGATGAAGTGACACATGTCCTGGCCCTTCATTCCTCTTTCCTCATAGCTGCGGGCTTTCTGTATTGATGAAGTTGCTATGGAATCCACAGGGGTCTGTGCGTCCGGATATGTTTGGGCTAGAAGAGGGAGATTGTCCCAATATTTAACACACTAAATAAAAATGTTTTTCTTGCCTGGCCGGTGTGGCTCAGTGGTTGAGTGTCAACCTGTGAACCAGGTGGTCACGGTTCTAATCTAGTTGTGGCACATGCCCTGGTTGTGGGCCCAATCCCGAGTGGGGGGTGCATGGGAGGCAGCCAATCAATGATTCTCATCATTGATGTTCCTCTTTCTCTCTATCTCTCTCCCTCCCTCCCTCCCTCCCTCTCTGAAGTAAATTAAAAATGTTTTTGTTAGAAACTTTTCTAGGAACTCAATAGGAGAAATCTTCATAGGCTAAAGATAATTTTGACAGGCAGTCACTTCTCTCTTAGATTTTTAGTTTGTTCACCCATATAAATGACCCTACGATTACATGCCCTTTGATTTTTTTTCAAAATGAACTTCTTTTATAAAGACCCCCTTTGGCTATATTTGCTGACATTTTCTAAATCCTCATGAACTGGCATTTTAGTCTAACAAAGGTATAATACACATTTAAAATTCTTTAAAGTCACAGAATAGAATTTAGGCATTAGGATTAAAATTATGCCGTTAAAACCTTACATGTCATGAAAAAATTTAAAAGCAAAAGCAATGTTATAAAATAATCCAATGTTTAATAGTTCTGTGTCAATTCATTTTCATTTCTAGCAGCTTGGAGATTTGATTTTAATCTGGATGATGTTTGGGAATCTTAGGAAAAGAAATAAAACAACAGCACTCTGATATAATCATGATCCTTTCTATCTTCCAATGGCCCATCTGGCCAGAAAGAAAAAAATGGTAGAATTTGTAAGGCAGTGTTTAGGGCTGCTCCATGCTAAGCTTAGCACTGGTAAATTCTGTCTTAGGTCATAAGCCAAAAAAAAAAAAATTGATTGAAGCCTCTTAGTTAGGATTAATCTTGTTAATATGCCAGCTTTTGAAGGAATATCCCATAAAAATTTAAAGGTTCATATAGGCACTTTTAACCAAGGACATGCAAGGTAGAATGTACTGGTTTATTCCCCAATTAGATGAAAAGGAGTAAAAAGAAATAAAGGTGTCTAATGTTGGCAGGAGTGTGAAATATATTCGTGGGCACCACTGGCGGTAGACCAAGTAGATATGGTCCATTTGGAATTTAAAAAAACAACAACAACATGTTTAAACATTTAAAATGTGTTCCCTGTAAGTAAGAAATTCCATATCGTAATTTTATCCTATTGAGATGCATTAAAATGATAGAATTAGTCATACCTAATATTGATTGATTGCTCAGTGCGTGCCAACATTGTTCTAAGTGCTTCACAAACATCAACTCATTTTACTATCAGCATGACTCCATGAGGTAGGTACGATTATTATCAGGAAACAGGCCCAGAACAATGAACTAAGTTGCTCAAGGTACACAGTAACGGAGCCAGAATTCCAATACCAGACCCAGCACTCTTAACCATTTCATCTCACTGCTTCTCTCAGTAGAGCTACATGTACTGCACACGGGCACAGAAAGCTACTCATTGCAGCGCTGTTTGTAATAGGAAAAAATTAAAAGCGAACTAATAGCTACCAGCAAGAAAATGATTAAATGAGTTATGGGTACTTCCAACACAAACTACGCTGTGTCAAATTTCCAAACCTATAGAAATACTCAAAATACACAACTTTTTTTTAATTTACTTTATATGCCAAGGGTTGGGTTAATTGTCAGTACTTGGCACATAATTTATGGGGAAGCATAGGACAGGAGTTGGCTCAAGGCACCTGTCCCTGCCTTGACTTTTCCAAACAAGTCTGAGCCCTGAGTGCTTACTTAGACATGCCCTTGCTTAAAGGATGCATGTGTCTTCTCAAGGATGCTTACCCTACTGATAGTATCTAATAGTTACTTTTAGTTCAAGCTGTTGTTCCCATAAAAGCCTAAGGAGGCAGGCGAACAGGGCTATTTTTCTCCTAAAGCAAAACAGCCCCTTAGCCTCTCTTTCACAGAAGCCTGTGTCAGAGCAATCACTCATCTGTCGCTCAGGATCTGCCAGTCAGCCCCGGCACTTATCATCATTGGTCCTCACAAGACATGTTCTGGTTCTGTTTGTTTTGTTTTTTCTCATTCCTGTTTCCTCGTCTCCCTCAATGTATTTAGACCATAGTTGATGTATTCTTATTGATGAATTGTTTTTTGTGTGCACATTTTAATATACACAAAAGAACTATGTTATAGCCTTAGCTGGTTTGGCTCAGTGGATAGAACATCGGCCTGTGGACAGAAGGGTCTCGGGTTCAATTCTGGTCAAGGGCATGAACCGTGGTTGCAGGCTCCTCCCCGGGCCCTGGTCGGGGCCCGTGCAGGAGGCAACGAATCGATGTGTTTCTCTCACATAGGTATTTCTCTCTGTATTTCCCTCTATCTTCTACTCTCTTTCAAAATCAATGGAAAAATATCCCCATATGAGTATTAAAAAAAGAACTATATTATATATCTTTTTGTGATTTCTTCATATATATATTGATTTCAGAAAGGAAGGGAGAGGGAGAAAGAGATAGAAACACCCATGACGAGAGACAATCATTAATCAGCTGCCTCCTGCACACCCCACACTGAGGATCGAGCTCCCAACCGAGCATGTGCCCTGGCTGGGAATTGAACCATGACCTCCTGTTCCACAGGTTGATGCTCAACCACTGAGCCATGCAGGTCAGACTGTGATTTCTTCTTTACCTAGCAACACATTTTTATGATATATCCAAGTTGCTATGTATATAATTAATTCAATGCTTCTATACACATACTACAAGGTAAGCAACAACACAGCTTACCATCAGCTTCTCTTGTGGTCGATGCCTGAATTGGTTGCAATTTTCTGCCAACAAAAATCACACTGTGCTGAGCTTTCTTACACATGTCTCCTTGTGGATCCTCTCAGCATCACGTACAGGAGCAGAATTGCTGGGTCTCACAGAGTAGGTGAAAACTTATTGTGATGAATTACTGCAGGCTATTCTGCAGAATGGCTGCACCAGTACTCACCTTCAGCAGATACACATGAATATCCCTAAAGCCCCATATTCCTGCCCACATGTGGCATTATCCAATGTTCTCATTTTTCTCAGTCTAATAGAAGTGACATAATACCTGATTGTTTTAGTTTTATTCTGAAATCAAATTAAATATATCCAAACTTAAACAGTAGTAACAGGAGCCCTGGCTGGTTGCTCAGTGGTTAGTGCAACTGTCTGCAGACCCAAGGGTCACAGGTTCAATTCCCAGCCAAGCGCACGTACCTTGGATGCAGGTTCATCCCCTGGCCCTTATCGGGGCACATGCAGAAAGCAACTAATTAATGTGTCTCTCTCATGTCTCTCTCCCCCTCCATTTTCTCCCTTCCATTTTCTCTAAAAAGTCAATGGAAAAATATCCTTCGGTGAGGATTAAAAAACAAAAAAATTAGTAAAAGAAAATTTGTGATTCAGAGATCACAAGGGAAACCCAAAGTCAGTGATGACATCCTAAATTAGGTGCATATACAGGCCCTCTCCTGTATGGAGATAGGACCTTGAATTTTATGAGTTGAAATGGAGATTCTTGCAGATAGATGAGGCCCTGAGTCATGATTTATTTCAGAAGCATGATGTAAGAGGAAACTTTAAGTGCAAGTTGTGTAAATAATACCAGCAGAAGAAAGGAAGAATGATACAGAAATAGAAGGCAGGCACTATAGGACGCATTATTTAGCCAGCTAGTATGTAAGGTGGACAACTGGAGATTAATCTGTGGGAAATACCTACATTACAGTATTCTCGCCCAAAGGGCAGGGGAACTGGGAAACATACACACAAATTCCAGAAAATCACTGATTGATAGATGCGCCTAGAAATATTGGTCCCTCTGTGGTTCAAGGCTGGCTGAGTGATAGGGATGGAGATGCAGATACAGATACTGAAGTCAACTAGAGCAAAGACAGAGCTGCACAGAGCGCTGAGGCAATCTCCATGCCCCACTCTGAAGCACGTGACCCAACATTAAGTTTACTCTGCCAATGCTTCTTCAAGGTGCCGTCCAGCTGCAATGTCTCAAAATAAATTCACAACAGGTTGAATGGGAAAAGTTATAGTTGCTCCTAAGCCCATAACTGATAAACACGATCTGCCTTTTCTTCCATTCTTTCAAGATTCCCCTAACTCCTGGCCAGCACTGGTGCTGATGAACAGGGCTAGCCCAATGGGGTAGCCATTTCATGCTTGAGTGGTTGAGGACGCGGGGCCTTGTTCTGTCAGGCCACAGTGGCTGCAATTGCCCATTTCTGATTATACTGGAAAGGGAAGCACCAGAGAGAATCCTTCCTGTTCCTATTATGAGCACTACCCCTACCTCCTCATGATTGTCTGGGTTGATTCCTTCTGCCAAGGTAGCAATTCCTACCTTTGGGTGATAAAGATCCCAAAATGACAGGTAGCAGCAGTAGCTTTGGGTTTAGTGAAGACTCGGCTAGTCTTCTGGTGGAAACGTTCCTTGTTTGGAGACAAAGACCCCCGGTAGAGGCTATACTTATGGGGAGGGGATAGGAAGCAAAAGATCCCCAAATGAGCAGGGTTACTCCTATGTCCATCTTTGGTTTCTAGATTCACGTGTTGACATAGAAAAGAGCACATAATTACCTTTGGCTAAAAGTGTGCACCATATCTTGATAAATTGAAGCTGTTTATACTCTATGATTAATGATTCTAGGACTCAGTATTACAAACCCTAGTGTGTTTACAAGGAACACAAGATACTCATTGCAGCATGGCTCATATCATCAAAGCTTGGAAATGGGACAAAGGAAATTGATATAGAAGTATCCTCAGAGTTCTTTCCAATCTTGATTTTCAATTTTGTCCATTACTACCGATTTCTGATATTATAAGATTTATGTAAGAATTTGATGTACTGATTCTAAAATGTAAAATGTCTAGCCTGCAGCACAGAAGACACTCAATAAATAGTCATTTGCTTAGGTTTTTATTATTACCTAGAATGACAGTATATTCTGTGACTAAAAACAAACAAACAAAAATCACAGAAGTGAATTTTTAAAAATATAAAAGAAATCAGAAAACTTATGTTCCTAGTGAAAACCTCTGGCTCCCTCCTAGAACTGGTGTTCATTTATCATGAATGTAACTTCAAGAATTAGATACAGGAAAACCCTTTCAGTGGTTCTCAACCTTCCTAATGCCGCAACCCTTTAATACAGTTCCTCATGTTGTGGTGACTCCCAATTTCATTGTTACAAATTGAACATAATTGAAGCATAGTGATTAATCACAAAAACAATATGTAATTATATATGTGTTTTCCGATGGTCTTAGGCGACCCCTGTGAAAGGGTCGCGACCCACAGGTTGAGAACCGCTGCCTTAGATGATGAGACATCCCCTACTTATTAGGGATCAGGGTGATTTGAAGTGGGATCGCCTGTGGAGTTTGCCGAGTGGAAGCTTTTGTGACTGAGCTTGAACTTGGTTGATGATGGGAAGGTGTGGGAGGCTTTCTTTCCATGCAAAGCAGAGAGAGAGGCTGCTGGTTTCCCTGTGCCCATGGAGTGTGGCGTCTCCTGACAAGAAGAGCAGGACAGCACAAATGAGCTTTCCAGCTGGTGCCGGAAAAACAATCCCTTGTGCAGATTCTCAGCAGGAGGCTTTGCTGATGATTGGGGAGGGCGTAGCTGAGACGGAGTGACTGGGCTCCGCAAACAGAAATTTGGGAGGCCTTACCACAGCAGGCGACATCTGCGACTTGGTCAACACGTCTGAGAGCTTCTGATCCTGGACACTTGCTCGCTTGACCTTCCTGGGGTGACTGAAACTGCCCTTGAAAGGCCACTGGCTTCCAGTAAATCCCAGGACAATTCCCTTTCCATTGGGGGGAGGGGAGCTGTTTGTAAAGCCCCGCTCCTTTAAATCACTTTTCCAATGACCCGGTTCTCACTTATATTTTGCAAAACGCTGTATTGGGGATTGTTCCCAAGAAGCCACTGGTGAGTTAATGGACTCCGAAGTAAATCTGTGACCGAAAATAGCTCTCTCTTCCAATGCAAGCGAAGAGAAATGTGAGTCTTTCTTCATTATGAAAAGTCTCACGAGACATTTATTTTTATTATCTCAAAATTGGTCTGTCCTCTGTGACAGTTCTTTAACCACTGAGCCTGGCAAGATAGAGAGGGAGGTGTTTCTCTGGAAGAACCCCTAATTGCCTGCACTGTGGATCAATAGGCCCGGATGATAGGATATGAAGAAATATTTGTATGTTGCTTGCTTATCTGCATTTCATTGGTTGATCCCCCCAGAATAGCATTTTGAAAATATTTAAAAGATAAACTGCTTCTTTTCTTCAGAATTCAATTTATCATAAAGTACAATCTCATATTTTTCAATGTTCCTATTGTTTTTATGCCCTAATTGGTTATATTCCAAAACAATGAAAGGTGTAATTTATTTCATCAGCTATCACACTCAATAGTCCAATTATTCTGACTTTTGTTTTGATATAATGTTGATAAGCATCAACCACATTATTACTATTTTAGCATTGTCCCCAATACAACAAAAACCTAATGGATGTAAATATTTCTTTCAGTTTTAAAAAATCAAATCATCTGTGAACTATTATTTAAATAAAACTCCTTTGCTGGTGAAATTTTTCACTAGCTAGTAATTATTTTTATGTTGTAGATATGGATCTATTCCTATGCTTTACGGGGAAGCAATGGCATATGATAATCTAAATAAATTATAATTATTTTAATTTTTTAAAACTACCACTTAAAATGGAAGTTTTCAGCAAAGGGGTATAATAAAGTCTATATAAAATAAAAATTATTTGTGGTACTTTTCTCATCAAAGGACATTTTTAGATCTTGCTGTGACAATTATCTAAGGCTACATTTAAGTACCTGACAAAATACAAACTATTATGATGGTAATTTATACTTTTCTCTATTTTTTTCTTTACTTCTTATTTATTTCTAAATAACCCTATCATTTTGAAAGAAAGAAAGAAAGAAAGAAGAAATGTATTGTGTTTTCAGGTCCCCACAGGAAGAAAGCCTTCCACTGAAACTGGAAAATTCATAGCAAGCATCCTGTAAGTTATATGAGAAGGTACACCTAACACAGAAGTCCACGAATGCTCAGAGAACCTAGGTCCCCTTGAGGGCATAGCTCCGTGTCTTGAAATAATTGAGATCTTATCAAATTTCACCAGATGCACAATAGAACACAGTCATTCGTTTTAAATTGGGACGCTCTAAATTTCTTCAGTCTGTAAAGCAATCACCATAGTGCCATTTGTATAGACATTTCTTTAAAAACTACATTTTAATGGTGACAGTTACATTATTTTTAGCTTTGCATAACAGCTGCAGACTATAATTAAGATGACTGGAATTTATAGATGACATTCATCTTTAAAAATACAGTATTTTGTGTTGGTCACACAAATTGCTGTTCAGAGTTCAGAGCCTGCACCCAGAACTCTTCATGTATTAGTGGGATCTGGGTTAATATTATTTCCAGGAATTAATTATTCCTGGTAGTGCAGGAGAGAACTGCAACATCCGGGAATCAACATCTCAAGCTTTAGTGGCCCCCCTGGGGAGCCTCTCTCCCTGGATACTCCCTGCTTTATTTCCCAGGTGATTAATTTCACACCGTTCCAAGAGTTGCTGTTGCTGTAATCTTTTCAGATCTGTTTTATAAACAGTTGTTTTGAGGTATAATTTACATACCATAAGATTTACCTGTGTGTTTTTTATTATTATTATTATTGGCTGTATTACAGATGTCCCATGTTTTCTCCCCCTGTATCCTCTCCACCTAGCCTCCGTCCCACCTCAGGCCTTCCACACACTATTGTCTGTGTCCATGGGCTGTGCATATATGTTCTTTGGTTTATCTCTTCCTGTCCCCTCCACCCACCCTCCCTTCTGAGATCTGTCATTCTGTTGTATGCATCCATGTCTCTGGACCGATTTTGTTCTATTTTTGATCATCACGTCATTGATTTTTTAACTGGAATGTTCTAAACCCCCATGACAGGTACCATACCATCCTTTTTCTTAATCAGACCAATTTCTCATAAAAAAATTTTTTTAGATCTGCCATTGATTGATGTTTCAGAATCACTGAATATGGAAGGAGAATAGAATAGAATTGAATTGAATGAAAAAGAAAGTGCAGTCTTTAATGCAATACTGCGAATTATTGTAATTAGAATTTACTAGAACTTTTAAAACTATAAACATAATCAGAAGATAAATAAGAGGGGAAAAGAGGAAAAATCAAAGCACTAAAAGTGTTTTGGGGAAATGTTTAAAAGAGCGAACCAAAGCTTAACTGGATTTAGAATAAGAGGGTCTGGTCCCAGATGCATCTCCTTCGATCTCAGCTGGTCAAATCCAGGGCATCTGTTTGCCTCTCCCAATGCTCCGCTTCCTCTAATCTAATGTAAAATGAGTCAGTTGGGGGGAAAACTCCTTTAAGTTCTCTTCCCATTCTAATATTTTGTGAAAACAGTAAATTATTAAACATCAAAACTGATCATACCCTTTAGGATAAAAAACATCACAAAACCCATTTTTATACAATCATATCACAACATATGTCAAAGGCAAATCCATTTGACACACTAGAGACATTTTCTGTTTGTTCTTTTTCATTGATATTCTGTGGCCACTGGAATTAGGAATTTTCTTTTAAACATTTTAAACTGCTTTCCTTTGAATTCAGATTCTAGATTTATTTCTAGATGTTCATTAGCATAAGAGAACTATAGAGAAGTTCATGTTGAGTAACAACAAAAAACAAAGCTGATTTTTTCCTCCCGGAAGATCAAGACCTCAACTTCTATTAACCACTGGCTACTCTTTCCAGAGCTAGGTTTATGCTTAAGGAATGATACCTCACCTTAGGCAGGTGTGGCTAAGTTGTGGGTTTGATTCCTGGTCAAGGCACATATCCAGGTTGCAAGTTCAATACCCGGTTGAGGCACATATGGGAGGCAACTGTTTAAAAATGACACTTCCATTAAGGTTTTTAACCACTATTGCCACAAGTCTTTGATTCTACAAACTTCTTCTTTCAAGTAATTTTCTCCATCATTTTCGCAAACCTCTCCTTGGCACCATTTAAACGAGCATTATCAATGCAAACACAGATTCTTTTCTTCCTACCTTCTCCTAATTTCCAAGTAAACCCTTCACCTTATCTGGTTGTTTGTGGATCTTTCACCGGCTTGCCACTATGAAATGATACACAATGTATGTATGCAATCTTTCCCACCCTTCATAAATGTCCTGATGTCCAGCCCCTAGGCAGTCTTCTGAGGTGGATAAAGTTTGGTAAGTAGGCAAATACAGTCTTTACTGGTGCTTCCAGCCCTGTGTAGAAGAGCTTCTTTTGGATGGTGTGGCTCGTGTTAAGTATTTAGAGGTTGGTTCCCTGGGCTTCTTGTTATAGGGCATGTCTAGGCTTTCCCTACACGCCAGTTTATGCAGCAGTTTTAGACAGACAGTAGTACAAACAGTACCTCTGTTCCCAGCCAGATCACTTCCCTTCGAGTCCCTGGTGCTTGTGAGCTCTACCTTGGCTCAGTTCTCATCTCTGAATCCTTGATGTGTTTCTCTTGGTCTGGAGACTCTATCCAGAAATACTTCCGAGCCTGCATCCTGAAATACGTCTGCTGTTTGACTGCCTTGATTCCTGGTTTAAATACAGAAAATTTGGAAGTGAGCTAAAAAGTAGAGAATACGTAATCATAGAATGTTAGAGCTGAGAGGGAACCTAGCAAGCATCAAGTTCAAATAATTCTATTTTAGAAAGGAGACAATAGCTTCAAAGAGGTGAAGTGATTGTCCTCGTGGTGAGTTACAGCTGGTAAATGATAACGATAGACTTCGGCACCCAAATCCAGTGCCTTCCCTGTGTTGCGGTCAAGAATTAGGTGAGAATTTCATGTATCTTGACAAAGTCAATAAATGAGAGATCTGGGGCTGAAGAGGCTCCTAAATCAAGTATACATGTCATACACCTGTTGCGCACCTGCAACTCCCAGTTGTGATTGTGGTTAACAAACTACAAATTTCATATAAATTCAAGATATATTTTTCAATATCACCTTTCTTCATACGAGACTGGCTACAGGAGGAATACACAATTTATTTTTCTCTAACTTTGATAAGAAATGATTTGGTCTCTTTTCTTATGGAAGATGACTTTAGCATTCAGCTGCACTCATCATAAAAATCCCCTGGGATAGAAAAACTTAAACAAGAATGTATTCTTTATGAACTGGAGTATACATGATTAGAGTTAATATAGCTTAAAAATGGCAAAATTAGTGCAGCTTTGAGGATCCATATCAAGGATAAATAGAACTCCTCGCCTTTTGAACTAGTATTTGAGCTGACCGGTCTACACTTCTAATCCTCAACATGTCCTTTACATGTGTGTATTTTAAGTCAAAATTTACTTACCAACTGACTTAGAAAAAAAAGAACAAAAAGATTGGAAATGCCTTCTTTTCATGCTTAGAAAACGTTGTAGTTCATATTAATGGTAGTTTCATTGTATCATTCTGATATACACAGAATTCCATTTGTCTCTTTATCCTGTTACGATACTGCTGTTATAAACAATTCCCCCTTTGGTCTGACAGCTTGAAAGCTATTTTACTTATTTAAAGAATTATGAGTCTTTCCAAGTTGAATTCCAGAGTAATTATGGTGCTGCCATTGTCATTGCCAAATATAAATACTATGGTCATGAATAACAGCATGGCGTGGCAGCCTCTAGACACCATAGCCTGTTTGGGGACTGTTAACCTGAAGATAGTTTGCAGGGAGGCTTATAAGACAGAATAGTGATACTTTCCAAAAGCAAAGATCTTGCTGCTGTGAAATACTGTCATTTGGCGCCTGTTGGTGTGCGTCTTAAATACCAGGCAGATCCCACGGGCACCAGAAGTAAACTCAACATCCATCTTTACTTAAGGATAAGTAAAGAATAATGGAAAAATTACCTGCAAATGCCCTTTGCTTAGGCTTAGAGGAGATGGTGCTATCCAAGCACACCTGAAGTCCGAAATAAGAAAGTTTCCTAGAAATCTCACACCCTTGCTCTAAAGCCATCTTTCCTTCTGGTATGCTCCCTGGCCTTGCTCCTCTCCACTCCTGGCCTTGATCTGATGAGTCTTCTTCGATAGTCTCTCCCTTGTTTCCACACTTCCTCTCAATTTTCGAACCAAAAGGTAAGTATTGTGGGAAGCAAGCGAAGACCTTGGAGAAGTCATGGAGAAGAACTCAAATATTGAGTCCATACTTTGTGCTAGAACCGGTGCTAAATGCTTTACATTTACCATTTTATTTAATATCCAAATCAAATTGAGGTGGTTATCAATCTCATTTTGTTTTGGGGTTTTTTTGGTTGTTTTTTTGCATTTTTCTCAAAATGTATTTAGCAATGAACAAAACAGAAAAAATTTTTTTTTTACCTTCATGGTGCATATATTCTAATGGAAAGACAATAAATATAACTAACATTTAATACATTAAATATTTATAAGTGCAAAATGCAATATACAGATGATATGTCACAGAACTGTACACCTGAAGCTTATAGAATCCTGTTAACCAGTGCCACCCCAGTAGATTCAACAACATTTTAAAAATGGGAAGCGAAGGTATTGGGGCAGAGGCTCAGAGCAGGGTGTGGCACAGAGTCCAGAGGAGGCCTCACGGGCCCCACGTGAGCGATGACGTCATTTTCAGACTCTAGCGCTGCCTGTGTGGGTTAGGTTTTTGTCATTCTCAGCCTCAGGCTGTGCTCACTCTTGAGCATCCTGGGAACTGCTAGGTCTTTTGGAACAAAGAGCCAGGTTCTGGAGCGTGTTGACCAAGGTCCTGCCCAGTTCCCGTATGTATGCAATCTTTTCCACCCTTCATAAATGTCCTGATGTCCAGCCCCTAGGCAGTCTTCTGAGGTGGATAAAGTTTGGTAAGTAGGCAAATACAGTCTTCATTGATGCTTCCAGCCCTGTGTAGAAGGGCTTCTTTTGGATGGCGTGGCTCGTGTTAAGTATTTAGAATTCCAGTTTCACCTCAGCAGGTTTTGGACCCTGCCCATATCTCCCTGCGGATATGCTGCTTGTGAGTCTTATTGGCTCCTACTCTGTTGCTGTGTGACTCTGGCCACTGCGTTTATTGGTTTTTGGTCTCGTCAGAGGGTCTCTTGTGCAGGCCACTGCCAGGCACTGTGACTGGCCCTGTTTGGAGCGATCAGCCACACACAGCTGTGGGCCCTCTGCTGCAACTGGCAGCATGTGGAAAGGTCGAAGCTTCCCACCCAGGTCTGCTTTCCTGAGCCCAGGCCCAGAAGCAGGTCAGTCAAAGACTCAAAGAACAGAGATTGGCCTCTGCCTGCAGGCTGGTTGTTAGTCTCGGCACTTAATGAGCCTCAGGCTCTTTAGAGCTCAGCAGGGCATAAACTCCACAGAGTGGGGTGAGAGGGCTTCCAATGCGGGGGAGGGGTGTGGAGCAATCGATTCCCCCCAGGCTTAAGCTACATTAATGTGAAAGCTCTGCCTGAGAAAGATGGCTTCTGCATGAGAGAATGACTCAGCACAGCGATCCTGGCGGCTGTCCTCTCAGCGCTCTCCCCAGAGCCACCAACTCCAGACTCCCCTTGTGCACCTCTAGTCCACTCTGCCCCTCCTCTGCAGGAGTCCAAGGTGACTGGCTGCAAACAAAATTTAATGAATGGCCCTTTAAGGGGGTTCCTGCATTTCTAGTCATCTCTCCCTGCCAGACAGAATCCCCTTACGTTTCACAGCCAGTATTATGTGGGCCCCCTTCCCGGTTCTGGCTGTGGAGCCAGGCTTGGGGTTTAGACCCCAGACTTCTGAGGGGGAACCACCCACAGCTGAGGTATCCCCCAGAACTTCTCCTGCTACCTGCGAGAGCCCAGTCAGCCCTCTCGTGCCTCTGCACTTCCTACCAGTCTCTTTAGGTCCTTTGTTATAAGGCTTCTCTCCAGCTAGTCTTCAGGGGTTATTAGGATGATTTTTCTATATTTTAGTTGCAATCCCAGTTTGGTGCTGGGAGAATGTCAGTGTAGCTTCCACTTAATCTGCTGCCATCTTGGAATTCTCTATATTGCTTTTGAAAACTGTTTTTTGTCATTTATTAGCATGGTGCTAATGATAGAAGGTCATCAAATAGTTAAATATGGGTATCTGTGAAATTTCTATTTTCCTTTAAGTGATTAAATTGTGTGGTTTTGTGTGGTTTTTTTAATGTTGGCATTTGCTACTCTTTCCCCCCTGACCACCTGAGTAAGGGAAATGCGGATGAGAACCATGATGCATCACGCCTGGATCTTCTGCTTCCAAACAGTGATGCCCATATGAGCACTAGACTAGACCACTGTCATTTTCCATACCAGTGCTTAGCGTCCTGCCAGGAATGTGACTTGAGTGTTAAATTTACAAGCACTAACTTAGCGAGAAATTTAAACAGAAATCCAAATGTATCTATGGCAGTTCTAACTTATAGCTTGCTGTTGGCCATATGTGGATTTGGGGAATTAAGGGATTTGGCATGATACTCACGTTGCCTGCTTCTGCCTCTTCTCACTATCATTCAACACAATGTAACAAATATTTCTTAAGCACCTCTAAACAGGACATTGTGCTGAGTACCCTGGGAAATCGATGAGTCAGACCATTTGTACCATCCAGGAATTGAATGTATCGGTCTCATTTTATCTTGGGCAGTATTGACTGCGAGAGTGTCTGCCCAGGGAGGTGTGTGTGGAATTATATTTGTAAGCTTCTCAGAAAAGGATTCTGAGCCACTGTTAGCAAATGCATGCTTTTTCATGGTGGTGATGGTTTTCATAATGACAAATTAAACAGGAAAGAACATTAGCATAGCTGGACTAGTTAAGCAGTGTGAGCCCTGCATTTTTAAAGAGGAAATTCTAAGTTTCCTGGTAGGTCATGGAGACTTAGAACTAGATGCCGCAGGTTTGTTGCTGCCTCAATATCTTTGTTATAAAATCCCTTTCCAAAAAGACTCCCCTGGAGAAACACGTATTTCCCTTTTCAGAGGCTTTTCTGGTGGCAAATCTACCCTGACTTTCTGAATGAAATACAAAATCCTTCCCCTGCCCTGAATATACTGGAAGAAAAGAAGCAATTATTTTATCATAATAATAGTTATACCATAGCTGCCCCTAAATCTCAACTGCATATTTTAGGGGCACTCTTTTAGTCACACCTTCAATATGACTATGATTTCCAATTAGTTGTAAAACAGAAAATATCAGAGCTATCTGGGGTCCCTAACATCTTCAAATCAGTTAATTATTTATTTCCTCCTAACACAAATTAAGGATTTTCAAAGAGAAAAGTGAATGTAGAAAGGACAATACTGCAAATCCAGAAATAAATGGGCCAAGAAATAGAGATCAATGCATGAAGATACAAGTCACAAATACAGACATTTAGTGAGATGGGGGGAGGCAGGGAAATCTTGTTAATCTCCAAGTGCTTAAGAAAAAACCTGTGTGAGCTGGGCAGCCTAACTAGCACTACAGGCTATCAAGAAGGTCAGTGCAATTTGCAGCTGGCTATGCCGAGTCAGCACTTCCTATAGTGCAGAGACAGGCTTCACCCAGAGAATATGCAAGTGGCTATCAAGGTAAATTTGAGAACAGACATTAAGCCACCTTCAACTTGAGCGCGGGTAATTAGAGATATGCGGGGCGATACTACCCTAGGTTTTCCAGTCATGGAGCAGCCACGTGGCATGAGGTCTTCTGAGAGTGGTCATACACAGTGGCTCTGATTTAACTTGTCAGTTGCCTGTGCAGAGGAGAAGTTTTAGATGACTATTACAAAGAGTTCCTTTGAGAAGCTGGAAAATCAATTTAGAAGAGGAGATCTTGAATATTTCACTTTCTGGTGAGAACTAAGCTTCTCTTCATGTCTCTATGGCAGGCAGGCGAGCTGCTCAAACCAGATGCTTGACTCCTTTCAAATTCAGCTGAATAGGAGCCAAAGCATTACAGTTTCTTTTTAGCTTTTTATTTTGTACTAGAGGCCCAGTGCACGAAATCCGTGCACTCAGCAGGGGAAGGTCCCTCAGCCCAGATTGCGAGAGGGTACAGGCCTGGCCAAGGGACCCCACCAGTGCACAATTGGAGCCAGGGAGGGACAGGGGAGGTTGGCCAGCCGGGGTGGTACCGCAGAAGGGCTCCAGGGCATGTCCAGGCCGTCTTGCTCAGTCCAGATCAGCCAGACCTCAGCAACAAGCTAACCTACTAGTTGGAGCATCTGCCCCCTGGTGGTCATAGCGACTGGTCGACCAGTCGACTGTCTGCCCCCTGGTGGTCAGTGCACATCATAGCGAGCAGTTGAGTGGCCTTAGCATATCATTAACATATTATGCTTTGATTGGTTGAATGGCTGACTGGACAACCAGACATGGCATATTAGGCTTTTATTGTATAGAGCTTTAGATTTACAAAAAAAGCTGCAAAGTTAGTTCTAAGAGACCCCATATACCCTACACCCAGTATCTATTATTTTGAGGCAAACATTACCAGACACTTGCTTTATTTAGTATGTAAATTTCTCAGTATGCATAAGATAAAATACTGTAGACTGTAATTATATTCAACAACTAGTAAGAATTAAAATCATGTAGACCTTATCATAGCCTGGTTTTTCATATTCATAAGAATTGCTATATAATCCTGAGAAAACTTGCTGCAAAAACTAAAATTGAAAACTGATTTCTGAAATGTTTGTGTTATTCCTTTTATTTAAGCAGTACTTTATTATTTTTGCTTATGGTTTTAGAAAAAAAATTACTTAAGGAAATGTTTATTTTTCATTCTGTTCAGAGATAGAAAGAAAGATCCTATATTTTGCCATTTGGTATGAAAATGAAAAATGGAGGTTTAGACTAAAATAGTACAAAGGTTAGTGCATTTTCAGTCAAGAAATAAAAAAAATAACATTTCAATCAAATTACAAGTTAATGGAAGTCAGTCTGAACAGCGGTCACTAAGCCTGGAAGCAGAAGTAACAATTACTGTTAGGAAATAGGTCTGGATTGCTGGTTTTTCTCTTTAAAAAAGGTGTATAATAATCTTCAATATTACTCTGGTTTTATAATGTATATATAGAGAGAACAAAGCAATAGAGAATGAACTAGAAACTCACCTAATTTTTCCAGTTATGCTACCTGAATGAAAACTAATAAACACTTTAGATTTCCTAAGTACAGAGGCAAGAATATACAGTGGGGTAAAGACAGTCCCTTTGATAAATGGGGTTGGGGAAATTCGACAGATATAATGCAAGAAAATGAAACTAGACCACTTTCTTACATCAGGTTCAAAAATAAACACAAAATGGGTTAAAGACTTACATGTAAGACCTAAAGCCATAAAACTCCTAGAGAAAACCATAGGCAGTAAACTCTGTGACATCATTCTTACCAATTCTTTTTTGGATTTGTCTTCTCAAGCAAGGGAAATAAACAAACAAATAGGACTACATCAAACTGAAAAGTCTTGGACAGCAAAGGAAATCATCAACAAAAAGACAACAAACTTTTCTGAGCAGAGAAAGTATACTCTAAAATGACAATAAAAAGTATAGCATAGTAGTAAATATATAAACCACTAACATAGTTGTTTATTATCATTATCAAGTATTATGTACTGTACATAATTGTATGTGCTATACTTTTGTACAGCTGGTGGCACAGCAAGTTTTTATACACCAGCATCACCACAAATATGGGAGTATTGTCCTATGTGACAGGAAGTTTTCAGCTTCATTATAATCTTATGGAACCAGTGTTGCATATGCAGTCATTGACCAACTAACATGCAGCTCATGACTCTACTAACTCATTTAATCCTGACACCAGTCTTAGGAGGGAGTTTACTATTTTTCTTTGTTTGACCCAAAGCCACATAGTAAATGATCAAATTATAAGCCCAGTCAGGCTCATTCCAGAGTCTGTGTCTAACCAGCAGGCTATTCTCTTATTCTCCACCTACCCCTACACACACACACACACACACACACACACACACACACACACATACTTACTAGCTTTACACTCTCTCCCCCACCTACATGCTCACATGTATGGGCCCCTGACTGCCTAGGGTCACCTTACCAAGAAATCCCACCTTGGTTTTTGCTTTGTACATGGGATTACCTTGCTGCCTCTGAAATTTATAGTCTTGAAGACTTGAATAGATTGCATTGTTTTAGGTTCTTTATTCTTTGATAAAAGTCAAGGGATTATTTTTATCTTACCATAATTAGTTTAATCATGTTTAATCTTAAAATAAAAGTCCAGGCCGACTTGACAATATAACCTTAAAAGAAGCTATTTCTACATCGGAGGTGGTAATTTCTTTTTCTTTCCCTTTTCTCCAAGAGAATACAAAAATAAGAATGAGATAGAGTTGATTCCAGCAAGATAATGTAGGGTAATTGTTGTTTATAAGAAAAAAAAATTGCCCTAACCAGTTTGGCTCAGTGGGTAGTGTGTCCGCCTGCGGACTCAAGGGTCCCGGGTTCAATTCCAGTCAAGGGCATGTACCTTGGTTGCGGGCACATCCCCAGTAGGGGGGTGTGTAGGAGGCAGCTGATCGATGTTTCTCTCTCATCGATGTTTCTAACTCTCTATCCCTCTCCCTTCCTCTCTGTAAAAAAATCAATAAAATATATTTTTTTAAAAAGAAAAAGAAAAAAAATCTTTCAAGTTAGCTGAATTATTAATTTTGCAACAAAATGTGTCAGTGAAATTGTATATTTCATAGAAACTCTAGACAATGCTAATAATCAGTCAGCATTGGCTTCTCCACTAAGTAACTGTATACAATGTAGGGTGCTAAGTGAGGAAGGTGAGGTGTGTGTGTTGGGGACAGGGGAGGAGAAAGGGTGCATAGCAATGCACCTGTATACTTTGTGGTAGTGGGATTGTGCGTGTGTTTACGTGTGTGCAAGTTATGGGAGAGAGCCCTGTGCCAAACAGAATAGAACTCTGTCCATGACCCAACCAGATAATGAAAAATTAATAATTTTTTAAGTCAAAAAGGTAAGTGATAATAGAAAATATTATCTTGTATTCCAGAGCATAAAAAGTATTCTAAGAAATAGAAGAAGTTTTCCTGGAAACTAGGGCGTTTAGGCTAAGGCTTGAAGGATGATCACTGTACTGTGTTATGTGTATCGGTTTCCAAACTCCATCCCAGTATTCTCACGGTGCTCTCACTCCTGCCTTTTCAAGCACCCAACATAGCAAATGGCAGAGAAGAGTGAAAATATTCAGGGATCGCTAAAATAGGAGAAGGATGTTTTGTCTGAAGTAGTCAATCTCTTGATGCCTCAAATACTGGTTCTGGGGCATCTGTTAATTATGCAAGTGGTGTATTTTGGAATGCCTGGTCAAGAAAACTTCAGAAATAAGTGGTCAGTGGAGAGAGCAGTCTGTCCCTAGCAATGACCTGGGCCACTTCAGGACAAATAGTCTGTTGAACCATTTCTTCAATTCACTCATTCCTACCCCCAAGCATGACCTTTCTGTTTTTCTCCTGTCGCTAACATTTTGGAGCATCATCTGGACAGCCAGAAAAATTGTATGCAGGATATATAAATATGAACCTGGGTAGGAGTCAGATTTGACGTTTTTTAAATACCTCCGTTTGCTCAGCATTCTGTTCTTCCAACCCAATACATTTTAATTCTACTAGGCTATTTCAGGATGTATCAGCTGTCATTTAAACACTGGTGATACAAAGATGAATAGGAGATATTAATTATTGTCTGCTGAATTTATGCTTTTAAAACAAACAAACAAACTTGGGCTTTTGGACAATGGCCTTTTGAACTTTCCTTGAGGCTTAGAGCTCCCAGCCGATTGGACAGCTGGTTGACTCCCATTACATACCAGAAACACCCTGAAATCTAAATCATGTATCCACAGCTTCGAGAATGCCTTCCGGTTTCCCCACCAGGAGAAAAGTGTTCTTGCAGTATCCCTTGGAAGTAGCTATTATTTTTATTCCTAGCTATTTATAATGATAACTATTCTAAAAAACATATTAATTAACATGTATAGATTTCATTGGAATTTTGATATACCAGAAAAATTATTTTATTAATTAAATAGTTCATAGCTATCCACCACTTCCACCTATCTTCTCTTGGTTAAGATATTTCAGTAGGTCCCAATACATTTGTGCTCCTATAATTACACATTGTCTCTCTCTCTCTTTCTCTTTTTCCTTGAAAGGAAAAGAATAGTGCACTTTAATATCATCTAAACAAAGAAGTTAACTTCTTTTCTGTCTGAGAATTCACAATACCCTTTCTATATTAGTAGTGCTTTCTAGATGGGTTTAATGGCATCTAGTAATCCTATCTAATAAAAGAGAAACATGGTAATTAGCCATACGGCCGCTACCCTTCCCATTGGCTAATCAGGGAGATATGCAAATTAACTGCCAACCAAGATGGCGGCTGGCAGCCAGGCAGCTGACGCAAACAGGGAGGCTTGCTTGCTTCAGTGACAGAGGAAGCCAAGCTTCCCTGCCTGCTGCTGCCGGCCTCTCAGCTGCACTCTAAGCAACATTGTAACAAATATAGAAGCTAAACAAAACCCCGGGCTTCAGCCAGCAGGACCACAACATTGTTTCAAATACAGAAGGTAAACAAAGGCCAGAAACCTGCTTTCAGCAACGGAGGTCTCATAGCTGGAGCCGAGCCTCAGAGCTAAAGCTGGCCCAGAATAAAAGGAAAAGGAAAAAAGGACAGGTTGGGAGCTTCAGTCACCCACCAGCCTGAAAACGGCCCTCAGCCCCTCACCCAGGCTGGCCAGGCACCCCAGTGTGGACCCCCACCCTAAAGGGGGTGTGACCAGATGCAAACAGCCATCATCCCCTCACCCAGGCTGGCCAGGCACCCAAGCAGGACCCCCACCCTGATCCAGGACACCCTTCAGGGCAAACCAGCCGGCCCCCACCCGTGCACCAGGCTTCTATCCTATATAGTAAAAGGGTAATATGCCTCCCAGCACCGGGATCAGTGGAGCAGCGAGGCCTCCCAGCACTGGGATCAGCGTGACAGGGGGCAGCGCCCAAACCCCCTGATCACCCTGCGGCTCTGTGTATGACAGGGGGCGGGGCCACAACCTCCCTATCTGCCCTGCTCTGTTCGTGACAGGGGAAGGCGCCCCAACCCCCTGATCAGCCCTGCTCTGTGCCTGATAGAGGGGAGCTCCCCAACCCCCTGATGGGCCCTGCTCTGTGCGTGACAGGGGGCAGCACCCCAACCCCCTGATCAGCCCTGCTCTATGCGTGACAGGGGGTGGCGCCGCAACCTCCCTATCGACCCTGCCTTGAGTGTGACAGGGGGTGGTGCCCCAACCCCCTAATCGGCCCTACCCTGAGCGTGACTAGGGGTGGCATCGCAACCTCCCAATCCACCCTGCTCTGTGCATGACAGGGGGTAGTGCCCCAACTCCCCAATCGGCCCTGCTCTGAGCCCGACCAGGGGCTGCACCTAGGGATTGGGCCTGCCCTCTGCCACCCGGGAGCAGGCCTAAGCCAGCAGGTCATTATCTCCCGAGCGGTCCCAGACTGCGAGAGGGCACAGGCCGGGCTGAGGGACCCCCTCCCCCCCCCCCCGAGTGCACAAATTTTTGTGCACCGGTCCTCTAGTCCTGTTAATAAAAGATCTTCTAAGCATAGGATTTAGAGCCAAAAAGGCTAATTAGAAAACCCAAATTTGGGTCCTGATTCTGAAACCTGTGTTCTGAGCCACTGTGGGATTTTTGCTAAGTCTGTTTAATTCCTTAAGACTCATTTTTATCATCTAAAAGCTAAAAGTAGTAACAAACACCTTGAACATTTCTAGGAAAGGCTCAAGTAATACAATGTAAGTAAAAAGTACTTATAAAAGGTAAATAAACTTGCCGAACCGGTTTGGCTCAGTGGATGGAGCGTCGGCCTGCGGACTCAAGGGTCCCAGGTTCGATTCCGGTCAAGGGCATGTGCCTTGGCTGTGGGCACATCCCCAGTGGGGGACGTGCAGGAGGCAGCTGATCGATGTTCCTCTCTCATCGATGTTTCTGGCTCTCTGTCCTTCTCCCTTCTTCTCTGTAAAAAAATCAATAAAATATATTTAAAAAAAAAAAAAAAAAAAAAAAAAAAAAAAAAGGTAAATAAACTTAATAATGTGCACTAATAAACTTTCTTTTTTACTATAAAAATGGATGAAACAGAATTATGCAAGACAGAAAAATATAAAATAACACTGAATCAATATAAATAATGTAAAGGGAGAAATTTATAATTCCCGTTGATGGAAAATTAAAGCTTTGAAAGATTTTCAAATTATTAATGAGGCAATACTTTCAGGGATCTTGGGATCTTGGTTCTAGGGGTAGCTTCTGATGCTGGTGGGAATGCTGGTATAATTGTAACGATGGATTGGGATGTTCTTAAACAGACAAGGAACCATGATGACCTTATTCCAAATCCAACCACTGCGTAATTAGTAGAAAGGCACAGTGACCCATTTCTCGGCATTTTTTCAGGTTGGATAATGAAGATGAGATGTGCTGTGCCCTTCCTCCACCACAAAGGGTGCACTTAGTGCTTCTTACGACCCACCGGTGGCAGTGACAATCAGCAGCCTCCACTTCTGCTCCCGAGTCCCAGAGGCTGCCAGCAGCACAGGAGGACCTCACAGTGGTGACGTGGTGACCACTTTGTGTGACAAGGACAGCAGTGGATCGCCAAACCCCATTTCCTATTGTTCCTGAGTGCACTGAAGACTGTCCTATATAATAAAGAGCAAATATGCTAATTAGACCGAACAGCAGAACAACCATCCAGATGACCTTCCGGACGAAGCCGGGGCTGCGAGGGCTGAGCCCCTTGCATGAATTTTGTGCATCGGGCCTCTAGTATTTGAAAGAATCTGTTATAACTAGGTAGTGCCATGTGCCTGGATTTGGCCAATTGAATGTAAGAAGTGCCCCTGACCCATCACAACTTATTGCACAGTTTCTCTCCCCTGTGTCTGCTGGATGCAAACAGTCAATGGAGGATGGCAGAGCCCTAGGCAACAAGGAGGCAATGAAAGGAGTCCAGTCCTTGAACTGTCGCAGAGAAGGCTGCCTGCTGGAGACTACCGTGTGAGCAGCAAACACATTTGTCTTTGTCTTATGCCACCAGATTTGGGTTTGTTGCTTTGCTACAGCATGTAACTTACCCTAATATATTCTGACAACAATCACATTCGTCATAAAGGTACAATACTCTGGGCCAGAGCTTAAACAGTGTCTTGGGTTCATGCAGTTCACTCATGGGAATGGATTAAGTTCAGTTGGCCAATGATTCAGGAGATGGGCTCTACTTATTGTGTGTACCTGCTACAGGAAAGCTTCTGAGATTATCCCTGAGTTGCACAATGAGGAAAGACACAGGAAAGGTCATCTAAGCACATTTCCTGTATTCAGAGAAGAAAGAGGGATGAATCAAATGAAAATACACAATAATAGTTTATACACTAAGTTTGATGAGTAATGCCTAACAACTAGAGTGTCTATGTTAGGGAGAGGCTACGGGCAGGGTCAGGAAGGCTGTGGGTTAACTGAAAAGCAGATGGGAGCTCATTCTGAAGAGGGTCTCAGCCGTGGGCAAACTACAGCCCGCGGGCCGGATCTGGCCCATTTGAAATGAATAAAACTAAAAAAAAAAAAAAAAAAGACCGTACCCTTTTATGTAATGATGTTTACTTTGAATTTATATTAGTTCACACAAACACTCCATCCATGCTTTTGTTCCGGCCCTCCGGTCCAGTTTAAGAACCCATTGTGGCCCTCGAGTCAAAAAGTTTGCCCACCCCTGGACTCTAAGTAGTGCGATGCACCAGGAGCAGTGAGTTAATTTCCTCAGACCTGGGACACCTGGGATACCTGCTGCAAGGAAAAGGGAGTAATTCCAGGAAGAGAAAGTGGAGGTGAGGGCTGTTTTGTTATGATGGTTTCTAAGTAATCCAAGTGCCTTGAAGTAAAGGATTCGAATTCTGCCCTTATAGTTTCTAAAAAATTTTGGTTGCTAAGATTACCAGAAAGTAGAGCAGGATGAACACAGAGGAACGGGCCTCAGCAACGGAAACAGTGTTTGAGAAATTCCTAGCCACAGTTTAAAATGGAAGAAATCTCATATTGGGAGACATGTGTGGAATTCTAACTTGACCTGAAAATGTACTATTAAAATTAACTGGAAAAAAATAGGAACTGAAGGTCAGTGATGGAGAAGTTAAAGAACACAATTCAGAAGCTGTCTTAGGAGTTGTGCATCCAGGGGTTGAAAGTTTCACATTTTGGAATCCTTGTTCCGGGTGACCTGCACTTCCTTTGTGTAGCACATCTGCTGGATATGTGTAGCTTACTGGCTGCTGCAGAGTGACAGAGGACAGATGGCTGGTGTCAGAAACAGCCTGAGGATCACCAGGCCTGGGAGGCGGGATGGAGGAAGGGAGGAAGTCCCTGGCAAGGCTGGGGTCAGAGCTGCAGCAGCAGGGCTTTCACGGGCAGGTCGGCATGCTCCCAGAGTCCTATGCGTCACTCCTTTTCAGGGTTATTTTTATGCAAAAATGAAAGCAAGCAAGACTTCAAGGCAAGTCTCTCTCTCTCTCTCTCTTTCTCCAGGAGAACTGAGTTAATTTCCTCAGACCTGGGACACCTGGGAAAAATTTTTTTTTTACATTACAGCTAGGTTGTTTGTTATGAAAAGCATATTCATAAAAGCTAAAGGGGTATCATTTATAAAACCTTGCTCTGTTCTTTATAAAGGCTACTACGCTACCACATCCAATATCTAAAATGCTCTCTGCACAGTAAGTAATGTCTCCAAATGGAATAAACTGTCCTCTCCATGGAGATGGAAGTTATACTATTCAAATAAAACTTTTAGGAAAAAAAACTATAAATTTTTAAGATAAATGTTCTGTGCTTTAGATATACTATTTGAATATTATGTATAATGTACATATGTACATAGGAATTACATGTAGTGTGGCTTGGCTTTGGTGAACAATGCTGCATCTGCATGTAGCAGGGGTCAAGCAAAAGCACTTCCAAAAGCCTCCCATAAAGTAACACACTCAGACATCATTGGTTTGCCTCTTTCCATGAGTAGCCAACATCTCTAGCCCATGTCCAAGTCCACTTGATTAACACTCAGAAAGACTTGGAGGAGAATGCATGGTATCTGTATGGAAAAAAGTGGAATCTTATGCACATTCATCATTTGAATCAAGATATGATTTGTTTTCCTTAGCCTTCACATTGACATATTATCAATTCTTTTCATTTATAATATATAAAATTACCTTCCCAAGATTTGTGATCCTTTCAATAAGCAAGAATATGTATTGACTTTTAATATTTTATGGCTCTTGTTTGATATCTAGGGGAGGGTATTCTATTCCTTTGCAGAATGTTGTAGGATTACTATCCCCCTGGAACCTCGATATTCAGATATAAATTTGGACACATCCAATTTAGTTCCTACTTGTAGGAAGTACGCACTTATATGCTGAAAAAAAGACATGCATGAGCTTAAACTTACAAAGCAGAGTAAAAATGGAGTGAACTCAATCTACAGCACACAATGCCCATCTTTCAATTCTTTATTATTTGGTTGGGACTTACCAATAGACATTAATGAGCCATATGTTACTTCAAAAATCTCCTCAACTCTGTGGCAGCACCCTAATTATAGGAAATGATAAGGGCCATTTAATACATGCAAATTGTCCATAGCACAGGGGAATTAGAGGGTAGAATGAACTGTAATATTTTGCTATAAAAGATGGACCAGCAGCAGAGAGATTTATCATTCTGTCCTATTTCAGGATTTGCATGTGTAGGCCCACCTCACTCCATTACCTATGGACAAATGCAAAAAAAAAATCTATTTCTTAAATGATCTGACAGGGAGGAAAACAATGAAAGCCTGTGATTTAATTGTGTGGGGAAGGTGAGCAGTTGAATGCCTATGTACCAGTACTATCTATATATATAAAAGCCTAAGCGACTGGCTGACCATTCGACCATCCGACCGGTAGCTATGACGTGCACTGACCACCAGGGAGCAGACACTCAATGCAGGAGCTGCCAAGCTGTGGTGACTTGGCAGCTGTGGTTCTTGGGTGACACATCCAGAACCAGAGAGGAGGGAGCCCAATTGTGGGGTGCATCACCCGAGAACCACCCTCTAAATCTGGGACCCCTCAGGGGATGTCAGAGAGCCAGTTTCAGCCTGATCCCATAGGCCAGGCAGAGGGACCCCACCTGTGCACCAATCCGTGCACCAGGCCTTTAGTATTAATATAGACTGATACCAAGAGAAAGAAAAAACAGATTTCATACACCAACATTACTAAGTTTCTTTAAAGATGAGCATCTATAAGCTAGAGTTTAACAAAGAAAATCATAAACTAGCTGCTTTTTAAAAACTATTCTAACTTTATTTTTTAGTACAAGTATAAATTTAACATAAACATAAAATATCAGCAACATTCTTAAGAGCTATCATCTTTGGATGAAATTCCAGAATCTGATTCTCTCTTGTGTTTATGAGTGGGCTTCCTCTTTGTCTTGAATATGTCATAAAAGCTCAGCTGTACCAGCTATAAGGGAGGCTTACAACCTAATGGCACTCTCAGAAAGATTGTGTCTTTTTCTAGAGTTCTAGAGTCTTTTGTAGAGTTTTCCTTGGCATACTATCTCAAGAAACACAGAATGCACATTAATATTGGAAGAGGACAACAACGACTGGGAAATTCTAAATAAGACATCTGGAAAGATATGCCTTGATGGATATTAACCTAGAACAATAAAGTTCCTTGAATACATGGCTTATATGTACTTATCTTTGGATCTTCTGAAGGCCCAAAGAGAATACTTTATTTGGGTAAGTGTCCAATATATATTTAACAAATGCTAGTATATTAAAATTTCATGATTCTTGTGTTTTAAAGAATTGTATCAAAAGGTCACTTCAATCAACACATCTATATACTAATACTTCTGCTCCAAGTATCAAAAAAACTTATTTCTTAAGTTGTTTATGTTTTTTTACTTAAAGAAATTAATACAGATTTGGACTTTTAGGAGTTGGAAGTGTCTTTGCTCATTGGGATTTTCACACTGTTATACAACATTGGCGTGTCCTGGAGGTATCTCAGGGGCCGCTGGAGAAGGTACCAGAGATTCCTACTTCTTTAACCAGAGCAGCTTCTCTTTTATCTGTTGTACATATTATGAAATCTTATTTGAAACTATGTGAAAACCTAGTCTAAAGCATACATTTCTGAGAATTCCTTTCACATAATTTGAGGTGAGACCAATAAGTTTTTAAGCAGCTTATGCCTATAACGAATAGGGGAATGTTACAACTCTTTTATAATTACATGTATTTATTCCAACTTCTTCCACTGACAGACTTTGATTAAAGTCACTGGTAAGCACGGCTGACATCCACTTGTGATATGCTCATGTACATGAACTTGTTGCCAGTGTCGGTGCTTGGTCAGTGCTCACACTAAAGCAATTGCTAAATAGTTTAATATAATCACTGCTGCTATGTACCATTTGTTCATAATTAAATTTCAGACATTTTCCCCTACTGTAGATATGCTGATGACATGGGCCATAGAAAAAAAACTAAAAGGAAGCAGAGTGAAAAGTTAAAAACTAGACCAGATTATAGCTTCCCACCAATCCCCTTGAGGGAAGTCTTATCTGGCAAAGTCAAGCTCACTATTCCTGTGACAGACTTTGATTCATTATAAGGTTTGAACTCATCAGAAACAGCTGCTCTTTAAAAAAATATTGGTGACATCATGTTTACATAATTAAAAAGGAATAGTATTAATCTCTAAGCCCAATTCTAGAATTCCTTTTTTTTTAATCCTCACATGATGATAATTTTTGCATTGATTTTTAGAGAGAGTAGATGGGAGGAGTAGAGACAGAGAGAAACATTGATGTGTGAGAGACACATCAATTGTATGCCTCCCACACATGCCCTGACTGGGGTCAAGGAATCAAGCCTGCAACCGAGGTATGCTCTCTTTACTGGAATCGAACCCAAGACTGTTCACTCTGAGGGTTGAAACTCTAACCACTGAGCAAAACTAATTAGGACCCCACTACATTTTTTAGTCTGAAGTATTTAGACTGCATGGGAGGGAGGGGGAAGAACATGCGAATGAGTGATTAAAATACCAATTGTCTATTTTAAAATAGAAACTATGAATACTGCGTAAACATATAGTTTGTAAATATAAAGACATCGTCAAGGCAAGTCTCTGATTGTATCTATCTTATTACTATGAGTAATGGTTCCCCAGTTTCAAAAAGACTAGGGAAAACAAGGCTGCTACTGGAATTGCATTAAGTAAACATATTAGTAACACTTGAGTAGAGGGCTATGGGGGTTGTTAGAATAAATATAATATTAAAGTAAAAATTTATACACTTTTCATACACATTAGTTTATATGATATTTTTAAAAATCTTTTGTAGTAAAAAGGGAAAATATTCTTTATTGATGAAAAACAATAATTTCAAAAGTTAGTTATCTTGTCTCAGGTCATATAGTTAGTACATGGTGAAGCAGAGACTCAAACTCAAAACCTGTTTTCTAGGTTCAGTACTATCTCATGGTATTATTATAGTTTCATTACCATCTTAGATGCAGAAGACAGGATTGCTGGTTGATTTCTCTGGTTATATTGTCACTTGCTTACGTTTATGAAGATGAAGGCAACTTTTAGTATAAAATGGGCTTCTTGCTGCTTTTAGATAGTGGCAATTGAGACTACTCATGTGAGCGGTGAAGATCATAAAAAATTGTGTTCCCTGACCAATGACCCTGGTGAACTCACTAATGAAGTTAACTTTAGTAACAGCCAGACGATATCTTTAGTCTGAGATACGGAGAACATGGACTAATGGACGTACCCATACAAAAACTGAATCCTTAATTAGACCTTTTACCCCCCTGTATTATATGAGATCAAAATAGACAGGCTTGCTTACTCAACGTGGGCGGTGACCAGCACTGGGATCAGGAAAAAGCTCCTGTTAACATTGATGGCTCATTTCTCAACTCATAAACTCCTAACCAGGTTTAAATCACTCCTCCTTATAAATTCGACAATCTCAGACAGTTAAAAATATGTTTGTTGTTGCATTGTATTGCTGTTGAAAACAATAGCAATAAGAGCTTTTAATGAACTCCCTACATAAAAAGTTTCATTATTCAAATTAAACCTTTCCTTTAAAAAAAAAAGTATGAATGAGCAGTTATTTCTCCTAAACTATTTTTTCTCAGAAGAATTCAATAAAATAGTTTATTGGGTTTTTATTCTTATTAACAAAAGATAAGTTTTTCTCTTAGAATCTTAAGCACTGATTTAAATTGGCAGTGGTTGAAAAAGTGATAGTAAATGCAGGAAAAATGGTTTTCTTTTAGAGAACTGTCAAAGAAATATGAATGATAAATAAGGTAACAGGGGAACAATATTAATAGAGGGGAAAGTGTGAGAAATAAGCAATACTGTATCAAATTATACTGCATTGGAGAAACAAATTCAGTGAATCGTTTTCTGATACAGTACTTACCCAAAGGAAATATGTGAAAACAAATAAAATAAACTTTTTAAAAGCTGCAAGAATTGGAGAGATGGACTGTACTGGGAAGTGAAGGAATTGTATGTTTGAATAAGTCATTGTCAAATCTGCAAGGGACTGAATGCCATTCATACCGAAAGATACAGATAGGAACATATTGCCCAAAGAATAACATCCAAAATGAAATGATTGAGACATCTGAAATGTTAAACAAGCTAAAGCTATGGAATTTGTTCTGAAAGTCAAATTTACAGAAAAGGATGTTGTTGGATAATGTTCACCAAAAGTCATGGGCCCAATCTTACATGAAAGTGAAGTGAAAGTAAAATGCAAAGCCCAATCTTATGTAAAATTTGCTGTTGAACCCAGGTAAATCTGAGCACAATAAAATGGATAGGCATTATTTCCCAGATACCCTAGTCTGGCAAAAATTCTGAGAAGATAAATACAAGTTTGCACCCAAAGAAAATTGTGAATCATTTATTTGCAAACTTAGTAAGTAAATAGGTTATTATAATTTAATATGAAATGTAACATGTTCAGTTTAGCTACTTGTAATACATTATAAGGAGGAAACAATGCATAAAGACATATGAATGTAAAATATTTCTTAAGTATCAAGTTCTTTCATTGCACAGAGTATTGGGTGGAGAGAGCTGCTTATTGTTTCATTGGCTGAGCTGAGCTACCCCATTGCTTAAGTAGTTAATAATTATGAACAATTTTAAGCACCTCGGCAGGTGAAAAGCATGATAAATGCTTGGTTTTTATTATGTTAGAGAAAAGACAAAACATTAAAACTAATGCAGTTATCTCAACCTCATAATAATTCTGAGTTCCATCAAGAATAAATCTCATCATCATTTTAATACATAAATGATAGAACCAGTAATCAAGGGATTAGTAAAAATTTAGGAAAAACTTGATAACAGTGAGAAGTTCACTTTATTTATTTTTAATTTTATTGTTTAAGGTATTACAAATAGTATTTGGTTGTCTGGGGCTCAGTTACTTACTATTATAAAAAGATCATTTCTCTTATTAAAAGGTGGATGAAATATAAACTATTCAATCCACTGTCCAGCAGTTACCCAAGCCAACATTTGGGGTGTCCTCTTGGATTCCTTTCCTTCCTTAATGTCTCTTGAAACCTTTTTCATTGATTTTTGTCTCCTTTGTCAACACCATATGCCTCCTGAATTCTTGTTGTCTTGGGCTCCGTTACTTACTATTATAAAAAGATCACTTCTCTTATTAAAGGATGGATGAAATATAAACTGTCCAATCCACTGTCCAGCAGCTACCCAAGCCAACATTTGGGGTGCACAGTTATAATAGCATTGCTTTCCCCAGTACTTTGTGTCACCTGCTAGACCATATGCTTTTGAGGGACAAAAATAGTGTTTTCAACATTATTAAATCCCTAATGTCTGGCACTTCTTGTACACTGGTACAATATTTCTTAATGAATGAATGAGTAGGTGATGGAGATAGATGGCTGGGAAAGTCTTATACCTATGGAAGCAAAATTATAAAAGATGATTAGCACACAGAAGAAGTGTTATTTTAAGAAGTACAATTTCAGTGCATCACGAAGTTTCACCATTAGCCAGAAAAAGGTAACATGCATTTGTAGCATTGCCCTTTTGGGCAAACTGATTCCAAATAACTGAATAATTCCACAGACTCTTACAACACATGACAATCATAGGTAGGACTTGTTATGTTTAAAATAAATAGCATGTATTAAAACTAATAAAGTCTGTGGAAATCATGACACATGAGATAGGTAAAAACAATGTGTTTTCTATCCTGAAGTTGGAATGTCATGTCAGGCAAGTGGAAATAAAATGATTAATGTGGTATCTGGGATAATGGATGGTGTAGCCAAGCAAGTAACCACAGATATAAATTGTACTGTCTCCACTTCCAGCTTGACAAGTGAGATGTGCCATCTCACCATGGAATTCCCTGCAAGTACTGTTTTTAAAATCCTCTAGTTTTTTATTTTATTTTATTTTATTTTATTTTATTTTATTTTATTTTATTTTATTTTATCCATCTTAACTGGCAAGACATAAACACATGTTGACATGGCCTTACGGTGTGTCTGTTCCACTTCACCTATTTCTGGATTTTATTTTTTTATTTCTCTAGAATAACAGTACAGGATAGTGAAGGATAAGGTAGCAGAAAGATTTTTTTAAATTTTCTGAGAGCTCAGTTTCTGACTGGGATGCCTCTCTGAAAAAGATTAATGATGACTGAAATGGCTTCAGACTGTCCTTAATTTCTTTATCAATAAAATAACAGGAAAGATGAACTAGCCCTAAAACATTGTGCTTCTTCAATGTGTTTCTTTAGACTTTATTAAGACTGTCGAAGTCTAGAAGTGAAGATGATTCTTTTCAATCTTTTAATGTCCAATGAAGTTTCTAACACTCTCGATCATTCTCTTGGGAGACACTCAGTTACAAGTTTGCTGAAGGGACTTGTTGAGTTCAATGAGGTACTCATGAAAAGGATGGAGGTATCTGAGCATAGTACTATCTAACAATTACACACTAATAAGAACCACAGCCAATTATTAATCCATTTTACAACACCCCATAATACTATAATTCTTTCAACAATTGTTGTAAAATTGTCCAAATAAGAGTGATATTAATTTGTTTTAATTGAAAGGCTATATGGTAAAAAAAAAAAAGACTATACGGTATTCTGAAGTTTATGGAAACTAAAAATGTAAAAAGAGGCAAAGCTAAAGAATGGTTGAGAAAAGATTGAATCTAATAAAGGTAAATAGCTACAATTTAAAAAAGGAATATCACTACAAGAGAACACTCATAAAAACCTATCAGCAGTAATTTTGGTAAAATGAATTGTCAGACACTGTCTCTACGGCATTAAGTTAGTAGTATTTGGGAAACATCAAATATTTGCTTGTGAGGCCATGGAGGTACTTTGTACAAATAGTTTAAACCATTGTTTGCATTCCAAACAATCATCCAATCTATTCATAAATACTAATACAAAAAAGGAACCAACTTTGATTATTTAATAAATAATTTTCAAGAGCAATTATACTGATATAACCTTAATAGTAGGTAATAATATCTGGTCATAGGGATTTTTAGCCACTTTAATAAAAAGTATTTAGAAAATAAAATTCAATTTTTATAATTTTGAGACTTCAAAACACTATGTAGATAGAGGTTGACAAAAACAAAATGTTTATACTTCACATATTTTCAAGGGACTATGGGAATTCCCTACTAAATCTTATTGGACTTCACCAGCTATTATGTGAAATTCCTTTCCTTATAAAATGTAAAAAACCAAGTACTAGATTCCTGAACATAAAGACGCTGGCATTCTAGTCTATTTTGTATAAGTACACTAATGTCTATTTTACAGAACATACACTTACCTGGTGAATTCAACATTAAAACTCTGGGACTTATCAAGCCATAGTTTATGTGAATTATGTAGCAAAACAGTGAAATAATTTAGCTCCAAAAGTATATGGGCACAATTTATAATTTCCAAATAAAGAATTGTGTAATCTAGCTCTGGCCGGTGTGGCTCAGTTGTTTGAGCATTGATCCAGGCACCAAAAGGTCATTGGTTTGACTCCCCATCAGGGTACATACCCAGTTGTGGGTTTGATCCCCAGTTGGGGTGTGCACAGGAGGCAACCAATGGATCTCTCGCTCTCTCTCTCTCTCTCTCTCTCTCTTCCTCTCCCTTCCTCTCTCACTAAAATTAATAAAAACATATTTTTTTATTTTTTTTATTGCTTAAAGTATTACAAAGAGTAGTACATATGTCTCCTTAAAACATATTTTTTAAAGTTTATAAGAACTATGTAACTTGAACAATGAAATTCTTTATAGGTAATGAAGAAAATTATTTCACCATGATCCTTTGAATGTTGGAATATATTACAATTGTTAATCTATTAATTCTACATAGATTTATTGGCCATCTGTTATGTGCACAACACTATTCTGTCTCTTTTGCTCATTTGGGTATTTTATTTTCAGTACATATTCTCAAGAGAGAAAGGACAAAATTTAATATCACTATTTCTTCATCTACCTATTAAACATATACAGGATTCTATTTACCACATCTGCCTAATAGAAGGGCACCTTGTGTTAACTTGAAAACTTAGTTATAAGTTGCCCACAACCTCATTAAATATCCCCCCTTTTTAATTGAAACATTATAATTCTAAGGAATATTTTCCTCACATTAAACAGAAATGCAAGCCAGAGAAAGAGAGAGGTTGATTTTTTAATAAGAAATTGGCTCACGTGGTTATAGAGGCTGTTTATTCTCACAGTTTACTGTCAGCAAGCTTGATGCTCAGGAGAGCCAAAGGGGTAGCTCCACTCCATGTCCAAAGGCCTGGAACCAGGAGAGCCAATAGCATGAGTTTTACTCTGGATCCAAGTATGAAGGCAGGAGAAACCTATGCTTCAACTCAAAACAGTCAGGCAGAGAAAGAGAATTTTCTCTTACTCAGCCTTTTGTTCAATTCGGGACACCCACATGAGAGACAGCAATTTGATTTAAGTGTTAAAGTGATCAAAAAAGCTCTCATAAACACATCTATATATATAAAAGCCTAAACGACTGAACAACCAGTTGCTATTATGTGAACTGACCACCAGGGGGCAGACGCTCAATGCAGGAGCTGCCCCCTGATGGTCAGTTTGCTCCCACAGGCAACCTCCCTCACCCAGCCAACCTCCCTCGGCAGGCCAATCTCCCATGGTCCCTCCCCCCTGCCGGCCAACCTCCTGCACCCTCTCCCCACAGCTGGCCGGTCCTCCTGATTGGCCCCGATCACCAGCCAGGCTGAGGGACCCCACCCGTGCATGAATTCGTGCACCGGGCCTCTAGTCTATAATAATGTTTAACCAAAAACTGGGGACCCATAGCCCAGTAAGTTAACACCTAAAAGTAAACATTACACTTAAGTTGCTTCCTTGACCAACGTACTCTTCTGAATGTGAAACAGACATGACGTCCAAATACTTTAGTACCTCTGTTCAGCATTACTTTATGTTTTTTAATCTTATTGTTAAAAGTATTACATAAGTCCCCAATTTTCCCCCATTGACCTCTTCCAGCTCGCTCCCACCCCACCACCCATCCTCTGTGTCCATGAGTTATACATATACGCATACAAGTTCATTGGTTGATATCTTCCCACCTACCCTCCCCTGCCTTCCCTCTGAGATGCAATAGTCTGTTCATGCTTCTATGTCTCTGGGTCTGTTTTTGCTCATCAGTTTATTTTGTTCATTAGATTCCACAAATGAGTGCGATCATGTGATTCTTATCATTCTCTGACTGGCTTATTTCACTGAGTATACTACTCTCCAGGTTCACCTATGCTGTTGCAAATGGCAAGAGTTCTTTCCTTTTTATTGCCACATAGCATTCCATTGTGTAAATATACTACTGTTTTTTTATCCACTCATCTGCAGGACTAGCGGGGGTGGGGGGGAGGACAAACTAGAAAGTCAGTTTTAGAAATACTAACTTTGAGAAGCCTATTCAAAATACAAGTGGAGGTAGTTTTCTGGAGAAATGATCTTTATATGGCTGGAGAAATAAATTTGAGGCAATCAGAACAAGTAGGTATTTTTAGTTCATGAAACTAACAAAACCACCAAAAGAGTAAAGACAAATAGACACCTTTAAAAAAGAAAATTTTAACTACATATATAAAGTTATCTGTGTTTATTAAAAACAGATCATATGAGTTAGAGAACATTATAATATTGTTCTACCTTTTAAACAAATTCCTCCATGCATAGATCTCAGATAAACTCAACTAACTTAAAAATACCTGAATTAACTTAACCTACTCTTAAATTCTTTTGGAACTAAAAATAATTTAGCTCATTACTGCAAAATTTGAGCAGAATTTGGTTGTATTGAGTCCTCAACGCAGTGGGGTAGAGGAAACAATAAAATGACCTTAATCTGGGAACAGAATAATTTCTAAAAGAAGCTCGGCTCACAAATTATATTCAAGCCCCAAGATTTTAATAATGGTGTCTCATCAGAGTTATCTGTTTCCTGTTGCTTTATAATAAGCATGTTTAACTTTTATTATAACAAAATTAGATAGAATATTTTGAGTGGAATGTCAAGATAATAAATCTGTTTACATGAATCCAGTTTATCTGGACACTATTGATTTTGTTTTCTGTATCTGCTCCAAACATTTCCTGTAACTACTTTAAAGCTCATCAATCAAATTGATCCTATACATAAAACATGTATAATGCAAAGTAAATAGGAAATACTTATTCTTTTCAGCATTTACAGTCCTGCCTACTTAGCAGTATCTTATAATCAGTAACATGTTTTTCATATGATTGATAGTACTCTATCTGGAAAATGATCATGCTGAGTCTGGTCATACAATTTTGATCATTCTATCTTCTTTGCTGAGCTAGCTCTACTCATGCAAATAATAGAGTGAGCAATTTCCACAATTCTATTAAAGATTAAATAGCTGCATTATTTACAATAGCTAAGATCTGGAAACAGCCCAAGTGCCCATAAGTAGATGAGTGGATAAAAAAGCTGTGATGCTTTTACACCATGGAATACTATGTGGCTGTAAAAAAAGAAGGATCTTGCCCTAACTGGTTTGGCTCAGTGGATAGAGGGTCGGCCTGCGGACTCAGGGGTCCCAGGTTCAATTCCGGTCAAGGGCATGTACCTTGGCTGCGGGCACATCCCCAGTAGGGAGTGTGCAGGAGGCAGCTGATCGATGTTTCTCTCTCATCGATGTTTCTAACTCTCTATCCCTCTCCCTTCCTCTCTGTAAAAAATCAATAAAATATATATTTTAAAAAAAAAAGAAGGATCTCTTACCCTTTGAGACAGCATGGATGGACCTGGAGATTATTATGCTAAGCAAAATAAGCCAGTCTGAGAGATACCATGCAATCTCACTGATATGTGGAATTGAGTGAACAAAATAAACTGACAAACAAAATGGTTCCAGAGGCATGGATGCATGGAACAGACTGATAAATCTCAGGAAGGAGGGGTGGGGGTGGCAGGAAGAGATTGACCAAAGAACACATATGTATAATGCATAGTGCATGGACACAGACAATAGTGTGGTGAAGGCCTGAGGTGGAGAGGGTCTGGGTGGAAAGGGCAAAGGCAGGGAAATGTATTGCTTTCAACAATATTTCACCTTTTTCCCCCATTGACCCCTTCTAGCCCACCCCCACCCCTCACCCCAGGCCTTCACCACCCCATTGCCTGTGTCCTGAGTGACCAGATTATTATGACCACCTGACGTTTGTAGGCAAATTAGCTATAATTTCATGCTGAAGTTGCTAGAGGGCCAGAACATTATAAATAGGGAAATTATATATATATATATATATATATATATATATATATATATAGTCTCCCATGTTCAAAGGCTGTTAAATCGTGTTGTTTACCCATATCTTCAGAAAAAATCACTTCTACTGTCATGGTCAACAACCTGCTTCCCTATTTATAATGGTCTGGCCCTCTAGCAACCTCAGCGCGAAATTACAGCTAATTTGCCTACAAACATCAGGTGGTCATAATAATCTGGCCACTCAGTGTATATGCATACAAGTTCTTTGGTTGATTTCTTCTCACCCACCTGCCCATCCCCACCTTTCCTCTAAGATTCATATGCCCATTTTAAAAAGATTACAGTGGGACTGACCTTTTACTGATCATATTTCTAAGCCAACACCAAATTTCTAGTTTGAAATGCATTTCCTCTAAATTTTAAATATTCCTGGTAACTTTGCCTCACTTTTGACCTACTCTTCTTTGATAGCTCCTCATCTTTGATAGATCCTTATCCTTCCCAACATTTGCAGCCTCTCTATCCCTGTCTACCTGTATGACCAGAAGAATGATCACATCATGCAATTTATTCTTACTTACCTTGTTCATCTTGACAAGTCTAAGACAGAAGGCTGAATCTCCTGGGGTTGTCTCGCATTCAGAAAGCCATGCCCATAAAGCTCTGTATATTACTTATTCAGAACCTATCTCACATCCTTCCCAACTCTTGAAATCCATTCTAGAGGGCAACCTCTGGGATACACAACCAGTCATAGGCAAATTTCTCTATAACTCTACCAATTCTCTGCAAGTTCCCTACATGTTCTTTCTTCAGCTGAAATTTAGCCCTCCCATGACAATAGGCACTCCTCTGTAGCTTTTTCAAATTGTGGTTGTCTCTCACGCATGCTGTGTTCTGTAGGTCTTTTTGCTTTTATTTCAAAAAAGAAACAGTTTTTCTCTTCTTATGTAAGTATAGTATTGTTTATTTCTGATTAAAAGAAAAAATGTACATTGAAAATGATTTAGAATACTGAGAAAAACACAATCAGGAAAACTAAAACCATTCCTCATCCAATTACCCAGAAATGCACACCATTAACATTTTGGTGTTTTTAATTTCTTTTATTCTATAAATATACACATTAATGTAAATGTTCTATTTCCCAGCTTGTACTGTCTCTAGAATTTTAAAATTTATGAGACCATTTTATCTAATTTTCTATCTATATTCATGAAAGAGATAAATCTGGTGTGTGTGCATGCACTCGCACATATGTGTGCATTTCTGTGCAGCTGTGTGCTAGAATTGGCTTGTGCCAACTTGTGGGAATTGCTATATGCATATCTTCCCAACTTTGCTTTCTGTAAAGTCACATGGTAGTTTGAAATCAGCCATGGCAGAAATATCTATACCTTGCGAATAAGCAATTGCTATAAATCAGAGCTCTTTTACTTTCTCTTAAATTCCAGAGAGCTAGCTTGCCAACACGCTACTAGGCTTGGATGAATAGAGCATGCTACCATCAAAATAAAAGATGATCCCAGCTGGTGTGGCTCAGTGGTTGAGTGTCGACCTATGAACCAGGAGGTCACGGTTCGATTCCCTGTCAGAGGACATGCCCTGTAGGGGGTGTGCAGGAGGCACCCAATCAATTATCTCTCATCATTAATGTTTCAATTTCTCTCTCCCTTTCTCTTCCTCTCTCTGAAATCAATAAAAACATTAAAAATAAATAAACGATGACCATATTTTGAAATTCTTTTATTATCTGTATTATCTGTTCCTTGATGTAGAGAAACTAGACCTTTCATGCATTGCTGCTGGGAATGTAAAGTTGTATAGCCTCTCTGGAAGACAGTATGGTACATATAGTAGTTAAAAAATACTGCATTTTCCCCAGAGAAATGAAAACCTATCGATCTGCATGAAACCCTGTACATAAATGTTAATAGCAGTTTTATTTGTGAAAGCTCTAAACTGGAAGCAGCTCAAACATCCTTCAGTAATGAAAGTTAAACAAACTGTGGTGTATCCATAATATGGCATATTACACAACAATAAAATAATATATTATTGTCGCACACAATAACTTAGACATATTTCAAAAGAATTATCTTGGGACTCTTTCCCCTCCCCACGTGGGAGTGTGTGCTTGTTTCTCAATAAATTTCCACCTTTTGCTATAGAAAAAAGAATTATCTTGAGTGAAAAGAGCCAATCTCTAAAGTTTACATCATGTTTGATTCTATTTATATAACATCATAGAAATAATATAGTTGTAGAGAAGGAGAACAGATTAGTGGTTCAACATAAGGAAGTCTTTTGCTTGCTCTGATGTCTCTCTGTGCATCTAAATGTCCTCTTCTTACAAAGAACACCAGTCAGATTGGATTAGAGTCCATTCTAAGAGCCATTTTTTAACGTAATCACCTCTTAACGTCCTTTTTTTTAAAAAAAGAAGCCTGTTTATTTACAAAGATTTTCTGTGCGTTTGGTTACTGACTATATTATTTTGTTAGGACCACCATAACAAAATACCACATACTGTGTGGCTTACACAACAGAAATTTATTTTCTCACATTTCTGGAGGCTGCAAGTCTAAGATCAAGTTTTGATTTCGTGTGAGGTCTCTCTCCTTGATTTGCAGATGACACCTTCTCACTGTGCCCTCTCACTGTTTCTCTTCCAGGAATGCTTGCCCTGGTGTCTCTCTGTGCATTCAAATGTCCTCTTCTTATAAAGGACACCAGTCAGATTATATTAGAGTCCATTCTAAGAGCCACTTGTTAAAGTAACCACCTCTTCAAGCCCTTTTCTCCAGTACTGCTACGTTCTGAGACACTGGAGTTCAAATTCAGCATATGAATTTTGGGGAGGACATAATTCAGACCATAACACTCATGAAACCATAGAAGGAGCTTTTTCATTTATTTCTTTCTTTTTCTGCTTGATTGTTGCTTATAAGAAAACCTTAAAGTTGCCTCTTTAAGAAAAAATTTATACTCATGCTATTTTTCTTTTCTACTCAGTAAGACAACTTAAGATTATAGGTGCACGTCTGGCCAATATTGGAGCAGTTTGGACACCTCTTGAGCCATCCATCCTCTCATCAGAGAAGCTAACATTCACCCGAGAAGTCAGGGTTGTCTGGATCTTCTCAGTGCACTGCTGGGGAAGTCCACCACGCCGACGTCTGACGCTCACATCTCCCTTACGTGCAGGTTCCAGTGAGAAATCAGTCATGCGGATGCTCTGCCTCTGCATCTCTACCTTGTTCCACAGCGTGCTTTTTTATACCTCGTGTTGGAAGAGGAAAACTGACCCCTTCCAGTATTTTCCAGCAAACAGAATGTGTGGGCCTGCCTGTCGTGCCCATCTCATTTAGCTGGGTCTTGATCAAATTCTCTTCTTAGAAATTGATGTGCCCAGTTCCCAGGTCAACCCCCCATCTTCCACTGGGAATACATCATTCTTTTGTCTTCCGTCTTTTTTTGTTAGAATAATTGAATAATTCCTCCTGCAGTGACATAGCACCATTAAGCCCACCAACCCTAACCTCACCATCCCTACCCATTTGCTTTCTAGGAACACTGTCTCTGTATGTATATTCAAAAAGAGTGATTAGGTAAAGGCAAACATTTATTCTAATCACCTTACAAATCTGCATTTATAATTTTATTATTACCTCTCAATCTTTTAAATTGTATATTTCTAAGATACCGCTGGTGAAAAGATGTTTCTTGAAATATCAGATCATTTATAATGCAGTTTCCTTGTAGCTTCATATCAGCAAACATTTTTGAGTATTTACTGTATGTCAGTCATTTTCTAGGTACTGACAGGTGCTGTCTATATAAATATAAATATATTTTAATATCCTTTGTCCACAATGCAGCTGGTATTTCTTGTATTCGATGACATGATTTATAGTTAGAAGGGGAAATTGTTAAGCACTTAAGAAGCATTCTAATTGACAAATTATTTTGACATATTGTCATTCCATTTTAATATTAGAGGAAGATATGCTTTTTTGCACTGTGATTTACAACCCCCTTCTACACACACACAAACACACACACACACCCATACCTACACACAAAATATGAGGAAATATTCATGCTTCTCCTGTGAAGAACGTAGAGACCACTGTTCTCATTTCAACTTTTCAAGGCATTTAACCTGATGGTCATTTCATGTTGTTTTGTATAAACAACATCAATATTTATAGAAATTCCAATTTAATTCAAACTTCTTTCCTTTTTTTAATTGGAAAAAATGATGTTTCTTTTCCTTATTTATCACCAACAATGGTTTGATTTTATAGAATCATACTCATACACTCAGCAACAGCAAGCATTTAGATATATCTGAAGTTTTAACAGAGTGCAATATAGAAATCTAAAACAGGCATTAGGAAAACTTCTAGTAGCATGATGTTAGAACCATCTGTTACAAAAAGTGAACTATTGGTGTTTTTCTCTGGATGTTTACCATTGCTGGGTATGATCATCTCTATTTGAAATCAGAAGTGTTTTTCCTACATATAAAGAAAGTTTATGAGCATTATTATTTTAGGAATATATATATATATATATATATATATATATATATATATCCCTAGAAATAGTCTGTGATCTAGAACATACAGTTCAATTCTGATTCCAATTGATGATTCTCTGAAAGCATGCAGTCTCGAGGTTTGTAACTATATCAAATTCAAGGCCACACTGAACAATAGATTCCAAAGAGTCAAATGTCTTGCATTTGTCAACACATGTCAGCGTGAATCTGGGGCAATACTGGAGGCTGTGCCTGAAGATTAATGAAGCCAGTTATAGTCAGTGTTCCATTGTTGCTGTTGTTTTCAGAAACAATGACATATTAAACGAGGAGATTCTCTCTCTCTCTCTCTCTCTCTCTCTCTCTCTCTCTCTCTCTCTCATTTCTTTGGCTCATAGTATTACCACTTTCTTCTTTCTTCGTGTACTTACATTATTAGAAGCAGAGACTAAACTTGTGATTCTTCCCCCAAAAATATATAGAGATTAGGTCAAACTGTCTGACACTGGGAAAAGAAAGTGTGGGGGGACCACATTTTTAACACAGGTGAAGCAATAAAGAATCTGTGACTCGGAATATTCTAAACATTATTTTTCACAAACATCGTCATTCAAACAGATGATCATCTTTACATCCTGCAATCCTAAAAATTTTAATTATGAGAGTTCTCAAAATGTTATCTAATTTATGTTCAACCAAATGACATCCACTGTGAATAAAGACATTCCTCTGTTTCCTTTTGTATCTTCCATTATTGAACAAGAACTATCATATCCCTACTCCTTACCACTGAGCAAATATTTCCGATTTGACTGAAGTAGAAAAGCCTAAACAAAGAGCTGTTAACAGTCCACAAATGGGTCTGTTTGTACCAGTTTATAGACCTGTTAAAAGGTAAACTGAGGAAGATTAAACATTTTGAGAGTTTATTTGAGCAAACAATCCATTCCAAACGTGCAGGGCCAGACTGGAAGTATTAGGAGAGCTCCACTAACGGAGGAGCCAGAGGAAAGACTTACATAGAAAAAGTGCAGGAGCGAAGAAGGGGAATTACTTGAATGGCTGCTTGTCCTTAGCTTCTGGTTTTGTAACACTGAGGCACTTAGAGGCTTAGGGTTTGCATTGCTTACACACAGGCCACCACAGCATCAGAACCACATCGGTCTAATGGCCTCCTTATTTCAGTAAAGTGAACCCTACATTTCTGACAGGAAGCTTACTTCCTACAGTTCTGCCTTCAGGTTCTAAACTCCGAACATCACTGCTGCCAACTCAGGTGGCACAGCTGAGTTTATTTGGTAGTTTTCTTTTCCAAAATGTGGGCAAGAAAATTCCATATGGAGATTATTTCATGGCAACATCAGAATGCTGTGTACAGCTTATATTTTTGTAGTTCTATTTAGGAAATGTGTTTTTGAAATATATATGTAGTTTAGATCACAAACTAAACAAATATAGTAACCCTGCACCACAGTACTGTAAAATCTTTGCATTTTATTAAATATACATATGAGTTTATGTTTCAACTATTGCCAGCGTAACCCAAAGTCGGCTAGTTAGAGCAATTGCTAAATGTAAAGCTTTCTATTTGGTTCTTGTTATTGCTTAATAATTAAAGATTTGATTACTCTTATTCATTTTACAAATAAAAGATAAACTATGAAATATATTGCATTTAATTTTATAAAACCTAAACATCAACTGCTTATGAAAGCCTGTACTCTTCTAATGCATTAGCAATTGTTTCATTAATGACTAACCTTTATAAAACCTTTACAATGCATTTGACTTAGCTTCATAGAACTAGTGATAAACAACTGACCTTTATATTCTTACTAGAGGCCTGGTGCACAAAATTTGTGCACTCACAGGGGTCCCTCAGCTCGGCTTGTGCCCTCTCACAGTCCAGGAGCCCTCAGGGGATGTCTGACTGACAACCATCAGACATCCTTAGCGCTGCCGCGGAAGTGGGAGAGGCTCCTGCCGCTGCCTGCACTCACCAGCGGTGAGCCTGGCTCAGGGCTTCTGGTTGAGCAGTGCTCCCCCTGTGGGAGTGCACTGACCACCAGGGGGTAGCTCCTGCATTGAGCGTCTGCCCCCTGGTGGCCAGTGCGTGTCATAGAGACCAGTAGTTCTACTGTTTGGTTGATTTGCATATTAGCCTTTTATAATATAGGATATTAGTATCTCCATGTGTGGTAGCAGAGGTGCCCAGGCGGTCTGTAGTGTGGTGGACATTAGCCAGTATGTTTTACTGAGAAAACCTAGAAGTTCATTAATTTGGTTTATGAGTTAAGAACTTGTGAATAAGGGACCTTCTGTCGAAAGCTTTATAAGTGCTGTTATATGGATTAAATGCCATCACATGTGTGCTGAAATAGTTTTGGGACATAGACATACATAACTATCACTCTCCTTAGTTCTTGGACCTTTGTGTTTGCTTGTGAAAACATCACAACAATCTTATAATTTCAATTTCTGGGAGTCCCATTTTGCAGACAAGGAAACTGAGTCAGTCTAAGAGATGGAGCAACTTGGCTCAGTTCTTCAATTATTGCATACATTTAAACATTTTAAAAATGCACTGGGGCCCTGGCTGAGTGGCTCAGTTGGTTGGAGCTGGAGCATTGTCCTGTACACCAAAAGGTTGTGGGTTTGATTTCCTGTCAGGGCACATACCTAGGTTTCATTTCAAGTTCAATCCCCATTCAGGGCACAGTCACATATGGGAGCAACCAATCTCTCTCTCTTTCCTTTCCTCTCTCAAAACATATACTTGGGTAAAGATTTTTTTTAAAGTTCAGGTGTACAATTTTATAATACAATATCTATATACTCCATCATGTGCTTGCCATCCAAAGTCCAGTCTCCTTCTGTGCCATATGTGGTATTTGACCCCCTTGGCCCTCTTTGTCCTCCTGCAACCCCTCTTCTTCTCTAGTAACCATTATACTGCTGTCTGTGTCTTTGAGTTTATTTTGTTTGTCCATTTGCTGCTTTTTGTTTCATATCCCTCATATGAGTGAAATCATAGGGTTCTTGACCTTTACATCTGATTTGTTTCTCTTAGCATGATACTCTTTAAGAGCCATCCATGTTATTGCAAATGGCAATATTTCATCTTTTATTCTATTACATATATGTATATTACATATACAATTTCTTTATCCAACCATCCATCGGAGAACACTTAGGTTGTTTTCATGTCTTGGCCACAGTGAATAATGCTGCAATGGACATAGGGGTATATATCTCTACAGATAAGTGTTTTCAAATTTTTTAGATAGATACCCAGAAGACAGATTGCTGGGTCATGTGATAGCTCTATTCTTAATTTTTTGAACAATCTACATACTGTTTGACACAGTGACTGCACCAGTTTACATTCTCAGCAGCAGCAAATGAGGGTTTCATTTCCTCCACATCATCTCCAACACTTATTATTTCTTGTCTTATTGATGATACTCATTCTAACAGGTGGGAGGTGAAATCTCATGGTGGTTTTAATTTGCTTTTTCCTCAAATATTTGGAAGTATATATACTTGTGTCTACATAAATATCCTTCAATTATGGAAATCACAATTTAAAATGTTGGAAGTGAAACAACCAATTTTGGGAATGTATATGAGCTCTAGATATACAAAAAGAAAAATTTGCATTTTTAATTTTCCAATTATTATCTTGCCATCTGGTAGTCTTAGGTCTGTGCTTTTCATTTGTGTTCTACTTTTGTACATTTATATCTGAAAGAAGTTATTTGCTGATTATTTAATTAGAATATAATTTTGATGAAAGAATTTATATAATCAATGACTTTTATTTTTAGGATGTTGGTGTTATCTTCTCTCTCCTTTCAGTACACATAGGTACAGAATACAATGGAGTAAGCAAAATTCTCAGAGAATAGGTAATATTTTGTGTTTTCTCATCATACATAACATACCCTTTTAAATTCTGATTACTAAATTATCTTTCTTATAAATCTGTTAACTTTTTCTTATAAGTAACATTTATCCAGGGAATTATTCTCCTATTCATTTGGAACTACTTATACACATAGGCATAACTATAAGATAACCTACTGATCACAAAGTATAACATGATCTTCTTAAATAACAAATAGTTCATAATTTTATAAATTTCCTCTTTCATAAGCAAAAGTTCAGAAAAATACTATACCATATGTACCTATTTTATTAATCAACATCACAAATATGTGTCATATATGATTTAATGTCCTGGTTTGTGACAGTCTTTAAGACAATCAGTTAATTGATTTTTAAATGAATTTGAAAGCCCCTTTTGATAGTTATGGAATTCAATAATGGTAACATTATTTAAAACATAGAAAAAAACCTGGATTTAAATCTCATTTTAAACAGAATGAAAAATCCCCATAGCTTAATGAAAATAAACTTGGATGCAAGCTTTAGCCTTCGGGTGGAAATCTGCCAAAAAAGCTTTCACTAGATAACAGTCACTGTAATTATAATAACAACTGACAATGGCTTAAACATGACCCCTATGCACATCCTTTTAGAAACACAATGAGCTTAAACAATGACAGGGATGTGGGGATGAGTGTGAGAAGCCAGGGTGACAAGGAGAAGGAAAGCAGGTGTCCCATTTAAAGAAAGACCAGACCTACTGGGACAATGTAGATAATTGTGTCCTTGAATTGACAAGGTTGTTTTAAATTTGACATAGTTGTCACCCTTTTGTAATATTTTACTTACAATTTTAGAAAGTTTTTCAATGAGTTGATGTAATTGATTTGAAATTGGGGCATTAATGGTGTTTTGATATGTGGCCCCTTCCTTTATATTCCTTTGGTTTACATTATTCCAAATTAGCAATCAATTGAAATCTTTAAATATCTATACTAATAAAAGGGTAATATGCTAATTAGACCGGGTTGACCAGACATCTTCCAGTAGTCCTGCCTTCTTTCCGGACAAAGCCATAGTGGTTGGGGCCAAGGCAGAGGAGGTTAGGGGTGATCAGGCCAGCAGGGGAGGGCAATTAAGGGCAATCAGGCTGGCAGGGGAGGACAGTTAGGAGCAATCAGGCAGGCAGGCAGAGGGGTTAAGGGCGATCAGGCAGGCAGGCAGGTGAGTGGTTAAGAGCCAGCGGTCTCGGATTTCAAGAGGGATATCCGACTGCCGGTTTAGGCCTGATCCCACGGGCCTAAACTGGCAGTCAGACATCCCCCGAAGGGTCCTGGATTGGAGAGGGTGCAGGCGCTGCTGAGGGACCCCTCCCTCCCATGCACGAATTTCATGCACCTGGCCTCTAGTTTAGTAGAAGATGTTTTATTAACCTAATAAGTAGATGTAAATTATTTTCCTTACTAAATTCAACTTGCATTCTCTACATATGCATGCACATACTCTATATATAATGTGTACATATGCATGCACATACTCTATATATAATGTGTATATATATATATATATATATATATATATATATGAGTGTATCATACACTTACATACACACTTATATATGTACATATAGTATTAGTATAGCCAAACATGTGTTTTACTTGGTAACTGGAATAAGTGTAGAAAGTGAATAATTGGACATAAAAATTGTATATTAGCAGAAATAGAAATGCTAGGCAAAGCCCATAAAAAGATTTTTAGCAGTTAGCTGTTTAACTGCTTGTTACTTATTCAAGACTCCAAAACTGAATCATTGGTGTTTCTGAGAACAAACAGCTTCACTGTGCTCTAGAATTGTGTCTTGAATTGCTCTTCAATAACCAGATTATATAGTAAAACCTCGATATAACGAACTAATTCAGGCAAGGGGCTGTCAGTTAAAGCCTAAAGTCAGTTGTATAATAAAGTAGGTTTTCCAAATGAGTATGTTAAAAAATTGACAAATTTGTTAGTTTACCTGTTTTCACTTATGTAGACACATTTGTGTAATTAAAATTATGTATGAAAAGTTGAATTTCACAGCAAACTTTTCTATATGTATTACTGTACCTTTACATTTATACTGAATAGTCTAGTAAAGGCATGCATTCACCAGTCACCACCAGTAAACAAATGCCCACAGCCAGGGTATGGCTTAGTGCACTTGGGGTCATCAGTCACATGCTTAAAACCGCTGCAGAAAGTCATGCCACCGCACAACAGAACCAATTACCCCGCGAGATGCAATGTGATCAGGTGCTAACCATTTGCCACACGTTGTTTACAAGCGGTGACTCTTGGATTTAAATATGTACACTGTGGTTGTAGACATGTAATATTTATGTATGTTGGTGAAATTACTACAGTGTTTTTTCCAAACTATGGCCTATTTGCTAAAATTTGTTAAAAATAACAGTGAATTAATAACAAAAAATAACCTGTTAACTTAATTATAAGCAAATCTTGGTCAAAAGCATTTTAAAGTTGATCAGGTGTTAATTTTCACATAGGACATACAGACTGGAAATTTTGTCCATTAAATCTGAAGTCTGTTAAATCAAGGTGCACAAAATTGAGGGTTTACTATACCTACTATATATCAAAAATGTCCAGGAATAGCTATGTTCCAATGTTGCTGTGAAATAGGAAACTAGAGTGTAAAAGTAAAGATTGAAATCAATATCCTCAGTAAGAAGAAGTTAAATTGCTCAAAAAGTCTAATTAGTATGAATAAGACTCTACCTTTTTTATGCCTTGCTAAAATAAATTCAATATATCATGGCAAAGAAAAAGTGGACTTTTTAAAGAAGAGATACAATGAATTCCACCTTCTATTTGACTTTAGTAATTACAGCATTGTTCCATTCTGCAACTGTGTAACCTCATAAACTGTTTTCCATCTTTATGTCTTTTCATATTCCCTGAGTTCTCTTCCAATATAATCCTGTTTCCTGACATTCTGTACTTACCAGTTTAGAATTAGAATCTCCTATACAAAAATGTTTCTCCAATTAATTTCACTTAATTTAATTTTAAATGTATTTTTATTGATTTCAGAGAGGATGGGAGAGGGAAAGAGAGATAGAAACATCAATGGTGAGAGAGAATCATTAATCGTCTGCCTCCTGCACACCCTTTTCTGGTGATTGAGCCCGCAACCTGGGCATGTGCCCTTGACTGGAATCAAACCTGAGACCCTTCAGTCCACAGGCTGACACTCTATCCATTGAGCCAAACCAGCTAGGGCTCTCCAATTAATTTTACATCATTCTGATCACTTGTTATAGTTAGCATTCACATTCCATATTATTTTACATGTACTGATATTACTTATTACTTACTCTTAAAATTGCAAAATCATTTGTATCATCAAGGAATTATTCTATTGTTTTATATAATTTAAAACACATACTTATTTATAATAATTTAGTTTTATTAAATAAAAGCACTGCATTTATAAGCAAAATTTTCTTTCCCTTACAAATGTTAGAAAAATTCTACCATAATAGTTACAAAATTTTTATGATGGTCAGCTTTTAGAGAATTTAAGGATAATCATTTTCAATACAGAAGTCCTTGTCCAACTTCAAAACAAGAAAGAATGATTCTGAAAATTGAATTTAAACATACTAAAAGTGGAATACAAATACTTCAGTTGATTAATTTTTTCTGGGAACATCTCAAACAGCTTTCTATAGTATTGAGATGTTTTTATACACTTGTAGGTAAAGACAAAGTTAGAACTTACACAGTTCTTCCTAATTACAATGAACAGACTAATTAGATCACATTTCTCAACAAAGGCAGTACCACCCCCTAGGGGTTATTTTGGAAATTTGTGAGTGTGTTTTCAGCTGTCACAATGAGGTGGCAACACTTACACTTAATGGGAGACTGCTAAAGTTACTAGATTCCTGCAAGGAATGGTACAGTCAAAAATAAGTGTGTTTTTTTTAAATCACACACCAACACATGAATTTGGAATATCCCACTGAACATTAATGTAGACGAAAAACATGCTCATAATTGTGTCCACCTAGAACTTATCTCCATTTGACATATAAATATAAAGATTTTCTGCACAATTTTAATCACCACTAAATTTTCTAGGAATGGGAACTACCACTTAACCATTGTATTGTATTGTATTGTATTGTATTGTATTGTATTGTATTGTATTGCATTGTATTGTATTCTGTTTGGACATTTACCAGGAGTTATCCAACATTTTAGAAAAGCATATTACCACCCACACTAGCTCTATAGCTGAGTTGCAATAAAATATACCTGTATCCGTCTGCCTTAGCAGCTATCACATTCTTATGACTCCTTTCATCATTGTAAACATCTAACCCTTCATTGTGTTGTCATGCCTGAACATTAACAACGAACATATTAATCTATTACAAACAATTGTCCTTATGTTGTTTCTTTATATTACCCCAGTATGATAGCATTTAATTATGCATGCATGTAGGTTATGTTGCCTATAAATTTTATTTCAGGAGAGTAAAGCAAGTACTACAAAATTTGTGTTATATTAGCCAGACATTGGATCTAATAAGGTCTAGTACCACCAGATACAATTGGAGCTTGTAGGTCAATGTTTCGCCTTCTCAGGTATCCCTTTCCTAATATGGGATAATCTGGGAAGTTTGGGATTCATGTGGTGGCTAACGTGAATAGGAAAATAAGACAGGATATCATTATTCTTTATGGTTTCTAAGGGAAAGTGGATATAAGTACAAATTGAGACTATGGGGTTGGTCTTCCAATGAGTTTGCAATGGTGGGCCCACTAGTATTGGGGGAAGATGGGTTTCATAGATAGGAGCACAAGTTCTCTGGGTTTTCTGTGCAGACCTTTAGCAGGAAGGAGTAGAGTGAATGGACCATAAAAGTGATATCCACTCTCTCTTCTATCATTTTGTTGATGTTTTACATTTTCGATGCTTTCCTATTACAACCAGTTTCTTGCTCATTGTGTATTATTCATCTAGCTGGCTAGATAGATAGTTTTGCTATTATATTTTCCAGTAATATTCTCAATAAATATATTTTTTCTAGTTATATTATCCATATTTTACATCTTAATTTTGGAGTTAGATGACTGGAACAAGTCTTCAAATACCTTTTTAAAAAACGTGTAATTGGTGTATTTTCCAAGCCTCTTCATCTCAAAGATTATCTGTTTCTTTGACTCCTGCAAGACAACTCGAGTAAGTATAAAACTCTTACAAACCTTTTAGATGGATGCAGATGCATCTCCATCTTGGGAAAAGAGAATAGTGTGTATGTTTTCTCATTTGATTAATGATTTTAATTCTTTTAACCTGAGAATCAAACATTATTTTTATAACATGTACCAGGATCTTTAAAATTCTACTGCTGTAATTTTGCCTACCTTGTAATTTTTCTTTACGTCTCTCCTAGATAACATACCTTTAAATCGCATTCCCTTTTCCATTTGTCTCAGCCTTGCCCATGGAAATTTCTGTTCCTGATGGTTCTTCACTGATGAAGATCAATAAATTTACTTAATTTTATTTTGAAATTTGAGATAATTATTTCCTGGGAATTGCTTTTCTGGTGCTTAATGATGCTTTCATGTCCTTGTTTGGGGCATTTTCCTTTGCTCTTTTTTATTTTTTTACTTCCTTGCCTCCACTGGATTCAAGGCAGTGTTCTTTGGTTTGCTGCCTTAGATATATAAACACAGAGATGTGAGCAGTTTCCATTCAGCTCCCAGTGTCTACAAGGCTTTCATTTAATACTTCAGAACATTCCCTATACACATATCCCAGTGCTATGACACCATGAAAGGCACAGTACATGCAAACCTCATTCTTCAGTATGGACCACATACAGAGCCACTTCTTGGGTGGGAATGTGCTACTTCTGTTTCCACGTGCTTCCTGCCCAGTCATTTTCTGGAAAGAGAAAGAGATGTACGAGTGATGAACAGCCCTCTAACTGCCTACAAAGGTGGCTGCCAAGTGTTCTATTCAAAACAGGCGTCTTCTTATTCAAGAGCCAGACAGTGGCAAAGAGATAGTGCACAGTGCGTTTTACATGGCCAAGTTTTCTCTGTTCTGCATATAAAATATGGGTGAACACCTGAATGGCTATTTCCTTCCTATTAAATCAAATTGTAATTCATAAAAATAATTCTACACGTTTTGGCGATAACTTTAACATCACTCTTCATTTTCAGTGCACTGAGTTTGCATGTTCTATGTTTTCGCAGGGAAGATGGGATCTTGAGGACAATGAGAAGAGAAGATTGTAGTATGACATGCCTGAAATCATGGGGGTTTGGGCGTGGGCCATAGGTGCACACATTCCATCATCAAAGACAGAAGGTAATGATTTAGATTTTCACACATAAATGATGAGGTCTTATGAGATCACCCGGGGAAGGTGTTTTTCAGGCAGTTCGGTCCATGGGGCTGCACCAGAAGAAATGCTGACAATGAACTTGTGGAGTTGCAAGTCTTAGTAAATATATGTGACAGTTGAAGTGTTAAGGTGAAGGACAAAGGTCTGTGACATACACATCTTTAATTCATTAAGACGCGATTGGAAAGAGAAACAAGAGTAAGCTGTGTAATAAAATCTAAGAGAAAAGAGAACATCTGAAAGAACATATTTTCAACAAAGTCAAAAGCTGAACAAAGGTTAAATAAGACGAACCCAAGAGGCTTGACCTTTTAAAATCTCAGTAATTCTTTAGAGATGCGTGTAAGAGGAATCACAAACTCTAAATCCATAATGCCGTGAATTAATAAGTGAATAAAAAGGGAGGTCATGACTGTTAAATGTGTTTACAAGAAATCTGTCTTTGAAGGAGGGGGAAAATAGGATAAAAGCTTAAAAAGGGGGATTGTCATGAAGCTTTATAGAAACAAAATATACCTCACAGCACAGAAAGTCTCAGTCTACAGTTGAACTTACTCAAAAGGTTGAAAAGTGAAAGGACTAAATGTATTATTCTTAAAGTCCATAGTTCTTAGAAGAAACAAAGTCTGAGGTTGAATTAATTGGTTGCATTGCATCTCTGCAGTGTTTCTGTTACTTAGTAATTTAAGCTAAGAGATGCATAACTATGAAAAGGTGGGCTTGGCAACATAGTGAAGCGGCGAAGAGCATGGAGTCAGGTGCTAGGCTGCCTTTTGAATCCTGGCGTGGCCACGTACAAGCAGACTAGCTGTGTGACCTTGGGGAAAGTTATGTAGGCCTACCTTACCTTTCCATGTTGCAGTTCCTCATCTTTGAAATGAGAAAAAATGATTATATCTAACTCATCTTTTTGTTAGTCTAAAATGAGTTAATATTACAAATGTGGTGCAAAATAAAAGTTACATATGTGCATATTAAATCAATAAAAATCAAATATCAGTCACACCTAATACTTAACCTATTAGTTTGGCTTAATAACTTAATTGGCTTTAATAATTTTCACCAAATTCAAGAGTCTAGAGATGATTATTTACTTCAATGGTCAATAAGAGGGATAGCCACTGATACTGAAACCATTAATGATGTTTGCCAAATCAAAAATTCTTGAAAGACTTTTGGAAAGCAAACAGTTTTCTTGTTGTCAGCATAGTATTTTGAAGGTTTTGTTTTGAAATCATTTCAAACTGACAAGAATATAGCTTACAAAAAAGTACAAATAATTTTTGTCCTGAATCTTTGACAGAAATTTGCCAATGCCATACCCAATTGCCCTTGGATACCTTGGTGCAGTTTTCCTATAAACAAGAACATTCTTCTACATAGACATCTATCAAAATAGGAAGGTTGACACTGAAATAGTACATTTCTAATTCTACCATCCTTTCTACCTCTATCAGTTGGCATTTGGAAGTGCTGTTTCTTCTCATATATTTGTTCACTTGTTTTATTTACACCAGTATGGACTCATGGGTTATACACAGTTGCTACTGTTATATATTTTAATGCTCAAAATTTTCTTGATTTGGCCAGTGGAAGCTCCTTCAAGTTGGCTTTTAACATATCTCCATCATTCTTAGATCACTATCTTACTTTCTAGCAGAGTAGATTCTGGGATCATTTCATGCCAGCCATTTCTCCAGGAAGCTATTTCTCCAAGAAACTCTAGTTTCCTTTAGTGAAGAATGATATTTAGAAGCCAAGATCTGACACTGTGTATGCTTATTGTGATTGGGCCCTTTCAGTGGACCAAGCCAGGAACACACACACACACACACACACACACACACACACACACACTATTTTTTTCTGTATTTAAATACTGAAAATTATATATTTCCCCAAAACCTCCAATTCCAAAGCACCACACAGGTTAATTATACTTTTCATCTCTCGATCTTCATAATTTCTCTGGCAGTAAGAAAACTAGCTCCCATTGTTCTGAATACACTTACCTATTTAATCAATATCTCCTATGTAACCAATCTCTTGACTCCACCAGGACACCTCCCCAGATGACCACTTTCCTCACTTGGACTTCGCGGGCTGTAGTTTGCCCACGGCTGCTTTAAACTGATAGGAGGGCCACCCACAGCTTCCCCTGGAAACCTAATCCTTCCGCTGAATTTTAGACTAAATTATTCAGAAAGCTAAAAGGAAGAACGAAAAAGAATGAAAAAAGAGCAGAAAGACAAGTAGGAAGCACAATCAATATACTTTCAATGTGGGCTTCAAGTTCAACAAGTAAAATGTCAAGAATGTTTCTGCCATTAAGATAGTACACATTAAAGCTAAAAAGTGATCTTACAAGATGAAACGGTCAAAATGCCAGGGCAGAACAAAACCTCAAAAGTGCACAATGTAATAATATGCATTTGATTTTACATAACAAATCTATGGCCTATATAAGTCATAATAAGTACCTGCAGTCACACTACATTTGTTACGCTTGGCATTTTCACTCAAGTAACTGAATCAAATACCTGGATAATTAGCAGCTGCGAAGTTAATACATGTATTTATCTTAAGTGAACAAGAGAATTTGCATGAGAGAACTGTTTCTAGCATTCTCTTAGTTTCTTCTTCTAAATCATGCCAGGACTGTGAAAGAAATTTCTTTGATCGATCTTACCTAGCTCTGAACTCACTATAAATAAATTATTGAGTCTTTCCGTGTCTATAAAGTACCAAAGAGCTCTTGGGCAAGATGCATTTTTAAAATTTCAAAAAAAATCAATTTCTTTTCATGACAGATTATTAATAACTCCCACCCTTCCTTTTCCGGTGTACACCCAGGAAGTGAGAAAAGGGCTGACAGAATGGTGCCAGGTCAGTAGATATTTTTATGCTCAACTTGAGTTAGCAGTTTCAAACACTGCATTTCCTCCTCTCTTCTTTTCTGTGCGACAAATATGTGGTAGCAACACACAGCGTCCCAGGAGACAACTTCAGAGACTTGTAGAAAGCTAACCTAGAAAGTGCTTCCTGAAGTAAGACTGATTTCGACTAATCTTCTTTATTATTAATTTCACTAAAGTCCTGATGCACGAAAATTCATGCAAGAGTAGGCCTTCCTTCCCCCGGCTGCCGGCACCGGCTTCCCTCCGGCACCTGGGACAGGGGCTGCTTCTCTCTGGCCGCCACCAGGCACCTGGGACCTGGGCAGCTTTGCTCTGGCCCCGGCTTCGTCCAGAAGGACATCCAGAATGATGCCCACAAGGACGTTTGGTCTAATGGTCTAATTAGCATATTACCCTCTTATTATTATAGATTAAGCTTTGTGTTCTTTAGTGTTCTAAAGCCAAGAATTCTTTGTTTATAACATTATCATTTGCTAATCTTAATAGCAAGTTTGTGTGTGTGTGTATTTGTGTATAATTTTGTTAATTAATTAGGTGTGTTTCCAAAAGTTGGCAGCATAATATATATAAATAAACATGTTTAATTATACCATCTGTCCAACAATACTTCAGTATAGACTCTTTCAGCACTATGCTCAAAGTCATTCTCAGAGGCAGAGGTAGGTGTCCACAGGCACGGGTTTATCATACATGCTCACATGGGCAACAGACGTGTGTGTCTGTCATTTTATGTTGATGCCTGAAAAGTGGCTTTTCTGACTCTGAGATGGAAATCTAAGAGAACACTGATTATTTTTACCTGGGGAAAAAAATTGTCATCTCAAGGAGAACATTGTAATCTCAAGGTATTAACAACCAAACACTGATTAAAGCAGAGAAAACTATTTTTCATCTGTTTAGGGAGTTTCCATGAGATTTTCAAGCCCAATGGCAAGTTTTTGATAGCTCAGGAACTTAATACTGATTAAATAAATGTATTATAACCTATCATCACTATTAATCAGTGCCTCATCAGTTTTAAATATAATTTTAGCCTATTTTCTCTTAAATGATGTTTTAAAGCAGTGGTTCTCAACCTTCTGGCCCTTTAAATATAGTTCCTCATGTTGTGACCCAACCATAAAATTATTTTCGTTGCTACTTCATAACTGTAATGTTGCTACTGTTATGAATCATAATGTAAATATCTGATATGCAGAATGGTCTTAGGCGACCCCTGTGAAAGGGTCGTTCGACTGCCAAAGGGGTCGCGACCCACAGGTTGAGAACCACTGTTTTAAAGCAATGTCTGAGGAAGATTGTCAATATATATTTTCCTCATGTAGGGACAGCAATACCCTGACTTTATAAAATGTGAAAACCTGGTAATATATTCTAAACTCTGACCACCAGCTTGGTACCTGCTCCAGCTGTTTCACCGCTGCACTCAGGTTGCCTTGATCTTGGACTATGCACAGACCTCAAATCCCTTGATCCTTCCCCCTGGTCAATATATCTCTGACCTCACTTCCTTCCCTATCCAGTCCAGGCTACATGATTGATCATGTAAGTAAGACTCCCTGTCTCCCCTGCCCACTGACCTCTATGCCCCTGATGGGGAAAAGTTCATATTTCCCTACCTAAGTCTGCTTCAGTGCTGCAGGACAAAAGGTCATGCAACCTCGGACTGAGGCACGTACCAGTGTATGTTTCCCAACTTCATTTGGTCTTTTAATGCCTGTCTTTTGTTCTTCTGCATTATTTCTATTACACCATTCTCCTAACGTATCCAAAATGTTAAGGCTGCCCTTATCAGCATTAGGAAATTTTTTCCCTAAGAAAACAGGAACCAGATAAATAATGCTCTCAGCTTCTAATGAATCTTCATCATATGTATCCTATTCTTCTAATTCTCCACTCTTTAGAGTCAGTTGGAACTTTGTCCATTCAAAACTCATCCTCTTTAAATCCATCCATGTAGGAAAAAAAAAAACCTAGGTAAAATTTTCACCAATAGAATTTCACTAACTGAAGAGAAAAAAAAATGGATACCCAAAAGGAAAATGTTTCTAAAAGGAAGGATGGAGGTACATAAAGAAATAAAGGATAAAGGAGATTGTAACTATGTGAACAAATCTAAAAGAATGGGACTTTATAAAGCAAGAATAATAATATGGGGCTAAAATATATTTAGAAATAAAATATATAACAATGATATCATAAAACATATTGTTGGGAAATGATAAAAAGTGCTAACATATATTATAGACTTTGAGTCAAGAAAGTATGTTATAATCATTAGAGTTAGCCAGTAAACACACACACACACACACACACACACACACACACACACAAATAAAAACGGTAAAAAAAATGCATTTAATAGCTTAATGGAGGAAAATTTTAAATAAAAATATTAATTCAAAAGAAAAAATAGAGATAAATGTTTAGAATAATAAAAACAAATAAGATGACAAATTTAAACCTAAATAATCTTAAGTCTACTCATTCCAAATGTAAACAAACTAAATAATCCAATCAGGAAACTACATTAATCTGCCAGGGCGCCACATCAAAGTACCACAGACAGGGTGTTTTAAACAACAAAGTTTATTTCTCCGGTTCTGGAAACTAGAGGATGAGGGAAGGGAGTTCCAGGAAATCCAGGCAGGATTCAGGAAGCAATGCCTGATGGGAGTTCTACAGGACAAATTAGAGCAGTAGGAAGGGGAAACAGAGAACAGAACTTCCAGACAAATGAAACAGTGTGTTTAAAGGCCCAGGGTTGAGAGCAGATCCAAAGGTCTGGGGACACATGTACTTGCAGGTAAAGTTTACTTTAAATCCTTAACTAACAACAGCTGTGAATGAGAAGGACTCGGTCCTTCTATCAGTCTGCTCCCTCTTGCCTGGATTCTATGTTAACATCTGTGATTTCTTTTTCTTCTGACATACGGTGATGAAGGAGACAGCTTTATATTTTCCTCTTTTGCATAAAAGGTCATTTTCTCCTTTGAACCTAAACTGAAAATATTACATAACTAGTGGCCCAGGGTATGGATTCGTGCATATTGAAAGGGAAATAATTAGAAGAAATATTTTAATATTGCTATTTGCCCTTTCTCCCTCAGCACTTGGGAGCCGGGCAGCAGCTCCGCCCCCCACCGTCGCCACTGGTCACTGTCTGTGGGGCAATCAGCAGGGTGATGGGCCCCGTTTGCCTGGTGCCGAACGCTCACCTGCTCCACCATCCCACCATTGTCCCACTCTCCCACTCTCGTCGGGACCCATCGGAGCACGCAGCACCTCCACTGCTGCCCACTGCCAGCACCATGTCGCCAACATCCACCATGTTCCATGTCATAGCCAGTGGTTGAACCACCACCCGAGGGGACAATTTGCATTTTGGGCTTTTATTATTTAGGATAGCATCTCCTATTTAATAGTGTAAAAATGTTCTTTCTTCATTCTCACCCCTCCACCACATCCAAGTTTCTCAAGTTGAACTATTTAATGATGACTATCATGTGAGGTACACAGAATAATTCAGGTCTCTCATCTTCCTCTCTAGGAAAAGGTCCTTCTTAACTCACAGCTTTATATATTCACTAACTTACACAGCTGTTGACTGACTCTCTCTTATGTGGCAAACAGGAGTAAGACAGTCCTTTATCTGGAAGAACTTCACCCGATGGCCTTGAAATCCCCACCCTGTCTTCTCTATGTCCAGCAATGAGTTGACTTTAGAAAGAGTGCCCAGGCAATTTAGTTAACGCATCCGTCAATGTGCTTTAGAGCATTTGCAATGGACAGAACGACTGTCAAGTTTTATAAAAACGAACAAAGAAGCAAAACTCATATTTTGATGATTTTTACTGTCTCTGTTATAAAATCTAGAGTCTGCAAATGGAATTCTGGCATTGCTCTGCTTAGAATATGAGTGCATGTCTCTATTCATGTTGACAAGTGGGCAAAACACCTGGGTGGTATGCAAGCCTTTCTTGTAGTTTAATTGCTTTTCAAATTTTGCTACATTGGCCTTGGGTTGCTGGTCGGAAAAATTACCCTGAAACTTATATTGCCCTGCCAAATATCAGACCTTCCAGGCGATCTAATGCTATAATAGAGATTGACAGTCCTATAGCCCACGTGTAAAAGTACGAATGAAAGGGAGATCTGCCCAGGTTCCTCATACCACCATTAACTGAGAATACAGGGTTTGCCAGACTTTTCATTACAGGGAACCTACTTGTCATGGCTTGTCATCCTGTGAGAGAGTAATTCAGTCTATGATCAAATAAGCCTGGGAGTCATTTTACTTATGTATAAAATTGTAAAGTATGGCTGTCTTAGTGGATGGAAGAATGAAAAATCACAACCCTTAGCTGGTGGTCTTTAAGAAATCTATTCTTGCATGTACCCAATCTTTGATCTAATTCTTATCTCCGGATAGTTTCGATGTCTTGACTACCAGCAGATAATTCTTCTGCCTTCCTTCTAAATCAGCTGCCGCCTCTATCTTTAAATCAGCCCTGGTTAGTGAGTCCTTTTCTTTATTTTCCTCTGTAAATGCCTCTAGAAAAAAAATGCATAGCCCAAAATGAACTCTAGACATATAGAGGGAAAAAATGCAGGGCTTCTCAGAACTGTCCTTTGCTTTTCTGTCAGTTTGATCACTGACCTTTAGGTGAACTCTCAAAATGAAATGAAATTTCCAATTTGATCATTAAAAATGCAGATAGGTTTATTATTAAATTTCCTTTTGGACACCACTTGGAACCATCAGACTAAAAAAGAAAATAATATTTTGGCCAAAAATCATGCCAACAGACAAAGCAAGTTAAAAATTTAAAAAAATAAAAAAGCCTAACATTAATATTTTCTTGTAGAAAGAACAGTGTTTCATTTCCTATAAGCTGTAACTGCAAAAAAAGTAAACATTTAACAATATTTACCAGAAAATAAAATAGAAAAATATCCCTAGCAAGCCTAAAGATACCTCCATATAATATAGTCTATAAAAATTTTAAACACTGACATCCACCCCCCAGCCCAATATAAGTAATAAGCTTTTGAATGCTAAGCCAATAAGATTTCTCTGATTCTGTTACTAACAATGCACATGATCAGTACATAGAATGGTGCAAAGGCTCACTTGGCTTTGCTAAGCACCTACTTCTGCTCTAAGAAAGAAATGTCTTTCCTTGGATTGCAGAAACTACTGTAAAAGCAGAAGGGGGAAGGTCATCGATGAAGAGTCCTGCTTAGGCAACATGCTAGTAACCCCTGGCATCGTCAATCACTTCCCATTATCCATAGCATATGTTCATGTCGAACACCAGACAGAGGCTTTGGCAGCTCAGAAATGCCTGCAAAAAAAGAAATCATGCACAGAAAATTGAGGTCCAGAGGGCGCAATCAGCCTGATTTCAGAAGGGCTGGCAAATCCTTCACAGGCTTTCTCTTCTCGGGGCTGCCTGCTAAAATGCAGGCGATTCATATGCTACATAGGAAAACCTGGCCTGGCAGATGCCTGTGCCTGTCTGCCAAACCTTGAAATTAGGTCATGGCCGCCAGGAAAAATTCCTTCTCAGGTGGCAGGCTGAGCGAACACGCTGACAGACCCAGACAGGAAGGAACGCCTCGCGGAGTGCTCTAGATGATGGCAATGATACACACTACAACGATCACATCGACTCGTGCTTCCAAGACCCCTCAAGATGGAACCAAGAGGCTCTGACCCTCACACCTCACACCACCTCACTTCCCACCCTCCCCTTGAAAGAAAACGAAGAGGAACAAACCTCTTTTGGGTTTTTCCAGTGGTTTCATCAACCGACTTGAATATTTAACTTTCGAAGCCCAGAATTTATTTTAATGAACAACACTCCGGATAGTTTTAGTACACACTAAATTGTAGGAGTCCATTTTTATGTAAGAATGACTTTCCTGAAAGATACATACATATATACATACATACATAAATGTATTTTTTGTAAGGAATTGCTGAGAGAGCCACCAACGTGCATAAGGGAACATTCATAATGCCTGTGTTTTACTGTCTTCAAAATAATGGTTATATTTTTAAGTAGTAAACCTAAAATGCTGGTAGAATGTTTTGCTAAAATTTCATAAATTTTAATGATCAAAGTAAGCCTTAGGTTTGTTCCTAAGTTAATACCAATAGGGAACTTGAGGTTGGTAAATGCCTTCAGCTTTTTAAAAAGGAATCAGCCCTGGCCAGTGTTGCTAAGTGGTTAGAGCCTCAGCCCGTATATCAAAGGGTTGTGAGTTTAATTACAGGTCAAGGGCACATGCCTGGGGTGCAGGTTCAATCCCCCCGGCCCAGTCAGGGCACATGCAGAAAGCAACCAATTGCAACATGCAACTCAATGTTTTGTATACTCACAACTATAAACCTACTTTTGCCCATCCCTGTCTCTTGCACATCGATGTCATTTAATGTCATATATGTGTGTATATATTACATGCACACATACATATGTATATATTTGCATGTAAACATATACACATATACATAAGAAATATAATATGTGCTGTATATATATACACACAGTACATGTATATATAGTATATATGACTTTTATATATATGACATATATACATATATGAGACATATTTAGTGTCATATACACACACATGTATTTGACATTTCACACATATATAATGTGATATACATAAACTTATAGAGAAAGTTGCCATTTAATGAGGGCTATGTTCCAGGTACTAACACATATATAATGCTATTCAATCTTCTCTGTAATTCTATAAATTGGTTATTAATATTATTTCTACTTACATTAGAGGCAACTGAGATTTAAAGAAGCTAAGTGAGGCCCAGCTGGTTTGGCTCAGTGGATAGAGTGTTGGCCTGCCGACTGAAGAGTTCCAGGTTTGATTCCAGCCAAGGGCACATGCCTAGTTTGCAGGTTCGATCCCCAGTGGAGGCATGAAGGAGGCAGCTGATCAATGATTCTCTCTCATCATTGATGTTTCTATCTCTCTCTCCCTCTCCCTTTCTCTCTGAAATCAATAAAAATATATTTTTAAAAAAAGAAGCTAAGTGAGTTTCATGTAATTTCACAACTAACACTGAGTAGTGAAGTTGGAATTAGAAACTCAGATATAGGCTGTTTCAGGCAGGCAAGCAGCATAAAACAGTAAGTTCACTCTACCTTAGGCATTACTTATACCACCCAGAATGGGACAAAGAGCTTGGAGGATAAAGAATGTTCCATAAGACAGGGCAGAAGAGGCACATCTGAGAAGTGTGTGTGCTATGGACAATCAAAGGGCCACAGTTTTGTTGTGAAGGTGGCAGGTTAGGGGCTCCTTGCTTTTCTCTACAGTGAAAGTGCCCTTGTTGTCCAGCCCAGGAGACAGGCCACAGGGCCTTCCTACCCACCCACTAGATCCTACCTTTCACACGTCAAAAGCCACTCAGTGTGTGGAAGTCAAGAACTAAAGCACTTTTGGCTTCATGGATCAATTAAATATAGCGCTGTCGATTTTCTTATTCAAATAAAGATGACAGAAAAAGACCTACCATATAGTAGCATGATTATTTCATAAAACAATAGATACTTTAATACAGAAAATAAAGAGAACTTCATTTCAGAAAAAAATGACTATATATATGTGTGTGTGTGTGTGTGTGTGTGTGTGTGTGTGTGTTTTTATTGATATGAGAGAGAGAAACATCAATGTGAGAGAGAAGCATTGATCAGTTGCTTATCATACAGGCCCAACCAGGATGGAACCCACAACTGAGGTATGTGCTCTGATGGGAATTGAACCCATAACCTTTTTGGTATATGGGATGATGCTCCAACCAACTGAGCCACCTGTTCAGGGCAGGAAAGGACTATATTTTAAAGTGAGAGGATTTTAAATATTTTAAAATTATTTTACCTTTCTCTATTTTATTAAATTTTTATTTAGTCTGTTTAGCTGGTGTTAGGGCAGCACCACGCTGAGCCATGTGGATTCTGATAGTCACAGGCCCAGAACAATGCTCCCCCACATCACCTGCTAATGTTCTGTGTTGCTTCTCACAGAGACGTGCTTGGAAATGTAAGGCCTTAACTCACAGCACAATCTCTCCATTGGTAGCTGTTTCAGGCAGTCCGTCGGGGATCACTTCTGTTTTATTAATTCAATCAACACGTGCGTGTTCCAGTCTTTATGCTTTAGAGCAAGGACCTTGCACGGGCACTTCTGCCTATAAAGAAGGCCCGTCTTGCCAAGAGAGCTCCTGGGAGCCATACAAGCACAAACACACACACATGCAAAGAAGTTTCTAGTTCCAATATCTAATTGCAAATTTTGAATAAATTTAGTAACCACCTGTGTATGTTTCACTTAAAAATCACACACACACACACACACACACACACACACATATACACACTCACAAATTTTTTACTTTAAAATAGGCACCTTATTTAAGTAATAATCCTTTATAGCAAGTCACCACTTACAAAGAACTTACATAAAATCATGAAAGGAAACATTTTTTGTGTGTTTTATTGTTGCAAATACTGAGGCCCAAAGAGATTAAGAAATGAGGTTAGGGTTCCCATTATGCTTTATTGCTACTATTACTGGCTTTATAAAACACTAGAGGCCCAGTGCACAGATTCGTGCACCGGTGGGGTCCCTCAGCCTGGCTTGTGGGGATTGGCCAAAACTGGCTCTCCAATATCCCCCGAGGGGTCCTGGATTGCAAGAGGGCAGGTCTCAGGTGATGCACCCCAGAATCAGGCTCCCTCCTCTCTGGGTCCGGGGTGCAGGTAAAGCAGATTCAGGGCTGACAGTGTCCCAGCAGCAACCTAACCCATGGCTGATTCCACGAGGAATCGGGCTCCCTCCTCTACTGGTCAGAGCATCTGCCCCCTGGTGATCATTGCACATCATAGCTACCAGGTGAACGGTTGAACAGTTGAACAGTCACTTAGGCTTTTAAATACTAGTATATAGATTATCACCTGGTTATTTTCAAAAGTAAGTTTCCTTGACACCCCAGTAATTAAAGGAGGTATTTACTTCTAATGAACATTCAAACATCCTGCAATAATATAGGGGTGGGCAAAAGGAGGTTTACTGTTGTAATACAAATAATACAACAATTAAAAAATATACAATAATAAACTCTGTGTTTTGTATACTCACAACTGTAAGCCTACTTTTGCCCACCCCTGTATTAGTTTTCTGCTACCAGGCAAATCTATTCTTCTAGTTATTTGATACATAAGTACAGTGGTATGATTTGGACTAATGAATGAATTACTTAATATTATTAATGACACAAGAAGATGAATTTGTCTTTGTAAATCAAAATAACTTATGCATTAATAACCTTAGAAAATATAAACCATAAATATAGATACCTTCCTATCAAATTACACCTATGTAACTTACAAAAATTATTTAACTCTATGTTGTCTATGCCTTAGTTTTTTTGTCTTTTTTTTTCTTTATTGCTGAGACTATTACATAGCCATCGCCCCTCACTTATATTTCCCTCATTGCCCCCCTCCACCCAGCTCTACCCCACCCCAGGCCTTCACCACATTATTGTCTGGATCCATGGGCAATGCACATATGCATATAAGTTCTTTGATTAATCTCTTTCCACTCCACTCTTCCTTCCCTCTGAGATTCATCACTCTGTTCCATGCTTCCATGCCTCTGGATCTATTTTGTTCAACACCTCTCCTAGGGCAAGAGATACAAAGGAAAAAATAAACAAACAAGACTACATCAAACTAAAAAGCGTCTGCACAGCAAAAGAAACCATCCTCAAAATGAGGAGGGAACCCACTGTATGGGAGAATATACACTGAGTGGCCAGATTATTATGACCACCTGACGTTTGTAGGCAAATTAGCCATACACTACATCGTATGGGATATGGAAGCCGAAGGCGTGTTCGAACACCTTTGCTGTCTGCAGTTACCAAGATAAAATGTCTCCAATTCGCACAGGAACACAAGGATTGGACAGTCGAGCATTGGAAAAAAATCATCCGATGAATCACGTTTCCAGTTGCATCATGCAGATGGCAGACTGAGAATTTGGTGGAAACAGCATGAAAACATGCACCCCACATGCATGAGTACAACCCTTCAAGCTGGTGGGGGCAGTGTTATGGTTTGGGGCATGTTTTCCTGGCATGATTTGGGCCCTTTAGTTCATGTGGAACAATGTCTGAATAGCACAACATACCTAAGTATCATTGCTGATCAAGTTCATCCTATCATGTTGATGGCATATCCCAATGGAGATGGCTTCTTCCAACAAGACAATGCGCCATGCCACGGTGCTCGTATTGTGCAGGAGTGGTTTCAAGAACATGAGGGAGACTTTACCTTGCTTAGGTGGCCCCCACAATCACCAGATCTCAATCCAATGGAGCATTTGTGGGACGAAGTTAAAAGAGCCATCAGTCAGCTGGTTCCACAACCATCAAATCTTACAGAACTGGACAGTGCTATTCATCAGGCATGGTGTCAGCTTCCTCGCATCAGCTTTCAACATCTTGTGGAGTCAATGCCAAGAAGAATCGCCGCAGTATTGAAGGCAAAAGGTGGCCCATCGAAGTACTGATGGGGTGGTCATAATAAACTGGCCACTCATAATAATATATATCCCATGTTCAAAGGCTGTTAAATTGCATTGTTTACCCATATATTCAGAAAAAAATCACTTCTACTGTTGTGGTAAACAACCTGCTTCCCTATTTATAATGGTCTGGCCCTCTAGCAACTTCAGCGCAAAATTATAGCTAATTTGCCTACAAACGTCAGGTGATCGATAACAATCTGGCCACTCAGTGTATATGTGGTTTACTTA